>NC_056735.1:1750492012-1750707012 GCF_019279795.1 Protopterus annectens
TGCTTAGATGTGAAACATTTTGTTGGCATGCCCTTTATATATTTTCTAAAAATGTGCAAACTTGTCATTCACAGTTGAAAAACTGAACAAAGTTTATATCGGGGTAATATCATGATTAGTTCAGCTAGTATGTAATTCACATAGTAATGGGTAAGTTCCATTTTAAAAATTCAAAAAAAGATTAAAAGAAACTTTGTTATCATTTAGGATCACACAAGTGCAGCCTAAACAAAATTACAAATGTCAGCTCACTAGAGAAATGCAGTGCAAATAACACAGATACAGTCTATGCATAGTCTCTTTTTTCAGGCATGTATTTATTCTGATCTTAAATCTAACTCGGGTGGATCAGATGCAAATTGTTCAAAGTGAAAATCATCCAATTTAGACTGCACAAAACCAACACTGCTTTGCAAGTGCATTGTGCTTTCTTATTCACTGCTTGTGGCTGACAGTCAAAGTCATGGAAATTCTACACCAGTCCCTAAGGACAGAAAATGGTTTAGCATTTACCATTGTATCTACTGTATATTAATTTGCACAAATTCCAGAAGTAGAACTGGATGTTACTTTATAAGGGTTGATAAGTCTCTTTTATTCCCATATTATGAACAATAAAATGATGCTGGCATGTCAACCTTCTTTACTGTTATTCATCCTGCATGCAAGTGTACTACTATTACAGCATGTACTTTATAGCTCTACTGTTGAAGAAAATGAGGGCATGTGGCATTATTTATTTACTTACCTGAAATATTTATCAAAGGCAGATGAATAGCAATAAGGTGCTGTTAATGTTTTGGTGGTGAAAGAGTTCCATTAATGAATATATTAACATTTACCATTCTTATATACTTCTTATATTTTGTACTGTTTTGATATAATTGGAAATAGACAATAAAATCTGATTGTTTTAAAAAATCCCATTTCATTCAAAATATGTGTTTTTTGTTATGTTCTTAAGTGTGACAAAATTTGCATTATGCCTTGAGCTAAGAGTCTAGAAAACATGGGAGGCACAAAAACATATTGTATGACATTCAGATTCTGAATACTGACTTGCTTTAACTTGCACACCCTTCAAAGTTTAGCAGAACTGTTATTATATACTGCATAATTTAAAATAAAACATAAGACAGCACCCCTTAAAAAGCAAACATTGACAACACTTAGTGTATTGTTCTTCACCATTGATAATGTTTTATCTTAAGCTTTGTTAAACATAATGCACTAAGCCACACCTACAGCACTAGGTGTACCAGGAACCTGTGCTCAGGAGAACAGGTGTCTTGCTGGAAATAAAGATTAACATTTAACTTCCACTGCAGTGTATGAGATGGTGTAATTTCTTTTTAAGTCTTCTGAGGCAATGTGATCCTAACAAGACAACAAAAGGTGACAAAAGATAACTGAAAGGTGGAAGGTTATAAGAAAAAGGAGCAGTAGACTTCAGAAGTCACTGATCATGGTATGATAGGAGTAGCAAGTTACAATACTTACAGAGGTGACAACCACTAGGAATGCCACAACAATGAAATCAGACACCCTGCACTTGAGCACAGTGGGGTAGGCTTGCTTCCAAATGGTGGCAGCCCTCCTGTTGCTTTCTGTGGTTACATTGTTATGGATGGTGAAGTATATAAACCTGAATTACATAGACTACTGCTTATCAGAGGAAAGATCAGAGGAAAGATTATGTGTCAATACATGTCTGTTCAACGGAAAATATGATCTGCAGCCATTGTCTCCAATTACATCAGTAGTTGCATCAGCCCTAAGTGGGGTACCACAGCTGCTGCCATCTGGAAGTCCTAATGTCAGGCAGTTGCACCTTCTTTTTATTTGTTCTAAACAACTTCAGAAACTGACCTAACAAAAATACATTCTAGAAAGCTAAACAGAGTAAAACAGTGGGTTGACAGTACTACATATAGCTCTCCAAATAAAATTATTAGCAACAAAAACAAATAGTATCATGCAGTAACATGCAAACTTCTAAATGCATTTCAGTGAATAAAACAATATTTAATTAAATATTCATATTACTCATATTACAGAAATGCTGGCAATTTAAAGTTACTAAAATGAAAAATTTAAATCAACCACATGTCATAGGTTCATAGGTTGGTACTAGGCTATCAGCCCTAGGGCCTATACAAGCCTAGCCATAACAATTACCTGGCTATTTCTTCCCACACTATTTACTTCCCTGGACCCCTGTCCAGCAGGGCGACTGACGTGATCCCCGGGATGAATTTCCTTTCTCCCATCCAGTTGTGTGTTTCTCACAGCTTCTCCTTATCTCCATACCTGCTGGTGTCTGTCTTAGTTTCAAAGGTAAGTACTAGGGTAGCTGCCCTTGAGGACCATTTTAAGCCTAGCCAACTTCCCTTTTTATGTTAGAAAAAAAACGACTCGATTTGGTTATAGATTGCCCTTACCAATCACATGGCTGATAATTACATGTTAACTCTAATAAGAATAATTTGGATCATACCATAGATAATTTGAGGGGACCCATGCATGGGATAAAGCATTCAGGAGCTGCCTCTGTCCATTAGTAGTTCAGAGGCAGTCCCAGGACAAATTTTTGGTTTTCCATCCATAGACTGAGCTGTGCTTGAAAATGTGCAGGATGAACTTTGTTTTATGCGGATGGGGAGTCTGTTCCACAGCAGCAGTATCCTGTGCGAAATATACCTTTCCCTCCTAACCAAACCTCTCAACTATCCAGATTTTCACAGACTGTCCACATTTATGCCACATATTTTTGATCTGTTCCTCCAAAAATTTGTAGTTTTCAGGTAAATCACTGAGGAGTGCAGTCAATAAATAATGATGCACATTTGAGTTTCAGACTTCACATCTTTCAGAAAATGCATGCTAACAAAAATCCTGTTATTCTAGTAACTGCCTAAGTTAATAAGGGCAATATTTAAAATGTGTCCCTATTTTTGGGCCTTTGTCCCACCATTATTTTAGGCTTTGTTCAGATTTCTTGTGCTAAGAGGTTGAGAGGTATGCTCCAAACCATTTTGTTGATGTTGCAAAAGAGGTTTTGATCTAGAAACCAAGTATTTCTGATTCCATTTGTGCAGTAAATCCATCAGTAATGGTCAGAGGATACGTTGTATGCCAAACACAAGTCACCTCTTAGCAGTCTGTAGGATATGGACTACAGTGTACAGTGACAGGGCTTTGAGTCAGTCCATGTAGGACATGTTGTTTAGGCATTGTATACTTTTAGTAAGGTATCTCTGTGGGCATTCCAGTTGTGGCATGTGTCTAGACAGATGCATGCAAAGAGGGCATTACAGTCAATGACTGGCCTAAAAAGGGTTGAGTAAAGGAGGACAATGACAATGAGAGCCAGCTCCAGCACATAAGCGACCTAGGCAGTTGCCCAGGGCCTACTGTCTTTGGGGGGCTTTCTAGGGGCTGCTACAACATTTCATTTTTAATTAAAAAGCAAATTTATTTTTTTTAAGGATGCACTTTGCGTATATGTTACAATAAACATTCACACGATAACTCACGAGATTTAAACACAACTTCTACAAGTCAGCACATGTTGGACTGAAACTGCTGCTGCCTCACTGCTTGAAGAATGGGAGTACAGACTGCTGCTACTGGAACTTGGGAACTTATTACAACTACATAGAGAACTACTGCTACTGGAAAATGAGAGTTTGCTTATTACAAGCACACAGAGAACTTCTTCTCTCTTTGTTTTAGACATTTAATGCTTGCAGGTGACGAGCATGTTCTTTCAGCAGGTTCTACGTGTGTGTGTGTGTGTGTGTGTGTGTGTGTGTGTGTGTGTGTGTGTGTGTGTGTGTGTGTGTGTGTGTGTGTGTGTATAAAATGCCTTACTTAGGGATGACAGGTTAGTAAATTAGCTTGCTGTGGCTCAAACACTGTACTTTGGCTACAGGAAACAAAAGCCTTAATCCTTGACACTAACTTCCAGAATTGGGTAAATTTTGTTTTTCTATTGGATCATACATTTTGTTTCATGGCTTAATGGAAAAAAAATCTCCAAAAAAACTATAGGGGCACATTCTCAAAGAATGTGAGTTTCAGTGCATTTTCAAGGAATATGAACTTCAAGGGAAGGTGTGAGTTTCATTCCATTTTCAAGGAATGTGAACTTCACGGGAAGAGAAGTTTATTATTGCTCATGTTAAGTTTGTTTTCAATCTGCAACTGTTTTTTTAGCAAATGGCTATCAGTGTTTGTACTATAAAATTTCAAAGTACTATTAGTAGCACAACAGATAGTACACTTGCCTTTGGTGCAGAAGGCTGTGGAGTCTACTCCCACATCTTGATGATACTGCAGTGTAATTTAAGAATGGGAGTGTTGCATGATTGTTTATATTAGGACATATCATTGTATTTTGCTACAGGTGTAGGTGGAGCTGACTTTTTTGACATCCTGATGGAGTTGTCAGTTTAGTGTTTTGCACATTTCTTAATTGTTATTCTAATTCTGTACTTATGAACTTTTTTTTAACAATAAAAAGCTTAAAGTTAAAATATAAAAAAAAAGAAACTCCAACACCAAGCATTACAAACTTAATGTCAATGAAAGACAACCACACACATCCAGCAAGGGGGCTGTTGCCCTTCCCTGCACCTCCTGGTATACACAGTTTTAAGTGTCTTGCAGTCCTTTTGAGGGGTGCAGGGGCATAAGCCCCTGATAGACATTATGCTGTCTGTTTTTTACATTTCAGTTTTTTAAGAACAATAGAAAAATAGGTCTGACAATATAAAGTTGGCCCGTGTTACACTGGGTCTGGTGCTTGCTACTGCGTATCTGGTGTGTGTCATAATATAAACAATCAACAATTACATTTCAAATGATTTACGAAGGCAACAAAAACAAGTACAGAACCTGAGAACATTTTCTAATCACAAAAGTATCTTCCTGGGTGAATGGTGGGGAAATCCTCCACCAGTGATTTCAGGCCTCACTACACTGTTGGGTCATCTGCTATTCCCTGTTGGGTACTATTGCTTTTATATTTCAGTTGCTTTAGAGGTTGACTAGGTATGAACATCAAACTCTCTCCCTGACTCAGTGTCTCTTTTGCTCACCCAAAATGGCACTTCTCAAGCTGCTCCTTGTTCCAGTGTTAAAAGCCTTCACTCATTTATTTCATCCAGGTCAGTGTATATTACTTGAGGAATATGCAGTTTCAGTACAGTACCACCATAACTGAGGGCATGCTTGTCGCTGTTTGTAAATTATTCTACAGTCCATTATGTTAGTTATTCTGACTTAAGGGTAGTGTAGACTCAATTTTGAGCAGTTATTCCAGGTCTATATCACTTCAGTGAACCATCACTTCAACGAACGGCATTTCACAGGAAATCCTGTTCACTGAATTCTTCCCATGTGGCCCCTGCTAATTAAATATTCCATCTACGAGATCACATTACAGTGGGAAAGTGAAAATTTCCCAATCCTCACTGTACAATGATCTCAGTATGAACAGTTGAATTAATAGCAATTTCAATGTAAAGCACTGAAAATGCTGTTCGATGAACTGATTTGTTGCTGAACTGATAGGGACCCATTATTTCAATGTCTGATATGAAGCTCTCTGTGCTAACTTCTTAGATTTGAAATGCAGCTACACATCTCCATATGAACAGAGACAAAGTAGAGGCTGCACAGAAGTGGATGGCAAAAACTGCACTAGTAATGAGGAAGGAGCCCTCTCAGGAAGGACTAGAAGAACTCAACATGTGCAGGCTAGGACAGACAATGGACAATAAAGGTATGACATGAACAGTATTTTACAAAGTGAGTACAAAGACTATAACATCAAGAGAAAAGACAAGCAGTCATCAGTTCAGCTTTCATTATATATTAGTGAGCCCATTGAACAGAAATGGAATCAGTGCTAGAGCAAAACATAAAAGTGGAATAACTGTGGGCAGCAGCAAAAGAGAATATACAAAGAGGAAATTATCAGGCATATGGAATGACTAATTTCAGAATGGATGGATTTCAGCAAACATATGAAAAGAGGCTGTGATGCTGTGTTAGTTATGTCTCATTGTTAAAATGGCAAACAACAGACTACAACACTGTACAACTGTATTCATAGTTAAAGTGATATTTATTAATACAACCAACTAAATACTACTGTTGAATTATTAAAATTTTCTTTATAACATGAATTACTGACAGATTCGCTGCACTTCCTCAAATGCCTCTCAGTTCATGGTCAAGTGTCCAGTTAAACAGTTATTTTTATGTCTATGTTTAAGGATTGTTACTTCTGATAAATTCTCCTGAAACATTTTTGGTCTGTACATGTGGACAACAGTACAGATATACATACCGGATCGGTTGAGGCCCGGGTTAACAACGACCGCCACCAGTACTGTTGGCCAACAGGGTGCTGGCAGAAATTGGGCTACTGTTGGCCGAAGGAGGAGAAGAGGGGGAAGGCATGCCCAAAGGCAGGTAAAGGCTAGGACTGTGATAGTAAGGGTCGGAACTTTGAATGCTGGCAGTATGACTGGTATAGGGAGAGAGCTAGCTGATATGATGGACTGAAGGAAGGTTGGTATATTGTGTGTGCAAGAGACCAGATGGAAGGGGAGCAAGGCTAGGTGTATCGAAGGTGGGTTCAAATTGTTTTATCATGGTGTGGATGGGAGGAGAAATGGCATAGGCGTTATCCTGAAGGAACAGTATGCTAAGAGTGTTTTGGAGGTGAAAAGAGTGTCAGATAGAGTGATGTTTATGAAGCTGGAAATTGATGGTGTAATGATGAATGTTGTTAGTGCATATGCTCCACAACTTGGGTGTGCGATGGATGAGAAAGAAAAATTTTGGAATGAGTTGGATGAAGTGGTGATGACTGTACACAAGGGTGAGAGACTGATGATTGGAACAGATTTCAATGGGCATGTTGGTGAAGGGAACAGAGGGGATGAGGAAGTGATGGGTAGGTATGGTGTTAAGCAAAGGAATGCAGAAGGTCAGACGGTAGTGGATTTTGCAAAAAGGATGGACATGGCTGTGATGAATACGTATTTTAACAAGAGGGAGGAGCATAGGGTGACATACAAGAGTGGAGGGAGATGCGCACAGGTGCATTATATCTCATGTAGAAGGGCCAGTCTGAAGGAGACTGGAGACTGTAAAGTGGTGGCAGGGGAAAGTGTAGTTAGGCAGCATAGGATGGTGGTTTGTAGGATGACACTGGTGATCTAGAAGAGGAGGAGGAGTGTGAGGGCAGCACCAAGGATCAAATGGTGGAAATTGAAAAAGGGTAATTGTGAGGTGGAGTTCAGGGAAGAGTTAAGACAGGCACTGGGTGGCAGTAAAGAGTTACAGAATATCTGGGTAACTACAGCAGAGCTAGTAAGAGAGATGGCTAGAAATGTGCTTGGTGTGACATCTGGAAAGAGGAAGGAGGACAAGGAGACATGGTGGTGGAATGAAGATACATGAGAGTATACAGAGAAAGAGGTTGGTGAAGAAGAAGTGGGATTTTCAGAGACATGAAGAAAATAGACAAGAGTATAAGGAGATGAGGTGCATGGCAAAGAGAGAGGCGGCAAAGGCTAGGGATAAGGTGTATGAAGAGTTGTATGACAGGTTGGACACTAAGGAGGGTGAAAAGGACCTGTACCAATTGGCTAGACAGAGGGACTGAGCTAGTAAAGATGTGCAGCAGGTAAGGGTGATAAAGGATAATGAGGGAAACATACTCACAAGTGAGGAGAGTGTGTTGAGCAGATGGAAAGAGTACTTTGAGGGGTTGATGAATGAAGAAAATGAGAGGGAGAGAAGGTTGGATGATGTGTGGATAGTGAATCATGAAGTGTAGTGGATTAGCAAGGAGGAAGTAAGGATAGCTATGAAGAGGATGAAGAATGGAAGAATGGAAAGGCTGTTGGTTCAGATGACATACCTGTGAAAGCATGGAGGTGTTTAGGTGAAATGGCAGTGGAGTTTTTAACTAGATTGTTTAATGAAATCTTGGAAAGTGAGAAGATGCCTGAGGAATGGAGAAAAAGTGTTTTAGTACTGATTTTTAAGAATAAGGGTGATGTGCAGAGCTGTAGTAACTACAGAGGGATTAAATTGATCAGTCACAGCATTAAGTTATGGGAAAGAGTAGTGGAAGCTTGGTTAAGAAGTGAGGAGATGATTAGTGATCAGCAGTATGGTTTCATGCCAGGAAAAAGGACTACAGATGCAATGTTTGCTCTGAGAGTGTTGATGGAGAAGTACACAGAAGGTCAGAAGGAGTTGCATTGTGTCTTTGGGGATTTAGATAAAGCATATGACAGGGTGCCTAGAGAGGAGCTGTGGTATTGTATGAGGAAGTCGGGAGTGTCAGAGAAGTATGTAAGAGTGGTACAGGATATGTACGAGGGTGGTGTGACAGCAGTGAGGTCTGCGGTGGGAGTGATGGATACGTTTAAGGTGGAGGTGGGATTACATCAAGGATCAGCTCTGAGCCCTTTCTTATTTGCAATGGTGATGGACAGGTTGACAGACGAGATCAGACAGGAGTCCCCGTGGACTATGATGTTTGCAGATGACATTGTGATCTGTAGTGAGAGTAAGGAACAGGTGGAGGAGACCCTGGAGTGGTGGAGATATGCTCTAGAGAGAAGAGGAATGAAGGGCAGCAGGGCTAAGACAGAATATATGTGTGTGAATGAGAGGGAGGATAGAGGAATGGTGAGGAGACAGGGAGTAGAGGTGGTGAAGGTGGATGAGTTTAAATACTTGGGATCAACAGTTCAGAGTAATGGTGAGTGTGGAAGAGAGGTGAAAAGAGAGTACAGGCAGGATGGAGTGGGCGGAGAAGAGTGTCAGGAGTGATTTGTGACAGACAAATACCAGTAAGAGTGAAAGGGAAGGTCTACAAGAGGGTAGTGAGACCAGCTATGTTATATGGGTTGGAGACAGTGGCATTGACAAAAATGCAGGAGTCAGACCTTGACGTGGCAGAGTTGAAGATGTTAAGATTTGCACTGGGTGTAATGAGGATGGACAGGATTAGGAATAAGTATATTAGAGGGTCAGCCCAGGTTGGAAGGTTTGGAGACAAAGTCAGAGAGGCAAGATTACGTTGGTTTGGACATGTGCTGAGGAGGGATGCAGAGTATATTGGGAAAAATATGCTATGGATAAAGCTGCCAGGTAACAGGAAAAGAGGATGGTCTAAGATAAGGTTTATGGATGTGGTGAGAGAGGACATGCAGGTGGTTGGTGTGACAGAGCAAGATGCAGAGGACAGGAAGAAATGGAAACAGTTGATCCGCTGTGGTGACCCCTAATGGGAGCAGCCGAAAGAAGAAGATGATGATTCTTGGTCTGCACGGAGTTTGCATGTTCTCCCTGCATCTGCGTGGGTTTCCTCTGGGTACTCCAGTTTCCTCCTACATTCAAAAGACATGTGACTGGAGCATTTCTCCCTGGGCCTCCACTGAAAATAGGCTCTGTGGAGCCTAGTCAGTCTTTCCTGGTCAACAAATGTTAAATAGATAAATATCTGTGGCTTTACTGGTGACCGCACCAGTTGAGACTGTAGTAGGCCTCACCAGTTTTCTCTTTCCTCATTAGTTTCTGAGAAGACCAGGGAGAAGTCTTGTGACATGATAGCCATTTCTCTTTGTTAGATAAGTTCTGAAAATTGAGTCTTTGTATGTGTTTATCTTCTACTGCTATTTCAGCAAGCCTCTATTATCATAGCCATCTGTTGCCAATATTTTCTAAGCCTACATATCTTTGCTGTCATGCTAACAATTTTTCTAGGCTGGTCACACTTGTTTGCTACATGTTTCTTTCTGTATACTTTGCAGGCTTTGTATAAAATACTATTCATAACAATATCACACTGTTACTCTGAGGGATGACAACTTTATTTTTATATAATATCTATCAATTCCCCCTTTTTACTTAAAAAATCAACAATTTGAATTTTTACAACAAAAGCATTCAAAGCATTTCTTATAACAAAAGTTGTCCCATTGTTTATGCAGTTTTCATCACTAGTTACATTACTTACAATATAAATCTGATTAATAGCTTTATTGATACAAATTTTACATGTTATCATAAGCAGAAAAATAATTGCTATAAATGCTATTAAGGCTGTGATGATGGTTCCCTACCATCCAGAAAATAATCCATTTAACCAGTCACTCCAGTCACTGTTCCAGGTCTTTCTGGATTTTATAGATATTCAGCTACTCTATTTAAATGTTACCATATGGATTCTGACTTATATATGTGCAGCATTCTGCTTCTACCAGGGCACATACTCTCCCAAGATGCAAGCACAAAATCCAGTACCATTTGATTCTGCAACACAACTGTTTGCATTGCCATAATTTCTTCTGTAATGTCAGTTATTGTCTGATAAGTGGCATTAGCTAGATGTTCTAGAAGCTTAGCTACTTTTCTTAATTTCCATATTGCTTTAGGTGCTCCATACCAAGGGAGAATACCTGCCCTTGATATCACTCCATCCCCTAGATCTAATCCTTCAAAATCTAAATTTTGACTTCGCTTCTTCCTATAATTTCTTACTAGACCTTTTGATAATGTCTCAGTGATCCTCATTAATGGTAATACATACCCTATATAACATGTTCCTGCCCAGTTCTGTGGTAACCACTTGTATGCATTTCTCCCAAATATTTAATATCCACCTTCACCTTGTGCAGCTAAGGGTTCCTTGTCTGTTTTATCAGTGATTTTATATGCAAAATGCATTATAAGGTTTATCTTTCCACATACCTCTCCTATTACTTTAAACCTAATGTATCATGTCTCCATCTTCTTGTCAAACTTTTCATTACACTTAAACCGTTCTGTGTTATTTACTATTCTGTTTAGAATTTCATTTGCCAATGTATGGTTGTCAGTTTTGCTTACACTTTTTTAACTTTTCTCCCCATAATTTCCATGCCGTAATATTCCAACTCCTGCATTGTTTCACCAAATGTGTTACATCTGCTATCTTCATCTGAGATTGACCCAGTCTGGCTTATATGCATACTACCATTTTTGCTTTCTTCTATCTGTAGCTTAAGAGCTACCTGTTCCTTAACTACTTTACATGGTTTAGTTCTGTTTAAAATTTGCATTGTCTCATTTTCTGGTAATGGTTCTACACTGAAGTCTATCTTATTGCCTGCCGCAGTTATTCTTTCACATACCCAACAATTTGTCTTATTAAAAAAAGCTGTGCATATTTTTTGCCTTGTTAAAAAAAAAACATTAAAGTCCAGTGTCCATTTATTTATACTGATATCTGTTTTCTCCACCAGAAAGGCATCACTTGTTTGCACATATATTATTAACATCAAAAACAGAAAACTCAATTTTTTTAAACATTTCTTCACTCTTTTTGTTATCCATCTTCCCTGTGTTCCACATCTAAAAAAAACAAATAAAAACTCATTCATTTGCCCTTCCCTGCTTTCCATGTTTTATTATTTTGCATTGATCCTTATGTACCACCATGGTTTTCTTAGGCTTTTTTTTTTTGGACCAAAGGCCCAATTATTTCCATTACTTCAAAAGTTCCTTGCCAGTTACTGTCCCATGGGCCAGTTTTACTGATTTTTTTCCCCCTTAACTTTACTTCCAATTTGAATGTTTTCTTCTCGGATCAAAAGGGAACTCTAGGGGCAATTTCCTGCCTGTTATCACTTCAAACAGGGATATGCCCATTTTACTATTGAGTGTTGATCTGATTCCCATCAGCATGTTAGGTAAATGTTTTACCCAATTGTTTCCTTTTTCAATGCACATCTTTTTTATCCTCCCTTTAAAGTTCGCTTCATTCTTTCCACTATCCCATTTGATTGTGGATGACATGGTACATGGAATCTTTGTTGAATTCTTAACAAGTCACATAATTCTTTCATCATTTTATTGACAAACGGTGGTCCGTTGTCTTATTCTATCACTCTGGGCTACCTCCAGTGACAAAAGATATTTTTCCAAAGTGCTTCTGCTGTTACTTTGGCTGTCATTCCTTTGGTTGGAATTGCTTCCACCTATTTTGAAAATACATCTACTATTACCAGCAAATAGCAATATCCACTTTTGCCAGAGGCAGTCGGTTGAGGCCCAGGTTAACCATGACTGCCAAGAGTACTGTTAGTCAACAGGGTTTTGGTGAAAATTGGGCTACTGTTGGCCAAAGGAGGAGGAGAAGAAGAGGGAGAATGCATGCCCAAAGGCAGGAAGAGAGAAGGAAGGTTAGGAGTGTGGTAGTGAGGGCAGGAACTTTGAATGTTGACTGTATGACTGATATAGGGAGAGAGCTAGCTGATATGATGGAGAGAAGGAAGGTTGATATATGGTGCATCCAAGAGACCAGATGAAAGGGGAGTAAGGCCAGGTGTATTGCAGTTGGGTTCAAATTGTTCTACCATGGTGTGAATGGGAGGAGAAATGGGGTAGGGGTTATCCTGAAGGACAGGATGACAAGAGTGTTTTGGAGGTGAAAATAGTGTCAGACAGATTGATGTTTATGAAGCCGAAAATTGATGATGTGATGATGAATGTTGTTAGTGCATATGCTCTGCAAGTTGGGTGTGCAATGGATGAGAAAGAAAAATTTTGGAGTGAGTTAGATGAAGTGGTGGTGAGTATACCCAAGGGTGTGACAGTGGTGATTGGAGCAGATTTCAATGGGCATGTTGGTGAAGGGAACAGAGGAGATGAGGAAGTGATGGGTAGGTATGATGTTAAAAGTAATGCAGAAGGTCAGATGATAGTGGATTTTGCAAAAAGGATGGACATGCCTGTGGTGAATACATATTTTAAGAGGGAGGAGCATAGGGTGACATACAAGAGTGGAGGAAGATGCACAGAGGTGGATTATATCCTATGCAAGTGGGCCAGATTGAAGGAGATTGAAGACTGTAAAGGGTTCTACTTTAAACTGTCAACTTAACAGAACATTGACTCGCATAACAGCAAGACGATAACAATGAAGGTTTAAAACAGTGAACTCCTGGGACAGCGAATTTTGCCTCCAAGAAACTAACCACTTGGCCACCACTACCACTAACAACCACAACATCATAAACAAATTAAACCCACTGACGTGGGGGCTTCACTACCCACACCTCCTTACCTAAATATACCAACTCCGAGATTGCAGTACAATGGAAAAAAGGGCATACGTTGTCGTGGTGGCCAAATGGTTAGTTTCCCAGAGGCAAAATTCATCATTCTGTGAGTTCACTGTTTTACACCTTCACTGTTGTTGTCTTGCTGTTACACAAGTCAATGTTCTGGTAAGATGACAATTTCAAGGGGAACCCTGTAAAGTGGTGACGGGGAAAGCATAGTTAGGCAGCATAGGATGGTGGTCTGTAGGATGACGGTGATGAAGAAGAGGAGGAGGACAGTTAAGGCAGTGCCGAGGATCAAATGGTGGAAGTTCAAAAAGAATGATTGTGAGGTGGAGTTCAGGGAAGAGTTAAGACAGGCACTGGGTGGCAGTGAAGAGTTACTGAAGACCTGGGAACAACAGCAGAACTGGTAAGGGAGACAGCTAGAAAGGTACTTGGTGTGCCATCTGGACAGAGGAAGAAGGACAAGGAAACCTGGTAGTGGAAAAAGGAAGTACAGAAGCATATACAGAGAAAGAGGTCGGTGAAGAAAAAGTGGGATTGTCAGAGAGATGAAGAAAGTAGACAGGAGAATAAGGAGGTAACACGTATGGTGAAGAGAGAGGTGGTGAAGACTAAGGATAAGGCATATGGAGAGTTGTATGAAAGGTTGGACACTAATGAGGGAGAAAAGGACCTGTACTGGTTGGCTAGACAGAGGGACGGAACTGGGAAAGATGTACATCAGGTAAGGGTGATAAAGGATAATGAGTGAAATGTACTCACAAGCAAGGAGAGTGTGTTGAGCAGATGGAAAGAGCACTTTGAGGGGCTGATGAATGAAAAGAATTTGAGAGAAAAGGTTGGATGATGTGGGGAAGGCGAGTCAGGAAGGGCAATGGATTAGTAAGGAGAAAGTAAGGACAGCTATGAAGAGGATGAAGAATGGGAAGGCTGTTGGTCCAGATGACATACTTGTGGAAGCATGGAGGTGTTTTGGAGACATGGCAGTGGAGTTTTTAACCAGATTGTTTAATGAAATCTTGGAAAGTGAGAGGATACCGGAGGAGTTGAGAAGAAGTGTTTTGGTACTGATTTTTAAGAATAAGGGTGATGTGCAAAGCTGTAGTAACTAGAGAGGGGTAACATTGGTCAGTGGCAGCATGAAGTTATGGCAAAGAGTAGTGGAAGCTAGGTTAAGAAGGGAGGTGATGATTAGTGATCAGCAGTATGGTTTTATGCTGGGAAAGAGCACTGCAGATGCAGTGTTTGCTATGAGAGTGTTGATGGAGAAGTATAGAGAGGGTCAGAAGGAGTTGCATTGTGTCTTTGTGGACTTAGAGAAAGCATATGACATGGTGCCTAGAGAGGAGCTGTGGTATTATATGAGGAAGTCGGGAGTGGCAGAGAAGCAGGTAAGAGTGGTACATGAGGGTAGTGTGACAGTGGTGAGGTCTGTGATAGGAGTGATGGAATCATTCAAGGTGGAGGTGGGATTACATCAAGTATCAGCTCTGAGCCCTTTCTTATTTGCAATGATGATGGACAGGTTGACAGACGAGATCAGACAGGAGTCTCTATGGACTATGATGTTTGAGGATTACTTTGTGATCTGTAGTGAGAGTAGGGAACAGGTTGAGGAGACCCTGGAGAGGTGGAGGTATGCTTTACAGAGGAGAGGAATGAATGTCAGCAGGTCTAAGACAGAATATATGTGTGTGATATAGAGGGAGGATAGAGGAATGGTGAGGATGCAGGGAGTAGAGTTGGAGAAGGTGAATGAGTTTAAATACTTGGGATCAACAGTTCAGATTAATGGTGAGAGTGGAAGAGATGGCATTTGATGAGAAGACAGGAGTCAGAAATGGAGGTGGCAGAGACAAAGATGTTAAGATTTGACTTGGGTATGATGAGGATGGACAGGATTAGGAATCAGTATATTAGAGGGTCAACTCAGATCAGACAGCTTTGATGCAAAACCAGAGACATGAGATTGCATTGGTTTGGACATGTGCTGAGGTGGGATGCTGGGTATATTGGGAAAATGATGCTAAGGATGGAGCTGCCAGGTAAGAGGAAAAGAGGTAGACCTAAGATAAGGTTTATGGATGTGGTGAGAGAGGACATGCAGGGGGTTGATGTGACAGAGTAAGATGCAGAGGACAGTAAGAAATGGAAACAGATAAGCCACTGTGGTGACCCCTAACTAGAAAAGCCAAAAGAAGAAGCAGCAGTGGCCCTGTGTAGTCATTTTCTATAGCATACCATCTCCCATCTGCCGTGAGTGCCCTGTGCAACTGTGACTTTTTACACTTTGCATTTGTCTGAAGACATATGACATTCATCCTGCATTACTTTAAATATTTTTTCAGACTTGGATTCCAATACTTTTATTACTGGTCATAACTTTTTCATCCCTATGTGTCCCGAAATTTGGTGGTTAAATCTCACTAGCTAGTTGATATGGAATGTACAGTAAGCGTAGCCCTTTTTGTGTACAAAAAATGTAGAAATGCTTGTCTACCCCATTGGTCTCTAACTCACATTGTTCCAATTCTTCTGATATTCCCTTCTTCTTTTGGAGCTTTTCCAAATCTAAATCTATTTGTTTCCCCTCCTCTAAGGACCGTACTTCACAGAACTGGAGTTCCCCTTCAGTTTCGTCATGGTATAAAGGCTCTCCCTTTTTAGCAGCTTCCTTTGCTTTGTCATCAACTAAAACATTGCCTCTTGAAGCTTCATTGTTTGTCTTTTGATAGGCTCTCAGTTTTAAAATACTATATTGCCCCTGCATCTGATACTTTATCAGTTTCCATATATCCTGTTAGATGGGATTATGCTTTAAAGGTTTTCCTGCACTATCAACAAACCCTTTTTGTGCCCATGTCACCATATGTAGTCTTAATGAATTTACCACATAGACACTGACACTGTAAATGTTTACTGGATGGAAATGCTGCAAAACATATTTTTACAACTTCCAATTCTGTCCTGTGTGCTGACATGTATCCTGGTATTTGGCCAGAATTAGTTTGTCTCCCTTTTTTAGTGTCACTATTTCAAATCCATTATAATATTTCCCATCTTTCCAGAATCAAGCACTATTCACATACACAGAATGTGATGGTCATCATCTGCTTTTAATGTTGACTTATCTGTTTTTTCCAGATCTGCCATGCAATCATGTGGCTTTCCTTCTTATCCAATAAAATTGGATAGGCAATACTTGTCCCATTTCTCTGTGTACCTTTCTTGTACTGAATGTAGCCAGCCATTGTGAAAAAAACAGTCTAACTCCCTCAGTGATGTTGTTTATCTCACTGTCACTTAAAAGAGGTTTTATTGCCTGATGCAGAGTTTGTACTATGACCCTTGAAAACAATAAGTATTCTGTCTGTTTTATTCCCAAATAAATGGCCAAAAGCTGCTGAATGCAGGGATGATAGTCTTTTTCCACCAGTCATTTTTAAAGGTGAGTGTCTCAACCGTCTCTCCATTCCTGGAGATATCTCATGAGGCCATGATTGCAATAGCACTACTGAAAGTGTCTCTTTTCCTGCTGCTGTTTGTAAAATAAAAGGTAGTTTAATGTTGGGAGCTATTAGTTCTGTTGCCTGTGCTAACTTATGCTTTAACAACTTTAATGCCTCGTCTTCAATGAGACCCCACTTTAGAGTCAATTCATCTTTTTGTTCTGACAGCATTTTATATTGGGGAGCTGCAGCTGCTGCATAATCCTCTACAAATTCCCTGTTGTAGTTCATGATTCCTGAGAATCTGTGTAAATCTGGAACTGTCAAAGGTTTTGGCAGCTCCAAAATTCCTTGCACCCTTTCTTTACACGGAGTTCTCCTTGTTGGCCTGATAATAGTATCTAGAAATGTAACTTCTTGTGACATGAACTGGATTTTTTCTTTGTTTACCTTAAAACCTGCCTCTTGCAGTACCTGTAGAACCTTTTTTTTAACTGTTATGTGTGTAGTTCTACAGGCTCTGACTGGATCAAAATGTCATCAATAAAATGTATAACTCTGCCGTCTTTGCTCATGTCCTGTAAAATTGTCCCCACTATTTGATGGAAAATGACAGGACTATTTTGAAAATCCTGTGGTAATCTAGTCATAGCATATTGCTGATTTTCAAAGGTAAAGGCAAACCATGGCCAATCCTTTTTCTGAAGTGGTACTGCAAAAAAAATCCATTTGCCAGGTCTATCTCAGTAAACCACTGACTCTGGTTTTATCCGAGCTGCTAATTCTGGAACTCCCAGTATTAGAAGCACTCTTGGTTATGTGCACTGATTCAACTTTTGGAGATCTATTACCAAACAGTAACTTCCATCTTTCTTTTTAACTGGCCAAACTGGAGAATTTGTTGGACTATGTCCCATTTGGATTATGCCTGCCTGTTACCATTCTAAACTGCAGTTTTTTCATAGCTGCTGCTTCAGCTGGAAATGGATACTGTTTTTGGAAAGGAGGGATGAATTCCCTCAAGCTTCCTACCATGACTGGTACTTCTAATTTTCCACAATCTCTTTTTGATTTTACTCATAGAGTCTGAAATTCCTGTTCTATAGTGTCCCATATAGCCTTCTGTCCATCTGTCAGGGGCACTGCCCTGTTTCCTTTACTGTCTAGCAAGTTAACTTGTACTGTCATACACTTACAGTCACTGATCACTTTGTTTTCTTCTTTTGTCTTCCACAAAATGCAGTTAGAGAAATCTATTAATATTCCCAACTTGTTCATAATATCCATCCCTGTTATGGTGGTCCCACATCTGGCATGCATCAAAAATGTTCCTGTTATGGGATCCCCATCCTAACCAAATATAATGTGTACTGTTTCATTGCCTACTGCAATACATGCACTACCATTAAAACCTGTAATTAAAGTTTTCTTTCTCTGATCCATCCTTAACCTTCTGTTTGTAAAAGAGATCGCCACTCCTGTGCTTATTAGAATATTTTTCCAAGGCATCCACTCTACCCAAACATCAGTCAAAGGCTGACCATCATTCCCTCATTTAAAGGATGCTAAATGAACTATTTGGGTAGGGACGGCACATCCCTATTGTGAATCTTCATCATCCCCTATATTTCTATGGACTTCTCTAATGACACAAATATTGTGTTCTTGCTCCTGATAGGTTATCATCCTCATCCACTACACACAAGACATTGTAATTCCTGAGACACAGTCTGTCTTTTCTTGTGGTTTGGATTATAAGGAGGATTTTCCCTATATTCCACTGTGTGTACATTTCCTTCATTATCATATTTTTTTATAATTGCCCCTTGCCTTATTGAAATTTTTTAAATTTTCAATACCATCATTCTGTGACTTATCCTTTTGTTTTCCTTTTTCAGTTTATTTATTCTCTGGTTCCTTAGCATACATTCCCTTCTCTGTTTATTTTCCCATGTCTTATAATGAGGACACTCTTGCTTGACATGTCCAAGTTTCTTGCAGAAAAAAAATGTCACCTTTTTTTTTTTTTTTAATCAGGGCTTCCCAGTGCTGGAGAGGCTGATGCGGATCACGGTCCATCACTTCTTTCATCCCCCCATCTGCCTCTAGCTCTTTCCCATCCTACTGCACCTATGATTTCAAAACCATCATCATCAGTGCTGAGGGAGAAAATGTGATGTTTGAAAATGCCTCCGTCATCACTCAAGACCCTTCCTCTCATCAACTTAACACATTGCTCTAATATGTCAGAATTTTCTTCATAGATATATTTAATATCACCTGGAACTCTCTTTACTTGCTCTAAAAATAAATGTATTCATTTTTTCCTTATTTCTATTTTTGTCATTTCCCTGTCAAGCTATGTTATGAACAATTTAAAAAGCCATCTTAAAATGTTCTGCCTGTTCTAACATTCTGTCGGAAACTGTAATGTTAAAATATTCTAATGACTTAGTTGTCAGAGTTTGTCTCTGTGAATATGCCAGGGGCACAGCTGCCATTCTGTTTAATTTTGAATCAAGATTATAATTATTAGCAACAATGAAAGTCTTGTAACATTTTGGAATAAATACTAAAACAAATTGTTTTAAAGAATTGTTCCATGCATTTCCAGCTGTATATGACAACCAATCTTCAAATGTTAACATACTGTAAAAAAATGCCCTTTTATCATTCCACTGAGGTATTGTCTGTAACAAACAAGATTGCTGCTACAGACCAACTGTAGTGCTGGTCACTACTTGTATGGCCTCAAGTTTAATAATATCTGAAGCTCTAAGCTCTTGTAACTGTTTTTGTAATTCTGCCTCTGAAGCTTTACAGTCATGTAACTGTTTCTGTAAATGCTCTACTTTTATGTGTAATTCTGCCTCCCTTGATAAAGCATCTAGGATTTCTTGTCCTTTTTGGACTAACTCTTGTCTGGGTGTTTCTGTTTCATCCTTAGTGGCAGCATGTATTGCTGCTTCAGCTCTTTCCAAAATTACATTAACATCTTGTGCATGTTTCCTGACTTCTATGTCATGCTTTTTTAATTATATTTGTTTATCATTAATCTTTTTTAAATGGTCTTCCTGCTCTTTGTCTGAAAGTTCCTTAGTGTTAGGAATGTCATCCCACTGCTGACAGTAAGTCAAACATTTCTGCTATCTTTCCAAACTGTAAACTTTTATTTTTATATATGAATATCTGAAATTCCCTACAAAAGGTGGAAATTGGCATTCCATGACCTTTTGTTTCACATACCATATCTAAGTTGTCCTGTGTAAATGTTGCTGTTATCAAAGTTCACAGAATCTAAGATATTTATCCCACAGTTTATATATTCAACAAGTGTTCTATACTTTTGCAAATATTGATCATAACATTGGATTCATATATCACTTTTACTAGTACCAGACAATACTTTACATCACTGCTTGCTTGTTCATACCATTGGCATAATAATGTTCACCCTTTATCTGATGTTTGATTTAAGTCTATTGCCACAGTATGTGGGCATTATACGCTTAAGTCCTTGATGGCATCCATGTTGTTTCAGAAAGAGGATTAGCATATTTCAGAAATGGCTAACAGGTGATCAGGCTGCTGACCAAAACCTGGAAATTCTGTCTCTGCTGAAAATGATGGTGAAATGTCTTGGAGCAGATGTGAAGATGAAATCTCTGCTTCACTGAAACTTGAAAGTACTGGACACTGCTGGGCTGGTCAACACTGACTGTATTGATGTTGGCTCCAACAGAATAACCAAGTGTTTGTCATAATGAATTTGTACAAATATGATGAAAATTATCAAGATTCAGATAATCTGACTCACCACTGTTAAAACAGCAGACTACATCACTATACAACTATTTTCATAATTTATGTGATATTTATTCATACAACCAACCAAACATTACTGAGATATTAACATTTTCTTTCTGTCATTCTAAGGGGTGCAATATCTGTCAGCATGGAAGGAGATGGTCAACAGACCGTGCTGCTTGGCCAGGGATGGTCTGCACCTCTCCCCTCTAGGTTTTTGATTATTAGCTAAATCACTGTCTCCCCCCCCATAGTGCCTTTTTTAGGCAATGAAAAACTGAAAGTACTTCCAACATAGCAAATCAAAACCAAGGAAATCTAAAGGTATTACTGATCAATGCTACAATCAGTAGGCTGTATAAAAGAAAGAAAAAAATCATGGCAAAAAGTAGGAGGTGCAGCACCCAGCAGGATAAAAGCACTCTCATCAAACTAAACAAACAACCCAGAGGATAAACAAACTTTACCTAAGACAATTTTGAGGTAAGTTTGGCCTCACAGGCCAAGGACAACTACAATGTATTCTTTAGCTATGTCTGCAACCTCAAAGGCAATATAAAATTGTGTGCTGCGTTCATTGTAAATGGATCCACTGGGTTCCTATTGAATTATCGACAGCTTAGGTTGTTGAATGCTTAAACATCGACACCTAAGCATCGAAAGCTAACAATAGCGAATGGCCAAATTATCAAATTCTTTGCCCGGGAAAGAATTTGCGTGGCCGTTATTGGGGATTTGCCCTTTCCCCAATGTAGAGCAATCTCGGAGTTGGTATATTTAGTTAGGGGTGTGTGGGTGGGGCAGCCCCCCACTATGTTTTGGTGTGTTTATTTTGTTTATGGATGGCCATGCAAATTCTTTCCCAATGAAAGAATCTGATTATGTGGCTGTTCGCTATTGTCAGTTTTCGACACTTAGGTGTT
Source organism: Protopterus annectens (assembly GCF_019279795.1). Taxonomy (NCBI): domain Eukaryota; kingdom Metazoa; phylum Chordata; order Ceratodontiformes; family Protopteridae; genus Protopterus; species Protopterus annectens. The sequence continues at coordinate 1,750,513,340 of NC_056735.1, forward strand.
GAGATTTTAGGATTCAACAACCTAAGCTGTCGATGTTATGATATAGATGCGAGCCACCTATACTGAGCCAGAAGATATAGCAAACCTCCTGGCTGATAAATTCAGCTCCAACTTTAACCCTATCTAGCCCTCAACCTTCCCTCAGGAAATACCATCAAATAAAATTTCCCCTTACAATCACTAGGGAACAAGTCCTTAACCCTCTCTCTAAGACCAAGAACACTGCATCAATGGGTTCAGACAATATCCCAGGAAGCCTTATACATATCAGGGCTTTTGGACTTAACTATTTAACTGTAGCCTCCAGACAGGCTTTGTGCCTCATGAATGGAGAACAGCAACAGTCATTTTCCAGCAGAAAGGTAGGTCATCTATAGACCCTGGAAACTACAGACCCATAAGTCTCACTAGTTTTATATGTAAAGCCATGGAAAGAATTATCATGGAAATGATCAACAGAGATATAGCAAACCTCCAGACACTGGACCCAATCCAGTTTGGTTTCATCAAGGGCAGATCATGCCTATTCAACCTGGTGGACTTCTTTGAGAAGGTAACCAAAGCAATGGATGAGGGAAAAATGATTCACACTGCCTACCTTGACTTGGCCAAGGCATTTAACACAATACCCCACTCGGGCATTGTTGATAAACTCAAGAGGTTAGGTACAAACTCGTATGTCAACCAGTGGATAGCCAACTGGCCCACAGACAGGACCCAGGAAGTTAGAATTGGGGAGTCCACCTCTACAAAGAGGCCAGTCAGAAGTGGAGTCCCTTAGGGATCAGTTCTTGGACCCCTCCTTTTTAGCATTTACTTCTTTGAAGTCAAGGCCAATGTCAATGGTCTCTGGCTGACTAAATTTGCAGATGATTGCAAATTAGGAGCTGTCAATGAATCCCACACTGACACAAATTTTCTCCAGGAGGGGCTGGGACAGACAAACAACTGGTGTTAGAGCCATGGACTAAATCTAAATGCCAAGTGATAGTATCCTTTGGGAAGTCATCCACCCATGGTAACTATCATATTGACAACACACCCCTTAGAGATGACCCAGTAGTCAGGGACATACGGACACACATAGGCAGTAATCTAGCCTTTGACCATCACATGTCTACAGTAGTGAGGAGATCATTCTATGCTGCACAACTTATAAACAAAGGTATGGCATCTAAGTCCAAGGAAGTCACTGGACCTCTGTATTCGGCATTCATCAGACTTATCATTGAGTGCAATGCCCCCTTTCATATTTATCTAACCAGGTATATCCAACAATTGGAACATCCACAGAGGTTCTTCACTAAAAGAATACAGGGCATAAGTAAAATGTCCTATGCAGACTGCCTCAAGGCCCTATCCCTGTATTCTTTCTCCTACAGGTTTTTCAGGGGAGATCTATATGCCTGGCATGCAGGACATTGTCAGATCCCACTCTGATAGACCTTTTACATATCCACAAAACAAACAGCACCAGAATTACCCATTCTAAAGACTTGAACCTTGCCTGTGATATAAACAGGACCTGTTGGAGAGACAGGTATGTATCCCAGAGGATTTACTATCACAATGCCGACGTGCACTTGCACGGCTATGAAGTATTCGAACAGATGTTCGAATACTTCATATTTCGGCAGGTGATGTGAGCGAATGTTACCATTGCGAATGGACTGTGCATTCGCAATTCTAACGTTCACTCATGTGAGGGGATCGCGGTACAGTGCGGTTAGGGAAATACATCCCTTTCCTCACTGTAGTGCGATCCCGGAGTTGGAATATTAAGTTGGGGGGGTGTGGGGGGCACACTGCATAACTGTGTGTTTAGGCTAGTTAGGTAGGTAGTTACGGGACGGGTGGGAGTGCTGTGTATTGCCGAAAATGTCGCGAGCGACATTTTCGACAATACACAGCTGTTTTCGACATTAGGACAAATCGGAAATGTTCATTTCCGATGTATAAATTCGAAAATGCAGACACGTTTTGTTCTGATTTTCGAATTTATGATAGTAAACCATCCCAGAGACTACCATGTCTATGGACAGACTCCCTATCCATGTGAAGCAGAGCTCCTCCCTAACCCAATTCAAGTACAACTCGGACAATTGGATGGGGAACAGGAAATTCATCCCTGGTTTGGCACCTATGTCTCTAATGGACACAGGCAACCTGTAAATGGTTCATCTCCCAGGCCCCTGCTTGTAAATGCTTCATCTCCCAAACCCCTGCTTACACTTATCAAGGGGATCAGAACTTGTCAGAGATTTGGGACGCATGGCTAGGTTTAAAAAGGCCCTTGTGGTCATTAGCCTAGTAAACACCTATGAACTTGGATTACTGACAGATTCACTGCATTTCCTCAAATTTCTCTCAGTTTATGGTCAAGTGTTCAGTTAAACAGATGTTTTTATATAGTCTATGTTTATGGATGGTTTCTTCTCATAAATCCTCCTGAAACATTCTTGGCATACATGTGGCTTTACTGTGGACCACACCAGTTGAAACTGTAGTGGGCCTCACCAGTTTTCTGTTTCCTTATCAGTTTCTGAGAAGACTGGGGTGAAGTCTCATGACATGATAGTCATTTGTCTTTTTTGGACTGTCAGACATTTCTCTTTGTTAGATAAGTTCTGACAATTGAGTCTTTGCACGTATTTATCTTCTCCTGCTATTTCAGCAAACCTCTATTATCATAGCCATCTGTTACCAATATTTTCTAAGCCTATGGCATATCTTTGCTGTCATGCAAACACATTTTTCTATGCTAGTCACACTTGTTTGCTACATGTTTCTTTCTGCAGGCTTTGCAGCACACACTATTTCTAACAATAGCACACTTAATATTAGGCAAGACAACTTTATTTTTATATATCTATCACTCACTATAACAATTTACTTCACATAGCCTGATCTCTGAAATGCTTACGTGTGATCTTATGCAATTTTGCCTTACTATACTGAATTGAATATTATTGTACTGTTGATTTTTATTAACTGTTTGGTCTTATCATAATGTGTTTGTATGGAGTTTTTCTCCTTAGGACTCTGCTGAAAACAGGAAACCACCAGTTGGACTATCCTGATAAAAAAAGGAAAAACATAAACAACTAGTACATAAACAAAACATATTAATAAAGCTAGAAAAAGAAAGCACTATGGAATATGTAATGGAATAAGCAGTGCCTGCCATGTAAGAAGCAAAGGCTAGAATTCGTAGTCAAGCAGCTTAGAAGCAGAACTCATCCTTCTCAAAAATGTTGAGTTGGACTTTTCCAATTTAAGATAATTCATTATGTACAAAATGCATGGCCATGGATTACATTAGAATATAATTTGCCTGATTACGAATTACTAAACTGAGAAGTTTGTACAACTGCTTAGCTGAGCTCTCTACCATCTCGTGCAAGTAACACACTCAAGCCCCCCCCCAATAAACAGAGAGAAACATACAAAACTGAAAAAGAAATTATGTACTTACTATAATGTTCCATCCGTGTTGTCGATCTTCATTCTTACGTCATGAATAGGTTCAGATCTGATCCACTGGATCCGACTCAGCTGATGCTACAGCTCACAGCCACCAGATCTCTTGAGCTTCTCCCTTACCCACAATGCACCCTGCAAAATGCCTCAGTTCTTGTTTGCTGCTATATAGAGTAAAAGGATAGAGAAAAATATGGGAAGCCATATCCAAAGTCATATAAACATGTAAATGCACCTAATTCAGAGACCATGCAACTGCTCATTCCTCCAGAAGTCATGGACAGGAGTAGGTGGAAGGGGTGTGAGGAAAGAATGAATCAACAACACAGATGGAATGTTATGGCAAGTACATAACTTCTTTATTGGATGCTGTAAATCTTCATTCTATCCTCATAAATGGAACGGCGTCCCTAGCTACTTGAATCCAGGGTGGACTCAAGGAAGGATATTCCTGAGCAGCATAGAACCAAATGATGTACCTCTGGAGACCAGATCCAATCTGTAATGAGTAATAAAGGTATGAGGAGTAGCCCAAGTTGCTGCTGCACAAATGTCATCCATAGATATCCTAAACTGGAAAACTGTGTAAGTAGCCTCAGATCTAGTGTAGTGTGCTTTCAATGGATGTGTGAGAAATGCCTAATTTATTATAGACAAAGGAGATGCAATTTGTTAACCATTTTGACAAGAGTAATTTTAGAAACTGATTTTAACAATTTAGGATGAGAAAAGGAAATAAATAGTTGGTTTGCTTTCCTGATTCTTTCTGTTCTATGCAAATAGAAACAACTGTCTGTGTACATCCAGTAAATGTAAAATATATTATCCTTTGTTGTTAAATTTAGGAAAAAATACTGGCTAATTGATAGAACTATTTATGGTGGATTCTGAAACCACTTTTAGAAGAAAGGGTGGATTTCTACGTAAGGTCACTCTGTCTTTCTGAAACCCAAGTAAGGAGGTTTATAAGATAGTGTTTGGATCTCAGAAATCCTTCTTGTGTAAGTGATGGTAATCAAGAAAATGGTCTTCCAAGAAAACAATTTAAGGTCACATGAAGCTGCTGGTTCAAAGGGAGGTTGTGTGAGAGACTGCAGCATTAAATTTAGGTCCTATGGTGGTGTAGGCTGATCTGTGGGTGCATTTTTGGTGGCTTTGAGTTGCCCTTCCCTACTGTAAATCTCATTTTAGATACTCCTCCCAGTCCCATCACATCAGCTCATTCTACTGGGCAAAGAGAGATCATTTGGGAAAGCCCAGTCCCTTAGTTTCTCAACCTTGAATTATCATGTATCCTCCCATCCCATTTAACCTAAAGAAAGAAAAAAAATTGCACTTTATTCATCTGCTTTTACTGTATTTGTGTTTCTTCCTACTTTATTATTTTATTTTGCTTTTGCTACTTGTTCTTAAAAGTATTCAATTGAATTTATTCTGCTGCATTTATTACTGCTTGTTAGTAGCCTGAATAAACTATAACTGCTGCCTTTTGGTTTACGCACGTGGGCTTCAGGCCAGTTGTTTTACATTAGGAAGGTTTGTGATCTACACACTTGTGGCAGAAGAGGTAGCTTACATCCTTCTAGGTTGGGAATTGCTGGTTTAAGGCTTAGTATGCCTGTTATTCTAAAAGTGTCTCTGTTCTGGTTTAAGCACTTGGGCTTCAGGTCAGTTATTTTACATTAGGAAGGTTTGTGGTCTATACTCTTGTGGGAGGAAAGGGTAGATTCTGACCTTCTGAGCTGGGAATTACTGGTTGAAGGCTTACTGTGCCTACTTATATGAACTGTTTTTTTTTTCTGAAATGGGTGCACCTTGTTTGCTGTAGCACAAACTAGATTCAGACTGGCTGAATCTAGCTCTGTTTGTATAACTTCAGCATTAATCCAGGCCATCTTTTTTTGGAGAGGGCTGCCCTGCACCCTAGTGGCAGGAGTGTGCAGTTAGAACTCATCTGATTGAATGTTGTTGGAACAGGGCTCCATTTTGAGCTTTATTAGTTAATTGGTTAATTTGTTTAAATCAGTTTACTCTTGCTTGCTACTGTTACATTTAAGTTCATAGGTTCATAGGTAGGTACTAGGCTATCGGCCCAATGGCCTAAGTAAGCCTAGCCAACAAGGTTCCCTGGATTATGCCACCCAAGAAAGTTATGTTCCTGTGCCCCTGTTGAGCAGAGTCACAGAAGTGATCCCTGGGGTATATTTCCTATTTCCCATCCACTCATCAAGATTTTTTTAAATAGTGCTAAATGCCTTGCTGCATTGGCCATTATCTGTAAAACCTACTCCAAAATTCAAGTCACTTATAGCAAATCATGACAGTCATTTATAATCCACTGTCAATAACCACAAAAAGTAAAATTCTTAAATAAGTAGTAATTTAATAAAACATGCTGCACTAATCTCTTGTCCAAACTTCCCTTCTGACTGTGAGTTCCACAACTGAGTGTGTTTCTGTTCTTCTCTGCTACATCGACCTAAACGAGTTTAAATATCTTTAGCATAGTCTGGTTACAGGTTTTGCTATATCCAGATCTGTTTGTGTGATTCCTGTGTTCCTGCTACGCCATTTTGTGTTGGCCAGGGCCTGCCTGCACTTAGTGGTAGTAAGTGAACTGGTTGGAACTGGTCTGGCATAGGGTGTTTAGCTAAGAGCTCAGGGACAAGGGTTGATTGGTCAATTCCATTGTTTCTATTTTACTTTCATTTTTTGTGGTATTTAAATCCCACATCTGCACAAGTTTGTGCTTGTTGCATGTCACAGACTGCTGCTGCACTGTTTTAACCCTTTTCAAGGTAACTCAGCTGCATTTTTCCCTTACCAGCACTCCTGTGTAAGTCAGGCTCTTGCTTGCAGCTACTGTATTGATTTATCCAGCCCTACTCATATCTATAGGTACTCTCCTCAGATAGTATCCACTCTACTATCCCTGACCTCTCTTCCACAGACTCTGACAACAATGGATGGACAATTTCCTATGGTTTATCCTTCTAGTCTGGTTGATATGGGCATCCTGAAACAGTGTAGCAACTGCCTTATGTACAGAGACAATCCTCTACTACTACCATCTAGGAACACAATATGTGAGAGATGCAATTACATTAAGTACCTAGAATCCTTGCTAAGTCACAAGCCAGTACATCTGACACTAAGAAGTCTGTCTGCATAAACACAACTACCGCACCTCTAACACCACCCACACCTGTACATCACATTCCTACATATGCAAAGGTTCTTAACAAAAACATACCTAAACAAAAGAGAAATCCAAAGCAAAAACACACAAGCACATCACAACCCACAGCACCAAGCACCACACATAGTACACATGCCTATGTCGCACAGCCTCTAAGGCCCAGCCACAAACCCAACATGCTAATCATAGGAGACTCTACTGTGAGAAACACAGATGTGCCACTCACCAGGCTAAACAAAAAGAAAGCCACAGTAAGTTGCTTGTCAGGTGTTAGAATTGCCATATCACGCACGCACTCAAGTCTCTTAACAGGTACGGTTATGACTCTGTCATAGTCCATGTTGGTGTGAATGACTTGAGATGTACCTCTCTGGACTATATGAAGAAAGATATGACTGAGCTCGCTGAATGTTTGTCCCAGGCAAGAATGTCCCTAGCCTTAAGCAGCATCCTACCTAGAAATTATGCCTCAATACAAACAGAAAATGATTGACTTTAACAACTGGCTTAGTTTCTGGTCTCATTCCAAGGGGATCCAGTACCTGACAGCCTGGTAGGACATGACTGACAGACCACGATGCTTTGCCAGAGATGGCCTTCATCTGTCACCCCTGGGCTTCAGGCTTCTGACAAAGGCTCTTGCCTCCCACATAGTGCTTTTTTTTTAGGCAAAGCCATGAACACAAAATTACTTACATGAAAAATTCTTCTAAATGAAATTTAAAGGTCATGCTGCTAAACACTAGGAGTCTTAGCATGAAAGTACACTCATTGCAAGCATTCCTCACTCTGGAGGATGCTGACATTTGTGCAGTCACTAAAACCTGATTCAAAGCTGCGGAAAGCACCCGTTTTATCAGGTTACTCATCCTACCATACTTTCAGACCCCAAAATGGAGGGCTACAATCCCAAAGGAGGTGGAATTTCAATATTTATCAAAGACATACACACCTCCAGGCTGATCAAATGGTATGATGCACAGGAGACACTCCAAGTGCAGTTAACTGTTGACAAAACACCTATTCAAATCATAGCTAGCTACAGACCCCCAGCCACGACTCAGCATGCCCACTCCACCTATCTGGACTTACTTGAATCCATCAAAATTCAACCCTCTACCCTGATCTTGGGTGACTTTAACTACCCAACCATAGAGTGGAAGACCTATTCTAGCCCAAACATGAATGCCCAGGGATTCCTTGATTTCATCAATGCCAATGCATTGGATCAGCTGATGGACACCTCACGAGAGGTAAACATATCCCAGACCTGGTACTAACCAACATAAGTAGCCACTTTATCACCCCTACAGTGTCATCCTCCTTGGTAAGATCCAACCAAAAGGTGATCACTTTAGAAGTCACCATCTCCCCTGACCACCCCCCCATCAGGGTCAAACAAAAAAACTTTCCCAAAGCTGACTACAATCTCCTGAGAGCAGGTATAAGCAGCTTCACAGCCACCATCCCTTCAGATGAAACTAGCACTAATGTCCAAGCCTACACCAAAAAACTATATGAGCACCTACATAGCTGTATGGACTCAAATACCTGACAGGACCAAATAATCTTCCTCAAGGAAGAGTAAACCTGTCTGTTAGACAGCAGCAATAAACAAACTCTATAATAAAAGGAAAAAAATGCTGTCCAGGACGAAGAAGGGGCAGGTGCCGAGTTAACAATCTCTCCTTTGTCTGAACAAGCAAATAAGGTCATTGGTAAAATCCTCTAAGGCTAACTTTGAGTCCAAATTGGCCACATCCACTAAGGACAATAACAAGGCCTTCTTCACATACATTTGCAATCTCAAAGGTAATACCCAAATCTGTTCTGAACTGGTGGTCAAGAAGATCACATACACAAACACCATATATGTACAGCCAACCTGCTGGCAGACAGGTTCAGTGAAAACCTCACTACCCCATCCCCCATCAGTAAACCAGGACATCCCCAGCACCTGCCCCCCTCCCCTCATCACCAGGAAGCAGGTCTTTAATGCCCTCTCAAAGACAAAAAATATAGTCTTCATGGGACCCAACAACGTCCCTGAATGCATCCTACATGAACTCAGGCATTTCCTCTCAGCTACATTAGGCACCCTATTCAACCAAAGCAGGACAGCCACTGTCATCCCCTCTACACAGAGGTGGAGCATTCACTGACCCAGGCAATAATAGGCCATTCAGCCTAACTAGCCTGATCTGCAAGGCCATGGAATGCATTATCATGGACCTTATAAACAAGGACATTGGCAACCTCCAAATGCTTGACCCCACAAAGTTTGGTTTTGTCAAAGGGAGATAATGCCTATTAAACTTGGTCAACTTCTTCAAAACAGTTACCAAAGCCATGGACAAGGGGAAGATGGTGCACACCACCTACCTTGACCTAGCCAAAGCCTTCGACACTATTCCCCACTCAGGCATAATAGATAAACTCTCCCAGCTAGGCATCAACCCGTATGTTACCAGATGGGTAGCTAACTGGCTCATTGATAGAACCCACTCAGTCAAAATAGGGGAAGCCACCTCTAACAGTAGACCTGTAAGAGCAGTGTACCCCAAAGATCGGTCTTGGGGCCTCTACTGTTTGGGATATACTTTTCTGAGGTGCAAGCCAAAACCAGTGGTCTGTGGCTGACCAAGTTTGCAGGTGACTGCAAGCTGGGTGCTATCTTAAATTCTCCCCGTGATGTGAACATCCTTCAAGAGGGCCTTACCCAAACTAATGATTGGTGCCAGAAGCATGGCCTCAAACTGAATGCCAAGAAATGCATTATCTTCTTTGGGGAAAATGGCATCCCTACTGATTATCACATTAATAACAATGTACTAAGTACACAAGCAGTTGTGAGGGACTTGAGCACCCAGGTTGATAGCAACCTGACTTTTGACCACCACGTTGCCTCCATTGTATGGAAGACTTTCTACATGGCATACCTCATAAGTAAGGGTATTTCATCTAGGAACAAGGAGGGCATAAAATCCCTGTACTCTTCCCTTATCAGACCCATTATCGAGTACAAGCCCCCCTTTGACATGTACCTTGACAAGCACATGCAGCAGCTGGAGAGACCACAGAGGTTCCTGACCAGGAAAATCCAGGGTCTCAAACACCTGTCCTATACAGATAGGCTAAAAGCACTGTCCCTCTACTCAATCTCATACAGACTGTTCAAAGTGACCTGTGTCTGGCATACAAGGCCATCTCAGACCCAGCCTTGATGAAGTTGCTGCATATCCAGAAGTCAAAATCCACTTGGGCAACCTGCACGCAAAGCCTAAACCTGGTTTGTGACATTAACAGAACTTGTTGGTGGGACAGATTTGTGTCCCAGAGACTCCCTGTCTGTGGAACAGACTCCCTCTTCATGTTAGGCAGAGTACCTCTCTAGTCCTCTTTAAGAGGAACCTGGACGACTGGATGGGAAACAGAAAATACACCCCTGGGATCCCACCTGTGTCCCTGCTGGACAGGGGAAACAGGTGTGCTGACTTTGTAGGAACATGGGCAAAATTCTTGTCTAGGCTTATATGGGCCTCTGGGTCAATAATCTAGTAGCATCCTATGAACCAATAGGGTCCTTAAAAGAAGGCTTTAGAAACAGTGTCCCTTTTAAGAAGGCCTTGCTCAACTTGTAAGAAACTACTGGTGCACCACTCAAACCTGTAAGATAATTTGAAATTGCTGCCCCTTTTAAGAAGGCCTTGCTCAACTTGTGAGAAACTACTGGTGCACCATTCAAACCTGTAAGATAATTTGAAATTGCTGCTAACTGTAGCCTAATGGTTGGGGTACTAGCACAGTTCTGAAAAAAAGGTGAGCAAGGAAATCTAAGATGTGATAAATAGAGGCTGAAAAGGGATGAAGTTTATGCTGATGATCCCAAATGGCAAACCTTTTCCATTTACTAGAATATGTTTTCCTTATTGGTGGTTTACGGGAGGACAGAATTCTACATGGACAGGTGATGAGAGAATAGATTGTCTGGCTACTAAGGGAACTGGAGAAATGAAGCATTCAACCTAAGGTTTGGTATATTCTGGTGTGACATGCCCGCTGGGTGAGACAGGAGGTCCAGAGTAGGATCTAGGTTCCCTAGTGGTTGAACGAGGTGAGCCATAGGAAGAGACACCAAATTTTCCAAGGCCAGTAGGGGGCAATGAGGATCACTGTGCTCTTTGACCTGGCAGCTTTCTGTAGAAATTTTGGAATCAATGAGGTTGGCGGGAATGCATAAAGGAGACAGGAGGGCCAATTGTGAAGTAGAGCATCCCTCAGTGACTGTCCGTATTGAGGAATTAGGGCAAAGTAGTCGGAGTACTTGTTGTTTAGGGGAGAGGCAAAAAGATTACAGCATGGCTGACTCCACTGATGGAAGATCTCCTCCATCACATTATCGTTGAGAGATCACTCATGTGGAAGTAGTATGCACCTGCTCAGTTTGTACACAATCATGCTGGATCTCCCTGGAATGTGAGTCAGTAAAGGAAAGCAGTCTGAAGAGATCGCCCACTGCCAGACCCTGAGCGGTTCTCACATAACGGGTAAGAGATGGCTCCCATCTGCTTGTCAATGCACCAGATGACTGACATGTTGTCTGTTTGAATTGCAATCTTCCCAGAGGGAAGAACATCTTGAAATGCTCACAACGCCAAGAGCACTGCTGTTATCTCTAGAATATTTATATGGAAAATTAGCCTTTTCAGGAGACCAAGTACTCTGGATTGTCCTCCCCAGATAATGCCCCCCCCACCCTACTTGGGAAGCATCCATGGTCACTATGGTCTTGGGCTGCTGGGAAATGAATGGACGGCCATGGGGCAGTTGATCGGACTGGATCCACCAATAAAGGTCTCTTCTGCATGTGTTGATAATTTTTATCTGATATGACAATGATTGATGGAAGTTTGACCACTGGGTAGCCAGCATGCACTGTAGGATTTGCATGTAAAATCTGGCAACAGAACTAAGGTTACTGCTGCAGCCATGAGGCCCAGAGTACTGAGGACTGTGTAGGGATGAGATTGATGCACTGTCTACAACCTTCTTGACCTGTGACTTTATAGTTAGAACTTGGTGAGGTGGAAAGGAAGCAATGGCTGTGTTCGTGTTGAGCAGTGCTCCAATAAATTCCAGTGTCTGAGTTGGTTGGAGTTGTGATTTGTTGTATTTTATACTAATTCCTAGCATAAAATAGGTGTGTAGAAACTTATCTCTCGACTGTATGAGTTGATGTCTGGTCACAGCAGTAATGAGACAGTTGTCCAGGTAGGGATACACCCAGAATCCCTGCAGTCTGAAGTGTGCTGCTATTACTACTGCCTTGCATTTGGTAAATACCTTGGGGGCTGTGGTGAATCCAAAGGGCAGTATTCTGAATTGATAATGACTAGCTCCCAGCCAGAAGCAGAGGTGCTTCCTAGGCCACCTGTTCATCCTTACATGATAGTAGGCATCCTGGAGATCTATCCAGCACATCCAGTCACCCTTGACCAGAAAGGGGAGAATGGATTGAACCGTGACCATCTGGAACTTGGTTCATTGAACAGATTTGTTTAGATCTGTGAGATCCAAAACTGGTCTCCAGTCCACTGACTTTTTTGGTACTAAAAAGAACCTTGAGCAAGTTCCGTATCCTATCTGGTCTGGTGGGACCTCTTGGATGACTTTGTTTTCTAGTAGCTTTCAATTTTGAATTGCTGTTTGATCCCTTTGACTGGGTGGAACATCTGGGATTTCCCTGGGAATTGTGGGTGGAAGGGAAAATGGTATTATGTAACCTCTGGATATAATTGTCTGCACTCAAGTATCTTTTGTTAATTCTAGCCAGGCTGTCTGGTGCAAGGGCAATCTTCCCCTGACTGTCTCCAGAGGTGGACAGTTGGGCCTCCATTCAGGAGCATTGGTAGGTTTTATCAAAGAAAGATTCTCGTGAACCCTGATTTTGCAGGCCACCTCTGCCACAAGGACAACAATGCCCACTGGAGTTCCCCCTCTACCTCTGAGGCACTTCCTCCACGTGTGTCATAAAATAGACCTTGGGAATTCTTGAATCACATTTTTTAGCCACTACTTTGATTCATGGAGAAGGATCTCTGGGGGACGAAAAATGTATGCCCAAACCGGACAAGGTCTTACCATCTTTTTCACACCTGCAGAGCATTTCTTTCACATTAGGGCCAAAAAGGGCTGTTCCGTGAAAGGAAGCATTGAGAAAAATTGGACTTAAATGGATCCACAAACTTGCATAAGCACATCCAGGCATGCCTCCTCATGGAAATGCCTCAACTCACAGCTCTTGAGGTTCCTTCCCCTATGTTGGAAATTAACCTCATGGAACTATTAGAAATAGACTGTATGGTTGCCAACTGAGAAGTTACAGAATCCTTAACCTCTGCAGACACGATTCCCAAGAGAGTATTTGACAACACTTTGGTCAAATCTTTCTGAAGTCTAACAAAATGTACCAGATAGCTCAGCAATTGTAATGCAAAAGTCGCTGATGCAAAGACATGCTTCCCTAGTCTGTCTATCAACCTTGACTCCCTGTTGGGGGATGGATAGTGGAACTCTTGGCTAGTTCCTTCTCTGTGGCCACCACAATGACCATGGCATCAACTGGAATCCCTTTCCCCAAAAACTGTCTGTATGCAGGTGGTACCAATATTCTGTCTGGTCTCTGAGATATTGGATCTATGAACTCAGGCTCCTTCCATGCCCACTTAGACATCATGTCTATCAGCTCGCTAGCAGATAGAGACATCCAGGAAGTAGAGGGTCCTGTACCAAGAGCCTCTAGGAAAATGTATTCTTCCAGTGTAGGGTTGGAGGATGTCCAGCCACCTCTCTGTTTCAGGATCTCTAGTATGTCTCCAAAGGGACCATCTTCAGGAGGTGACCATGGGGACCCTTTGCCTTTGTCAAAATCCATGTCTTCAGTGACGGACTCCTGTGGGAAGTCTAGGTGCTTCCTCTTGCATGTCTTTTCCCTGGGTACTTCCTCAGTGGGACGTTCTGGGGAACTCTCAGAAGAGGAAATTAAAATTCCCTGACAGGAAACCTAAGGTTTTGGTGCAGGATGTCCCCGTTGAAAGAGTAGTTGATGCTCTAGACGCTGGTGCACCTTGGAATGGGTAGGATCCAAGGGGGAAGGCTCTGTCAGGAATGCTGAGGCAACAAACACTTTCTTCACAGCCCTGAAGGCAGAGTTCAAAGGAGCCAGAGAGAGGCTCCGATCCAAGAAACCAGGTTTCTGAATCGCCACCTCCCTCCAATCTGTCAGCATCACCCCCAAGGAGGAAGCCAAAGCTGAACTGTCCAGTGCTGAGGTGCTGAGGAACAGAGACAGCTCAGAAAACTTTAGAGTCGAATGGTACACCCCAGGCCCAGCAGGCAGGCTTTGGCTCCGAGAGCTCTCCTGATCGGAAAAGATAGGCAGTCTCAGAGAAGTTGTTGGATCTGAAGATACAGAGATCCTTGGATCCGAGACTGACAGATCCAGATGACTGGGATCCTGAAACACAGGCAGCAGATGGAGTTAGAGGAAGAACTTGCTAGGATGGTGTGGTGGAAGGTCAGACTACCTGACCAGAGGGGTAGGCGCTGAGGGAAAACCAATCTACTCCGCAGCCAAGAGAATCTTCATCATTCTCTCCACATCTTCTTCTGTGAGACTTCTAGAAGAATGAGCAGAATAAATGGAGGGGTGTGCTCGTCCCTGCAGAAAAGGAGATGGAAGCTTGTGCATTACGGGGTCAACTGACGGAGAATATCTAGTGTGAGGACAATACAGAATCACCAAGGATTGTGTCTGATCCAGTGGTTATGTCTGATCCAACCCTGATTGAGCCGGACCTGTAGAAATTGCTTTTGAAGTCGTAAGATCTGAAGGATCAGTCGGATCCAAAAATTTCACCTTTTTCTGATCCAGGGTTGAGACCAGATGTTTAGCACTCTTTCCATGAAAAGTCTGAGGAAGAGCTTGATGAGATGGAATTCTATGACTTTGGAGACTGGGATATGGCTCCTCCAAAAGAAGGAAGGAGACCTTTTAATATTAATTTATTTTTGCATTCTGTTAAGGCTCATGGATTGAATTGTGACAAAGCTAGCAATCTTCCTGTAAGTGTAATGGACCCAGGAAGTATACACAAAGGGAGTGTGTGTCCAAGATAGGCAACTTATGTCCACATCTGGAACATTTCTTAAATCCTGCCGGTTTGTCACTCATTGTGTAAGTATTTCCACAGTAATTATAAATCAAAAATTCAGGATGAGAAAATGAAAAATAGTAAGCAATCTGTTTTTTTTTTACAGGCTGAATAAGAAAGAAGGAATTATCGTCTATGGTAAGAAAAACTATTCCAAAGTCATAAGAAGAGGGAGATACTAATGACAGTATCTAGCTCTACCAAGTATGAAAGAGAGAGAAGAAAAAACAAGAGGTAAGATCTGATCCCTCCTTGTTTGTTGATGTACCAAACTACTGTGTTTGAACTGCAATCATCTCCGAAGGGAAAGCATTCTGAAAGGCCTGCAACTCTAAAAAGCACAGCTCTCATCTCTAGGACATAGATAAGCAAATTGGCTTCTTCGGAGGATCAAGTGCCTTGGACAGCTTTCCCCTGAAAGTGCCCCCCCTCACCCCAACAGGGAAGCGACCTTGGTCACTATGGCCTTGGGCTGAGGAAGAACGAATTAGTGGCCTTGTAGAATCTTCTGACTGAATACACCACCTGAGATCTCTCTTGCATATGTGAGTGATTTGTATCACAGTTGACATGGGTTGGTAAAGTATTGATCATTGTGTTGCTAGCAACCACTGTAAAATACTCATGTAAAATCTGGCTAAAGGTACAAGTGTTATTGCATCTGACATTGACCCTGGAGCTTAAAGGACCAAATGGGCCGAAATCTTCATACTGCTTTTCTGACCTGTGATATTATAGTTTTGAACTGTTGAGCGATGCAGTGAAACCATCACTGACTGTGTTGAACAGTATTCCTATGAATTCTAAATTCTGAGTTGTTCCACTTGAGAGTTGTCACAATTTATGGTTATCCCCAGATGAAAACACATCTGGAGAACCTGATCTCTTACCCTTAATAACTGATGCTTGGTAGTGCAGTAATGAGCCAGTTGTCTAGATATTGAAACATCAGGAATCCATGCAGTCTCAAGTAAGCTGCTACTACTGCCACACATTTGATGAACACCATGGGGGCTGTTGTGAGACCAAAGGGCAGAACTCTGAACTGGTAACGACTGGCTCCCAACCAGAAATGCATGTAACTTGTGGACATCTGTTCATCTTTATGTGATAGTACGCATCCTGAAAGTCTATTGAGCACATCCAGTTGTCCTTGCCCAGAAAAGGGATAGTAGACTGAACTGTGACCATCCGAAACTTGGTGTGTTGACCTGGCTTGTTTAACTTGCTGCGATCCAAAAGTGGTCTCCAGTTCATAGGTTCATACTAGGCTATCTGCCCGAGGGCATTTACAAGCCTAGCCCATCGCTTTGTGGCTTACGCCACCCCTTTAGTGTGGGGAACTATACCCATTATTTTGCTGTGCCTCTGTCGAGCAGTGACACTGAGGTAATCCCTGGGGTATATCTGCGATCTCCCATCCATTGGTCAAGATTTCTCTTGAACAAGGCCAGCGAGGTGCTCTGCCTCACATGTACCGGGATTTTGTTCCACAGCATAGGGAGTCTTTGGGTGATGAATCTATCCCTCCAGCACGTCCTATTAATAGCCGTGTCGAGGTTTAAGTCTCCCGCCCTTGTGGCTCTGATGGATCTAGATTTTTGAGGTGAAGCATATTCATCAAATCTGGGTTTGACATGGCCTTGTATGTTAGGCAAAGGTCACCTCTGAGCAAGCGGTGGCGACTGAATAGAGCTGGAGTTCTTTCAGTCGGGCAGCATAGGACAGATTTTGAGACCCTTTATCCTTTTGGTGAAGAACTTTTGTGGCCTCTCCAGCTGCTGCAAGTGTCGGGTCAGATACATTCCGAATGGGGCATTGTACTCAATCATTGGTCTGATGAGTGATGAGTAAAGGGAGACTATGACCTCCCTTGATCTAGATGAGAATCCCTTCATGATAAGGTGGGCAATGTAGAAGGTCTTCCTGACTACTTTAGCTACATGGGTGTCGAATGACAGACTACTATCAACCTGGGTCCCCAGGTCCCTGATAACTTCTTCTGTGCTCAGTGGATTGCCACCTATTTGGTAGCTAGGGGTAACCTTGTTTTTCCCGAAGGGTATGACTATGCATTTTTGGCATTTAACTTTAGGCCGTGGCTCTGGCACCAGTTATCCGTTTCTGTGAGACCCTTCTGAAGGATATCTGTGTCAGATGTGTTTTCTACTATGGCCCAGTTTGCAGTCATCTGCAAACTTTGTCAGCCATAACCCTCCTGTGTTTGCTTGTACTTGGAAAAGTAGATGCCAAACAAGAGTGGGCCCAGGACTGAGCCCTGTGGGACACCACTTGTGACAGGCTTTGAGTCTGACATGGCGCCAGCAACTCTGACCCTGTGGGTTCTGTCACTCAGCCAGTTTGCAACCCATCTTGTGATGTATGGGTTAACATTTAAGCTGATGAGTTTTTCAATGATACCCGAGTGGTGTATTGTATCGAAGGCCTTAGCCAGATCGAGGTAGGCTGTATGGACTGCCTTTCCCTCATCAATGGCTTTGGTGACTGTTTCGAAAAAGTCAACCAAGTTTAAAAGGCATGATCTTCCTTTGACAAAGCCAAACTGGGTTGGATCCAAAGTCTGCAAATTCCCTATGTCTTTATTTATGAGGTCCATTATGATCCTCTCCATGGCTTTGCAGATAAGGCTTGTCAAGCTAATGGGCCGGTAATTTCCAGTGTCGGTGGAGGCACCGCCTTTGTGAAGTGGGACCACAGTTGCAGTCGCCACTCCTGGAGTGCGTATCCAGAGGTAAGACTTTGATTAAACAGCTGTCCTAGCTGTGGGTTTAATTCCTCATTGAGTTCGTGGAGCACACAGCCGGGGACACCATCAGGTCCCATGGATGCTGTGTTTTTGCTTTGGAGAGAGCAGTTCTCACTTGGGCTGGAGATGTTTTGGGGGCTGCAATCGTTTGGTATAGATATCTCTCCTTTTGGGGAGGGAGAAGTTTGCACTGAACCTGTCAGCCAGTATGTTGGCAATGTCTGTAGGATCAGTAATCTTCACATCATTTTGAACTAGTTCTGAGCATATCTGGGAGTTTCCTCCTAGGTTTCTAACATAGCTAAAGAAGGCCTTATGATTGTCTTTTGAGTCTTTAGCTATTTTTCTCTCGAAATTTGCTTTGGATGATTTTATGAGAGCTCTTAGTTTTTACTTATAGTGATCAAGGGTGTCTTACCTTTTAAGGATTTTGCTCTATCTTGTAGTAGCTTCCTCCTTTTGTTGTAGAGTTTGTTTATGGCTGGGGTCCACCAGACTGGGCGCTTGCCTTTGGTACAAAGAGTCTTTGTTTTGCTTGGGATTGCCTTATCCATGCAGTCCTGCAGGTGCTGGTAGAAGGCATTTGTAAGTGATTCAGCGGCTTGAGTACTGTTTTCCCCGGTTCGGGGCCTTAAAGGAGACCACACTAGTCTTTAGAAGTGTGAAGTCGGCTTTTGAGAAGTTCTTTACTGTGGTCTTTTTATTTCAGGTGGGGTGGGATGAGGACCTCCAGCGAGATTAGTTTGTGATCTGATCTCACCAGTGAGGGGTATACTTCGGTGTTGAACATTGTGCTCCCATGTTCGTGATGATGAGATCAAGTATGTTATCTCCTCTTGTGGGGATGGTGACTAGTTGTTCCATGGCATTTGAGTTTATGAATTCCAGGAACTTTTGGGCTAGGGTGTTTGGGCTTGAGTAGTGTTCCCAGTCTATATTAGGGTAATTGAAGTCACCTAGTATGATGGTGTTTGGTGATACATTTATCCCCTCTAGTGTTTTCAGGAAGGCCATGTGAGGTTCCTGAGTTTGTGAGGGTGGCCTGTAACATGCTACAATTTGCAGAGCAGTCTTGCCTACGGTTAATTGCACCTGGATGGTCTCTGATGCATCATGCGTTGCCACCAGTCTTGAGGTGTGGGTGTCCTTGATGAATATGGATACCCCTCCTCCTTTCTTGGTATTGTCCGGATTTTGGGGCCGGAACGCATGATATGAGGTAAAACATGATAGCGCTGGGGTGCTCTCAGGAGCCTTGAACCAGGTTTCTGTCACAGCACAGACATCGATGTTCTCCATACTGAGAAGGGCCTCGAGTGCGTGCATTTTGAGATTTAGACTTCTGGCATTGAGCAGCATTACCCTTAGTTTTTTCCTTTTTTGTGTTCTAGGGTGGTAGGTTTAGAATTTGAGCCTTGCCTAAAAAAGGCACTATGGGGGTGGCAAGAGCCTTTACCAATATCCGGAATCCCAGGGGTGACAGGTGCAAGCCGTCCCTTGCGAAGCAGTGTGGCTTGTCCAGCATGTCATCCCAGGCAGACAGATACTGGATCCCCTTTGAATGACACCAGTGTTTAAGCCAATTGTTAAAGCTGATCATCTTATCTCTGTATTGTGGCATCATTCTTGGTGAAGGTAGGATACTGCTCAAGGTCAGGGTCATACCTGCCTGGGCTACATAATCAGAGAGCTCCTCAATGTCTCTTTTCATGTAGTCCAAGGAGGTGCGTCTCAGGTCGTTTACACCAGCGTGGACAATGACTGAGTCATATTTGTACCTGCTGTTGAGAGACCTGAGTGCTTGCGTTATGTGGCGGATTCTAGCGCCCGACAGACAGCTTACTGTGACCTTCTCCTTACTCAGTCTGGTGGCGGGACGTCAGTGTGTCTGACTATGGAGTCACCAATGACTAGTGTGTCTGGCATTGTGTTTGGCCTTAAGGGCTGTGACTGTTTGACACTCTGACTGTGAGGTCTATGTGTTGCAGGTGTTGTGTTCTGAGGTGGTGGCTGTTTGGGTGTCTGCTTTGGTGGCCTCTGCTGTTTTGGTAGATTTTTGATCAGAGCCTCCGAGTATGTCTTTGTGTGTTTATGTGTATGATTTGAGGTTGTAATGGTACTATGTGAGACTGGGTCTATAGTGTGTGTGGTGACCTTCTCCTCCTGACTGGTCTTGCCAGTTCTATGTTGAGAGAGCTCAGCCTCCAGTTTGGCCGTATAGTTGCATCTCGCATGTATTTGTGTTTTGTGGGAGGAGGAGAGGGTTGTCTGTGTACATGAGGCAATTGTAACATTGCCTCAATATTCCCAGGTTCACCAGCTGAGCAAGAGAGGACACTAGCAACTGATCCCTCGACATGCTAGAAGGATAGACAAAAAACTTTAAAAAAGATTCCGGGGGATGTGGGTGACCGAGAAATGGGGGATTGCCTTTTTGGGGTACTATCTATGACAAGAGTGCCGTATCAAGGTAATAAGTACTGTAGGAGCAAGTGCTAGGTTTAACAGATAGAGAATAGTCTACTTGGAGTCAAGTAGAGATGATCTTTTTAGTTATAGGATACGCTGATTAGATCAGTAGTATAGTTCGAGGAAGGTAGTTTTAAGGGAAAATTTGAAGAGTGTAAATTAGGTAGCCCTAATAGTTTAAATCTGCTTAACCGGCGCTGCCCTAGTGTGCACCAGTAGCAGCTCCGCGCAAACTCGCGCTAAATCGTGCAAACGCGCGTTTAGCGTTTTTTATATCAGGGGGCTGAAAGAAGCTAGGAACTGGCCCAAAACGACCAATAAACTACAAGTTACTGGCTGAAACCTCACAAAACTGGACCAACAGGCAGCTCAATGCTTCCCACTCCCACTGGTAAGCAAGGGAACCTCCTCTGTTCCAAATTAGGTAAAGATTCAGTAACAGGAACTGCAAACAAAGCCCAGGGATCAGCAAGCTCTGAAACTGGACTATTCTAGCTTAGTAAGGCGGGAAAACAAGAGATATTTTTTTTTTTTTTTTTTTTTTTTTTTTCAGAAAACAAGCAGAAACAGATACAGTAAACACTTATAAATGCTATAAATCGGCTATCACAGCCTACACAAACAATTTGCAACAGTTACAGATTTTAAAAGTAACAAATTGAGAAACAAGTGCAAAAACAGAATAAATGCAGAAAAACAGTAACAATGTATCAGCAAGCAGGCGAAATACAGTTGCTAGATAAATAGAAGTGGAAAGCCACAAAATTATACTTAAATCAGGTAAAGTCGCTTTTTTAGCTCTCTGAAGCTTGGATTACTCTGCTGGCCACCACGAGGATCTGTGCTGAGTAGGTACAAGCCAAAAGCAGCGTTTAGCGTTTTTTATATCAGGGGGCTGAAAGAAGCTAGGAACTGGCCCAAAACGACCAATAAACTACAAGTTACTGGCTGAAACCTCACAAAACTGGACCAACAGGCAGCTCAATGCTTCCCACTCCCACTGGTAAGCAAGGGAACCTCCTCTGTTCCAAATTAGGTAAAGATTCAGTAACAGGAACTGCAAACAAAGCCCAGGGATCAGCAAGCTCTGAAACTGGACTATTCTAGCTTAGTAAGGCGGGAAAACAAGAGATATTTTTTTTTTTTTTTTTTTTTTTAGAAAACAAGCAGAAACAGATACAGTAAACACTTATAAATGCTATAAATCGGCTATCACAGCCTACACAAACAATTTGCAACAGTTACAGATTTTAAAAGTAACAAATTGAGAAACAAGTGCAAAAACAGAATAAATGCAGAAAAACAGTAACAATGTATCAGCAAGCAGGCGAAATACAGTTGCTAGATAAATAGAAGTGGAAAGCCACAAAATTATACTTAAATCAGGTAAAGTCGCTTTTTTAGCTCTCTGAAGCTTGGATTACTCTGCTGGCCACCACGAGGATCTGTGCTGAGTAGGTACAAGCCAAAAACAGCGTTTAGCGTTTTTTATATCAGGGGGCTGAAAGAAGCTAGGAACTGGCCCAAAACGACCAATAAACTACAAGTTACTGGCTGAAACCTCACAAAACTGGACCAACAGGCAGCTCAATGCTTCCCACTCCCACTGGTAAGCAAGGGAACCTCCTCTGTTCCAAATTAGGTAAAGATTCAGTAACAGGAACTGCAAACAAAGCCCAGGGATCAGCAAGCTCTGAAACTGGACTATTCTAGCTTAGTAAGGCGGGAAAACAAGAGATATTTTTTTTTTTTTTTTTTTTTTTTTTTTTTAGAAAACAAGCAGAAACAGATACAGTAAACACTTATAAATGCTATAAATCGGCTATCACAGCCTACACAAACAATTTGCAACAGTTACAGATTTTAAAAGTAACAAATTGAGAAACAAGTGCAAAAACAGAATAAATGCAGAAAAACAGTAACAATGTATCAGCAAGCAGGCGAAATACAGTTGCTAGATAAATAGAAGTGGAAAGCCACAAAAATTATACTTAAATCAGGTAAAGTCGCTTTTTTAGCTCTCTGAAGCTTGGATTACTCTGCTGGCCACCACGAGGATCTGTGCTGAGTAGGTACAAGCCAAAAAACGCGCGTTTAGCATTTTTTATATCAGGGGGCTGAAAGAAGCTAGGAACTGGCCCAAAACGACCAATAAACTACAAGTTACTGGCTGAAACCTCACAAAACTGGACCAACAGGCAGTTTCTTAATTTGTGTTTCTATAGTAGCACAAACAATGTCACAGTAACTACTATAGAAGGCTTCACACTTGTTCCCTGTTTACTTTGGCAATAAAAAGAACCTTGAGTAAGTTCCGGATTCTATCTGATCTGGCAGGACATCTTGGATGACTCTTTTTTTCTAGCAGCTTTTGTATTTGAATTGCTGCTTGCTCCCTCTGACTGGGTGAAACATCAGGGATTTTTCATGAAACTGGAGGTGGAAGGGAAAAAGAGTATATACAACCTCTGGAAATACTCCTTTGCACGCAAGTATCTTTTGTTATGTCTAGCCAGGCTCTCTTGCACAGGGATAAGCAACTCCTGATTGCCTCCAGGGGTAGACAATCAGGCCTCCTTTCAGGAGTGCTGGTAAGGTCTGTCAAAGAAAGAATTTCTGGTCCCCTGGTTTTATGGGCAACCTCTGCCACAGGGACAGTGTCAGCCATTGGCATTCTTTCCTCTGCCTCTGGGGGAACTTTCTCCACGTGTGTCCTGGAAAGGACCCTGGGATTTTTTGAACCATATCTTCTGACCAGCTCATTGATTCCTAGAAAAGGATCTTTGAGGGGTCAAAAAACATACGCCCAT
Organism: Protopterus annectens; assembly: GCF_019279795.1. Taxonomy (NCBI): domain Eukaryota; kingdom Metazoa; phylum Chordata; order Ceratodontiformes; family Protopteridae; genus Protopterus; species Protopterus annectens. The sequence goes on from NC_056735.1 coordinate 1,750,536,278, forward strand.
GGCAGAAAGTGTCTTTCCATCCTTCTCACACCTAGAAAAAAAATGAAAGAATAGCCTTTTGAGTTATTCGAGCTAAGCCAAAATACCAAGCAGTAGTAAGAAATATTTGTAAATTAAATGCCAAACAGTAGTAAAAAATCTTATTGCGATCAAACTTTCTTCACTTTTTCACATTCTTCGTACCCAGACAATAAAATCTTGTTGTGATTAAAAATAGCTTCACTTCTTAGTAGCAGAACAAATCTTTATTGGGTATGGATCTCCTTACCGAAAGGAGCCAGTAAGACACCCATCTGACTCTGTGCAACATCTGAACTCAGATTGTTGTATGAAAATGAGTGGTTAAGTATGCCCTTCTGTTGGTGTAGGTTTCTTAATTTGTGTTTCTATAGTAGCACAAACAATGTCACAGTAACTACTATAGAAGGCTTCACACTTGCAGAAGATTTTCCCAATCTTCACACAAGTCCAAGTGACATCAACTAAGAGTCCAACTGCTTCATGTTTCTTAAAATCTTTAACTTTCTACAGTGACATATTCAAAAGGTATTAGCTCCTTGGTAGTCTCTGTGTCATAAGTACCCACATTTTAACTGAGTGCCAGGCTGAGCTCACATTTCAGCTGCCAGACTGCTTTTCAAATCAACCCTTAAAAGGACTAAAAAAGTGCTGGTCCTTAAAAAGAATTAGCCTACCAAAATCATACTTCGGTCTCCTATCTGACAACAGATTTAAACAGCAAAGTTCAAGAAAAAAAAGGCTCCCTCAATAGGGAAAATATATGAATAAGTGAAAGAAGAGAACACCATTGACCACAGAAGCAAACAGACACACTGATGGGTGCAAAATCCTACATTTAGACAGGTCTGCTTAGGTATCCTTAGGCCCATTGGACTAGGTCATATGTTAGACATATGACTGCAAGAAAGTTTTTTTTTTTGCTTTGGTACCCTGGCCAGATGTGAGGTTACCTCATTAAGATAACCCAACAGTATTGGAATACTACAACAGTGATCTAAGGAAGGACATCAAGAAACCAGCTGCTGGATATCACCTATTCTTACAATCTGCTTCCTGGTACACAGAGTAGGCTGAAGTTTCCCTTCTTTGTTGAAACACCATAAAAATGCCATGTTTCAGTTTGTACAGTACGAACTACTGCTGGGAGAGAGTCCTGAAAGGCTTGAAGGGTCAGTAGGCTGATATCATCTTCAATCTGTTGATATAGAGGGGATACTGAATGCTCAAGGCACAATGAAATGCTCAATGAAATGCTCCCCCCTCTTCGGGACTAATGCATCCATAGTGAAAATCTCCAAGTAAAGGAATAGGTACAAAGGGTTGATAAAGAAGAAATTGTTAGTATCTGAGGCACCAGAGGTTTCACATTTTGAGACAATTGCATCCAATGGGTCTACTGCAGAAACCTCACATATTTTGCATGAAGAAACATGCATGTGGTTGCCACCATGAAACAATCACCTTGAGACAGACTTGACCTTTGGCTGTTGAAGATGCAAGGAGAGATGAAACTTTAGCATGGAGAGATGATATTCTGTCTCTGGGGAGTTTTGCTCTGTACAAACTGTTTCCAAATTGCCATCTAAAGTTGGCCAGACTCAACACTACTACCACAGAATGGAACAAGCTAATCAGAGCCTCCATCAGTGACATTAGATGTTGTGTAGAAAGAGCAGTTAGGAACTGTTCATCCATATATGGGAATATTCTAGTACCTTGTAGCTACACATGAGCTGCAACCACACATACGCACTTGGTAAACACCTTGGAGATTAGACGACACCAGAAGAACTGATAATGACTGGCTTTAACTGTTAATTACAGGGAACTCCTGGATTCTTTTGCAATGTTGATGCAAAGGTAAACCTTGAAGGCACAAAACAGCACATGAAGTCTCCTATGACCAGAAAAGGCAGAAATGACTTAACTGAGATCATAAGGAAGGTTTCTTTGGGGACAGATACAGTTAGGACACTTGGATACAAAACTTTCCTAAGGTCCTTTGTCATACCTGTCCTTGTGGACATAGAAACTCCAGAGGTTTCACACAATCCTATTAACTGTTCCAGCTGCTACGAAGTACTGTTTTAAGACAGACAAACTAACGTACTGCATCCAACATTTATTTCCTCACTTTTCACCTTGCTTTAAGTTTTGGTATTACTAAGATGAAGAACCAGTGTTGCTACTCCCCAAATAAATTTCACATCTCTATTAGTTACATGAGCTCTCCGTAACTGCTACACATGGATGCTGTCCAGCTCATTGTGAATGGTGACCCTGTTAAAGGGTTGTCCTCAACAGCCATGAGGCTGGACTGCCAGCAAGCATGCTAGTTTAGTTCTTGACTCACTCATCTTTTCAAGAAAAGTGTAAAGGGAATGAAGGACAGGTGAATGTGAACTGGCACATGTATTATCCCTAAAATCCCATTACAGATAGCAGCCAATTGAGTCAAGCTGTCAGCCTCTGTTACTCTCAGGTGTAATGGTCAGTAAACCACAAGACCACTAACTGCAATGAGGTCACACTCCTGAACACAGCTTTCCTACAATACCATGGCACATGTTCAAATAAAATGTTTCTGAAAGCCAAGATGAATGATAATCCCAGACACCCCCCCCCCATTAGTTCCTAAGAGCTCATTACAGACTCTACAAACTATAAAGATTACCTTGACAGAATATAACTCCCAAAATGCTGCTAAAATGAGCAGCCTATCAGAAATCAGACAACTTGATAACTTGATGCAAGATTAGCAAATCTACAGTTTTCCAGAATGCCTCCAAACATACTGATATGCATCAGCTTTTTCATAGGATAATGGATATGCTTCACATTAACTGAATGTAACTTTTAAAGGACCTCTACGGTTATCTGCTGGCTCAAAGGCCTACAGTGGAAACCAAATATTAAATGCTAAAAGAAATGCAATGGGATTTTCACTGGAATGTTATTCATAGCTGCTATCAAATATCTGAAAATAACTGGAAAGTTTTTTGTAAGCAAATAGGCTTGAAAATAAGTCAAAATGATGAAAGGCATGACACATGCTAAGTTTTTTTTTTTTTTTGCATCTGCAAAATTATTAGCTTGCATTTTTCCAATTAGCAAATGTGTTCAGTGGAAGATAGATGGGGATATCTGTCCATTGTGTGCTGAGTGAAATTTACAAAGATTCCTTCATGCATCAGCAAAGTTGTTATCCAATTTTTTTTTATTGCTGAAAGCAAATGGACTCCACTATGGAATATACTTTTTAAATAAGTTATTTTTATTTTAATTCCATTCTTTAAAAAAAGCAGACATTACAAAGACTCTTTAAAAGCAATAAGGCATTCAAGTTCATTTTTCAGAAGTGAAAATGGACAAACAATATACCTCAGTGTTGTGCCATCAGACAGAATATTTTCTGTATATGGAGTACAGTTTTCACTTTTCTGATCTGGATATGCGTTCTGATCGAATTTAACAAAGTTTTTCCCCCACAGTTGGAGAGGATGAATATCTTTCATGCATCCTACCAATTCCTGGCCAGAACCATACGACTCACTCCTTAACATTTTGTGACTTATCAATTCCACAACAATCATACAACACAGGTAGTAAATGAACATTTGGTTCTTCCACATGCAATACACATGCAGACCCCAAATATATATATATATATATATATATATATATATATATATATATATATATATATATATAAACAAATAAATAACTGGAAGAGCTCACCATCCTGTTCTGGAGGATGATGTGGTCCATCTTCATGAAGGAACTCAGCTGTCCATTCTTTGACATTCATTTGGGTAGCTGAACATGCAGTGCTGGTTTTTAGCTTCCACAGCATTTCTTGATAAACGTATATAATTCTAAGTCAATAAGCTATAAAGATTTTCATTCGTCTCTTGTGTTTAGTATTTTGGAAATATTTTAAACACATTCCTTGATGTTACTAATAACATGTAATTGTAATCCTCTAAAAATTGACTGAGTGGAGTTTCACACATCTGCGTTTATCTAAGCACTGCAAAACAACAAAAAAAACTGAAAAAAATTTCTTGCTGTGCATAAAACAATGAAATGTAAACATTAAAACTGATGCGCTTGACAGAAAGTGGGAAACATTACAGATGCAACAATTCCCATTGCATTCAACACATTTTAACAACTTCAAACCAAACATTATCTAACAACTTATCAAATATCTCAGACACAGAAACCTGCAACATTATAATAAATATGTCCTTTCTACATACTGCTAGAATAAAACAGACCAACAAATGTAAGGCAAGTGTATGTGGTCAACATCATGCATGCTCTGGTTCAGGCAGCACTTATGTTGCTGATAAGCATCAGTGTATGTAAAGCAAGTATGCCACATTCTTATCTTTGGTTCATTCCGTGTCAAATAAAAATGCTTTGATGAATGATATATTCAATCTGGGCAAGTGTAACTCATCACATAACTACGTACATTGTAAACCCAAGCCAAAAGCGAGAACATTGAATGAGGAAGGTCAGTGAGTCTCCTTATAGCTACAGACATCTCTCTGTTGCAGGTCTAATGTTATATTGAATATTATCACACAACTGCAATACCTTTCTTCAAAATATACTTTTAAAGCAATCTAACAAACTAACAATCTCAGTAGTGTCTTGACTATCAGAAGGAGCAGTGTGATGGGCAGTTACAACAGAATACCCTACAGAACTGTCCTCCTAAATCCAGCTCTGCTCTTTAACTGCATCTCCACGTTATGTGACAGCTTTGCATATATGTTGAATTGTCCATCCAGAAAGCAGCTGATACTCATCTTGTAGAACAAGGTTTATAAAGTGATACACACCGATACATGCTACCATAACAAAACCAGGTTATATCTAAAATGACTGTGAATTAGAAAGTATGTATCTTTCATTTCCCTAAATTTTCATGTTGGGTGTAAAATTCTGGTAGATGAATGAACCAGTTCATATGAAATCCTGACACCACATCAGACATAATGGGTGGACTTATTCCTGGACACAGACAATCACAGAAACTGGACAGGTAAAATGCTGTGTACGGGGTGTCATAGCTTGCACATTCATCTTTGCTGAAGATGTGGGTAACAAAAGTGTTTTCCAGTAGAAAAGCTATTTACAACACCTGCTGATTTAGGCTCATCTACACTCAACTTTTCTAGGATAAAGCTAAAACTGTACACAGGTGAATATGAATAATGAGCTGATCTCTAAGGGAACAATGTGGTACATAAAGTTTACAGGTCATCATTTAGCTGCTGAGTATGAGACAGGAAGGACAAAGAAGTGCTCCTTAACTAACCAATGTCCTAAATGGAAGTGAAACAAATGGCACAAGTAGCTCAAGGCAGTTAGCTATTTCACTTTGCTAAATAAAGTTTGTCACGTTTTGGCTTTTCTCATGACTTGTAGGACTGATATGGAATGACTACCAAAAATCAAAAATGGACCACTTATGTACAAATTATAAATGACGTACTTGAGGTTGGGATGCAGAATTTATCTTGCCTAATCAGTACATGTTGAAACAGTCATATGTTGTCATATCCACGTCCGTCTTGATCAGTTTTATAGCTGCCGGAATGATCACTGCAAGGTCTTATCTGTCCTCAAAATAATAAATATGCATACATCCAGGATAGATACCCAAGGTGAAGAAAATGTCTGTCTTACAAAATACTTGATCTGGCGACCTTGAGAGTAACAGGCATGCAGTTAGCTGGTCTCGAACAGCTTACACTCACAGCATTACTGTTTCTCTCTAAAGCACGTGTGGGTAAAAACACGGTTTAGTAATACACCAAGCCAAAATGCTGTTGCATGGCTGTATATTTAATACTCTTGGACTCAAACTTGGCCTGAATATCTTTACTGTCAATACCACTGTTCCGGTATATTTTATGATGACATTAACATCTGATCTTAAGAGTCAGAGACCTTGTTCTTTCAGCATAAGTGAATGTCCAGCCACTGTCTGAAAGAACTAAACAGCTGAACATCTTCAGCCACATTTATGTATCTACACTAGGGTTTACAGAGCTATTAGGGGTTGCCAGGGCCTGCATCGGTACATCTTCCCTCTATACCCAATCGTATTTCTTCATCAACATTGGACATTATGCAGAAAGTTGCAGAAAAAGTATATGCCTGATGGAGAAAAGGTACTAGAAAATTGCTCAGGAAATCCTGTGACTGCATTCTAAAATTAATTTGCCTTGCAGTGCAAGTAGCACAACAGTTAGCATATTTGCCTTTGGTGCAGAAGGCTATGGGTTCTATTCTCATACCATGTAGATGGATTGCTGACACTGCAGTGCACTTTGGTGGGGTGTTGCACTCCTAAGTGCGTGGTCCTTTGAATGAGATGTTAAATTGAGGCTCCATTTGTCTGTGGTTGGGTTTGGTATAATGGTTAAAGTTGTCTCAAAGACACAAGGTACAGGACTTAATTCTGACCGCTGGCTAGGCTTAAAATGGCCCTTCAGGGCAGTTTGCAATCTATGAACCTATGAAACTATCTGGAATACAAAACAATTCTGATCTTTCGTTGAAGGTTCCAAACCTTTATATGCATCACAACAAAAATCAGTCCACGACTTGTTACTTCCCAGAATATTTTTATGGCTTTAGTTAAACTTTTTTTTTAATATTACTTTTATTACAAAGATAAGTGAGCTGGACCAAGTGGTCAGTTTTTAGTAATGACTTAGTACATTAAGCCCCTCAAAATTATCTAAGCACATGACAGTTAGTTATTCACGTCTGGAAAAAAAAACAAAAAGATCCTGTACCATACATTAGCTAGCTACAGAACTCTATGCCATAAGAAAGCCACAAAACAGGAACTAGAATCACTCAGTATTAAATGCAATACTGTTTTCCTAGGTGAGCTAAACTATTTAGCTATAGACAGGGAAACTTACACCACCACTAGTGCACAAGTACAGAGATTCCTAGACTCTGTCAATACAAATGCCCTGGAACAATTAGCCAAAATACCCACTAAAGGGAATAACATAAATCCCTATGTCACAAGATGGGTTGCCAACTGGCTCACTTGACAGAACCCACACTGTGAAAGTAGCAGACTCCAAATCCGAATTCAGACCAGTGACAAGTGGAGTACCACAGGGTTCAGTCCTGGGTCCTCTCCTTTTTGGTATCTACTTCTCTGAAGTACAGGCTAACACAGAAGGTCTTAGGCTAACGAAGTTTGCAGATGACTGCAAACTAGGAGCCATAATCTAAACTCCTAACGATGTGGACATCCTACAAAAGGGCCTCACTGAGACAAGATGCCTGGTGTCAAAGCCATGGCCTCAAGCTCAATGCCAAAAAGTGCACTGTCATCCCCTTTGGTAAAAACTCTGTACCCTTGAACTACAACATAGGCGATAGTATACTTAAACAAACAAACCAGATAAACTCAGTAAAAACACCTAGGCGAGCTGGAACTCAATAAGAGAAGGCTTGAATAGTAAAATAATTTATTGAACTCTCAATAAAATTAGCGCTTTCGGCGGAAAAACATACACCGCCTTCTTCAGATTACACAGCAGAACTGAGGAAACAAATTTTTATACATTAATGCGAAATAATTACCCAATGGATATCAAGTGCATTATTAAGTAAAGCATTGTCATGACGACCTTAAAGCTAGGTCAACCACCCAATAGAAATTTCCAATCTGTTGTCAGATACAGAAAAAAACATGTAAAAACGGAGGTCTAAAATATGTTTCTTATATCGTTATGTTATGAACAATCAGAAAAATGTCTTCTGAAACGCTTAGTGAACCTTATTCAGGTTTTCAAAAATGCAAAAAGTCTTCGAGGAAATTATTATATGACAAAGACGAGTATACATCACTTTCCCAAAAGCTAACTGGTAAATCCCATGTAAGGTGGCATCAGTTTAAGTGTCTCGCTGGCTTGCCAGACCCTAACCTTAGCTAAACAGGGCTAACAATTAAAAAGTTCCAAAGATGCCCCCCAGCTTACCTTGAAATATAAAAATATATAAAAATACATTTCTGTGTATAATTTTATACAAGTTAGCCTTATATTTTCGGATGAATTCCTTTACCATTAAATAATAGGGAAAGAGAATGCAAACACTAACTGAGCAAATAAACCTATAAAACTAAATATTGACAATGTGTATGCAGAAATGACACATATGCACAATAAACCCTACAATTTATGCATTTATCCGAAGGATTGAGTCAACAAAAAGCTAAACTCTCAGTACTAGGAAATACTTGCATTTATCTATTATAGGCTAGCCATTTCAAAACACATTTTATAGAAAGAGCCTCATTTATACCTGGTGCTGAGTGTGCTCTAGTGCGAATTTGCCAAAGAAGTTCATCTATTTCTAGACGAACTTGCCAAGGCCCCCCCCTAATATCCGGTGTTCGTTGCTGTAAGATGGCAAAACTGAATACATGGCCAATATTGTCCCCAATATGTCGAGCAAGAGCGTTATTTTCATCATTTTTAGAAACAGCATTCATGTGCTCATATATCCTAATTTTGAATTTACGCTCGGTTTTCCCTATATAGAAAGCCTTACAGTGATTACAAAGGGCCACATAGACCACTGACCTTGTTTCACAATTAAAATAACTACTGATCTTGTATTCTTTACCATTAATGGTACAACAAGTGCCAACTTTAATGTGCCTACATTGGCTACATGCCCCACATTTATGCATCCCATGTGGTCGATTGGACATTTGCTTTTTCTTAGGTTTCTCCAAAATGGCTTTAAGATTATCCCCTCTTCTATAAGTTATTTTGGGTTTTTCACCCAACAGGGTGATTAATCCTTTGTCATGTTTAATAACTTCCCAATTTTTATTAATAATTTCTTTGATCTGATGAAAATCCAGAGAGTAAGTGTGCAAAAAACTACTACAATAATTATTTTGTTTGAATTGGGTAGACTCAGGAATTTCTACTGATGTTAAAGAAATATCAAGATTGTCATCTAGATCATTAATACTTTTAAAAGGAAGCAAAGGAAAAAAATACCCTTCTTCACGTTTACAAGAAACTTCTGAGATAATATTATTAACCAAATTCAGTGGGTAACCCCTAGATAAGAACATGTCCATCAATTTGCTACATTCCATTTGGAAATCACAATCATCTGTTACCATCCGTGCCGCTCTAACTATTTGTCCCTTTATGACAGATCTTTTTTGGTGGTATGGATGGTTACTTGAGAAATGTAGTAGGGAATTAGAATAAGTGGGCTTTCTATATATAGTACTCTTAAACCTGTTATTAATAGAATCCTTAGATAAAAGGATGTCTAAATAATTTATTTCAGTGTCAGCAATTTGGTATGTAAACTGAAGAAATTCTGTCATGCTAGTCATTCTCTCGATAAAACCAGGAATGATTTGTTTATCCCCTTTCCAAATGCAAAAAATGTCATCCTGGTACCTAGTGTAGCAGGTGACATATTGTTGGAAGATCTCATCTTTAAATAAGAATTCATCCTCCCAGTGAGCCATTACCGCATTTGCGAAGGAACCACCACAAGGGGAACCCATTGCCACCCCTGATGTTTGTAAGTAAAAGTTACCTTCAAAAGTGATAAAATTGTTCTTTAACACCAATTCTAGGAGGGTCTCAACTAGGTAGATAGTATCCCCTTGTGTGTTTCTAGCTGACAAGAATTGTCTAACCCATGCTAGACCTATGTCTTGAGGAATAACCATATATAGGTCTTTGACATCTATTGTCAGAAATACAGCATCAGTGATATAAGGTTGTTTACTAATATCCTTCAAAAAGGACCAAGTGTCCTTACAGATATGCTTGACACTTCCTATAAGAGGCTTCAAGATACTATCTACGAACTTAGCGCATGCATAGGTGATGGAACCTCTACCGTCAATTATAGGTCTAAATGGGGGGGCTTGTAATCGCTTGTGCAGCTTGGGTGTACCAAAAAAGGCAGGAATTCTTGGGGCAGTCATCTCCAGATATCGAAAGGTATCTGAATCGATGAATCCCTCCAAAAACAAGTCGTTCAGAATTCCATAAATTTTTTTGTATGTACCATGTATTTCATTCAGTGATACTTGCCTATAGGCTGTTGTGTCTAAATGTTGCATCATGTATTCAACATATTTGTAATGGTCCATCAGCACAACCCCCCCACCCTTGTCAGGCTTCATGACCCGGACACTACAATCCTTCAATAGGTGCAGAAAATCCCATTCCAGCAGAGAAATATTGCTGGAATGTTTTTCTTTGTTGTACATGACATGATTTTTTATGGCCCATAAGTCTATTTCACACATTCTTTCAAAAGTCGACAAAATAGGGTGAAGGGGTGGGTTGTAGGAGCTAGACACTTTTAAACTTTGGAGGACCGGAATGTTATTTCCCATCAGGAAATTTAAATTTAATTTCCTGACATAAACTTTTAAATCAATCATAGTTTTACCTATGTCCATATGTTGAGTGGGAACAAATGTAAGGTCCTTAGCAAAAAAGTCAACCATGTCTTGCTGTATCTCCAAAAGAGTATAATTGTATAAAACAAAGTCACTATACGAGCTTTTTAACAGTACAGGGTCAGTACCAAAATCAGGGTTCACAATCATCTCCTCCTCCCCCGTCTTTTGTTCCTCATGTTTTTCTGCCTCTGAATTTGAGGGGGATTTTTCCTTTTGGGGTTGTTGACCATGTGAAAACCCTGATTAATTTGCTGGTTTGCCCCTTCCATAGGGATATTTTGTTGTTGATTATTATCCCTAGGTCTGGCAGCTTTTTTGTCTTGTATGGAATTCTGAACGACTTGTTTTTGGAGGGATTCATCGATTCAGATACCTTTCGATATCTGGAGATGACTGCCCCAAGAATTCCTGCCTTTTTTGGTACACCCAAGCTGCACAAGCGATTACAAGCCCCCCCATTTAGACCTATAATTGACGGTAGAGGTTCCATCACCTATGCATGCGCTAAGTTTGTAGATAGTATCTTGAAGCCTCTTATAGGAAGTGTCAAGCATATCTGTAAGGACTCTTGGTCCTTTTTGAAGGACATTAGTAAACAACCTTATATCACTGATGCTGTATTTCTGACAATAGATGTCAAAGACCTATATACGGTCATTCCTCAAGACATAGGTCTAGCATGGGTTAGAGAATTCTTGTCAGCTAGAAACACACAAGGGGATACTATCTACCTAGTTGAGACCCTCCTAGAATTGGTGTTAAAGAACAATTTTTTCACTTTCGAAGGTAACTTTTACTTACAAACATCAGGGGTGGCAATGGGTTCCCCTTGTGGTGGTTCCTTTGCAAATGCGGTAATGGCTTACTGGGAGGATGAACTCCTATTTAAAGATGAGATCTTCCAACAATATGTCACCTGCTACACTAGGTACCAGGATGACATTTTTTGCATTTGGAAAGGGGATAAACAAATCATTCCTGGTTTTATCGAGAGAATGACTAGCATGACAGAATTTCTTCAGTTTACATACCAAATTGCTGACACTGAAATAAATTATTTAGACATCCTTTTATCTAAGGATTCTATTAATAACAGGTTTAAGAGTACTATATATAGAAAGCCCACTTATTCTAATTCCCTACTACATTTCTCAAGTAACCATCCACACCACCAAAAAAGATCTGTCATAAAGGGACAAATAGTTAGAGCGGCACGGATGGTAACAGATGATTGTGATTTCCAAATGGAATGTAGCAAATTGATGGACATGTTCTTATCTAGGGGTTACCCACTGAATTTGGTTAATAATATTATCTCAGAAGTTTCTTGTAAACGTGAAGAAGGGTATTTTTTTCCTTTGCTTCCTTTTAAAAGTATTAATGATCTAGATGACAATCTTGATATTTCTTTAACATCAGTAGAAATTCCTGAGTCTACCCAATTCAAACAAAATTATTGTAGTAGTTTTTTGCACACTTACTCTCTGGATTTTCATCAGATCAAAGAAATTATTAATAAAAATTGGGAAGTTATTAAACATGACAAAGGATTAATCACCCTGTTGGGTGAAAAACCCAAAATAACTTATAGAAGAGGGGATAATCTTAAAGCCATTTTGGAGAAACCTAAGAAAAAGCAAATGTCCAATCGACCACATGGGATGCATAAATGTGGGGCATGTAGCCAATGTAGGCACATTAAAGTTGGCACTTGTTGTACCATTAATGGTAAAGAATACAAGATCAGTAGTTATTTTAATTGTGAAACAAGGTCAGTGGTCTATGTGGCCCTTTGTAATCACTGTAAGGCTTTCTATATAGGGAAAACCGAGCGTAAATTCAAAATTAGGATATATGAGCACATGAATGCTGTTTCTAAAAATGATGAAAATAACGCTCTTGCTCGACATATTGGGGACAATAGCGGCCATGTATTCAGTTTTGCCATCTTACAGCAACGAACACCGGATATTAGGGGGGGCCTTGGCAAGTTCGTCTAGAAATAGATGAACTTCTTTGGCAAATTCGCACTAGAGCACACTCAGCACCAGGTATAAATGAGGCTCTTTCTATAAAATGTGTTTTGAAATGGCTAGCCTATAATAGATAAATGCAAGTATTTCCTAGTACTGAGAGTTTAGCTTTTTGTTGACTCAATCCTTCGGATAAATGCATAAATTGTAGGGTTTATTGTGCATATGTGTCATTTCTGCATACACATTGTCAATATTTAGTTTTATAGGTTTATTTGCTCAGTTAGTGTTTGCATTCTCTTTCCCTATTATTTAATGGTAAAGGAATTCATCCGAAAATATAAGGCTAACTTGTATGAAATTATACACAGAAATGTATTTTTATATATTTTTATATTTCAAGGTAAGCTGGGGGGCATCTTTGGAACTTTTTAATTGTTAGCCCTGTTTAGCTAAGGTTAGGGTCTGGCAAGCCAGCGAGACACTTAAACTGATGCCACCTTACATGGGATTTACCAGTTAGCTTTTGGGAAAGTGATGTATACTCGTCTTTGTCATATAATAATTTCCTCTAAGACTTTTTGCATTTTTGAAAACCTGAATAAGGTTCACTAAGCGTTTCAGAAGACATTTTTCTGATTGTTCATAACATAACGATATAAGAAACATATTTTAGACCTCCGTTTTTACATGTTTTTTCTGTATCTGACAACAGATTGTAAATTTCTATTGGGTGGTTGACCTAGCTTTAAGGTCGTCATGACAATGCTTTACTTAATAATGCACTTGATATCCATTGGGTAATTATTTTGCATTAATGTATAAAAATTTGTTTCCTCAGTTCTGCTGTGTAATCTGAAGAAGGCGGTGTATGTTTTTCCGCCGAAAGCGCTAATTTTATTGAGAGTTCAATAAATTATTTTACTATTCAAGCCTTCTCTTATTGAGTTCCAGCTCGCCTAGGTGTTTTTACTGATAGCATACTTAACACCGAAAGTGTGATAAGAGACCTTGGGGCACAGGTGGACAGTAGTCTCTCCTTTGATAATCACATTGCCACAGTAGTCAGGAAATCCTTCTACGTGGCACACGTCATCACAAAAGGTTTCTCATTCAGAAAAAAAGAGGTCATTGTTCCCCTCTACTTATCACTCATTAGACCCATTATAGAGTACAATGCCCCTTTTGGTATGTACCTCACAAGACATCTACAGCAACTGGAAAGGCCTCAGAAATACTTCACAAAGAGGATTACCAGCCTCAAACAGATGCCCTATGCAGACAGTCTCAAAAAACTCCAGCTTTACTCTGTCGCATATCGCCTACTCAAAGGTGATCTCTGCCTAACATAGAAAGCTATGTCAAACCCAGAGCTGTTGGACATGCTCCACTTAAAGAAATCCCAATACCTCCGAGCTACACGCTCTAGGGACCTAAACCTTGTCACCACAATAAACAGAACATGCCGGAGGGATAGATTCCTGTCCCAGAGACTTCCCATACTCTGGAATAAACTACCTACCTATATCAAGCAAAGCTCCTCATTAGCACTCTTCAAGAAAAATCTTGATGATTGGATGGGAAATAGGAAATTCACCCCAGGGATCACCTTTGTGGCTCTGCTAGACAGTGGCACAGGAAAATCATTTTCTTGGGTGGCAAAAGCCAGGGTACCTTTTTGGCTGGGCTTGTATAGGCCCCAGGGCCGACAGCCTAGTTCCTACCTATGAACATCTTGGATATTGTCCTTACTAATATGACAGCAACTTGCACTGTCCCTTGCATATCATCCTCACTTGTTAGGTATGACCAAAAAGCTGTCTCAGTTGAAATAAAATTTAAACCAAAGATCCCTTTCACCCAAGGTATCTTTTGAAATTTCTTTAAGATGAACTACCTACTCCTAAGTGATACATTGGCAAGCTTTAAATCCCCACTAAACCCAGTTAACTCCACTGAATACACAGAAATGTAAATTACCATGTTGTACCCACATGTAAACAGTTGCATAGATGCAGCTGTACCCAATAGAAACAAGTGCAGGACAAACCCCAGAAACAAATCCACATGGTGGAACCAAAGCATCAACAAGCTTTTATAATAAAAGGAAATTAATTTTGACTAAAAGTAAAAAGAGTAATTCCAAGAATGTTAGAGCCCTTGTCACCGAAATAAACAAGCAACTCAGGAGCTTAATAAAATCAACCAAAGTTGAGTATGAGGTTAAAATAGCTGCCCAAGCCAATCACAAAATAAGTTGCGTACACAATCTCAAAAACACAATACAGCAATGTGCTGAACTGACCGTGAATTATGTTACCTACACTGAGGCTCAAGATAAACCAAATGTACTGGCTGATAAATTTATCACTGACTTTACCCCTTTCTCTCCTCCATCTGTCCCTCAAGATATACCTGAAACTGACTTCCCTCCAGCTATCACACAAGACCAAGTCTTAAAAGTGCTATCAAAACCTAAAAATACTTCATTGATCGGTCCTGACAATATCCCTGGATACAGCTTAAATAGCATGAAGCACAATTTAACCACACTGTTCAATCGCAGGCTCCCTACAGGTTTTTTTACCAAGTGAATGCAGAGCAGCTACAGTTATTCTAAAATATCACCAAAGTAAGAAATTTTAATTAAACACTTTGCGCCTTGGCTTGCACAGCCTTCCAAGAGTAAAAACACTACAAAACACTCTTTACTTAAATACAGCATATTGCACAAGACAATTAATTAATTAAGCATACAATTTAAATCACATGCTTCCAATTACATTCCTTGTTGAGTCCCAGTCTCGCCAAAGTACCATACTTTCAAATCAAGAGGGTTCGGTACTGGTAATTTGGCTACTCTTGAAGCGGCTGTTCAGGATCTGGCTATGGCTACTGCTTGGGAGCGTTTTATGGGGTAATGAGAATGCCATTTTGTGAACCCTTTTCAAACTTTGGGTTCTTCCACTGTGACTACTTTTTCAGCAGAGGCTGTAAATCTGACGGAGAAGCTGAAAAATCTGCTGCAGAAGGAGGCTAGTACACATATCAACATTCTTTGTCTTCAGTGGTATGTACAGCTGAATATTACCCTGAAAGGTCTGTGAGCATACAAAGCACTTACAACTCCCTTTGAGGAGGGGAATGCTGAGGATATGGTCTTTTGAAAGAGATGGGTACAGGCAGCTCACCAGTGTTCCACTGAATGATGAGTTAAAGAAGTGAAGGCTTAAAGAATAAATCAGAATGGTGAGTGAACTTGATAATCAACTTTTAACATCTGTTAAATTGACTAGTATGCTGGAAGAAATTAATGGCAGACTTGTGGATTTTGAAGAATTACTAGTTGAGCATAAAAGCTACAAACTTAATAGAGACATTAAGGATTACAGTCTTGATGAGGCATTTCTTTGGAAAAGAAAAAATAATAGATCTTTTTCATCTAGAAGCAGAAGTAACAACATGGTAGCAATGGTGTTAGTTGGGGTAAAAATGTTTCTGCTCCTTCCTCAGTTTCTTTTGCTGCTTCTGCTGCTGGAGCTGAGGGGAATGTGGAACAGTTTCCAGCCCTGCCCAAAGTACAAAATTCGAAAGGTATGCAGAATCGTTCGGAATTCCAGTTCTGCCAGAACAGACTTTAACAGAAAATGGGGCTGCAATGAATGGGGCCAGCAAAAAACTATAATAAGGAGGAACAGCGTAATAAGAAAAAACACTGGTATTAATGTATTTTGTGACAATTTACATGTGTTAAATCTGTCCAAACATGAAATTTCTGATGTGGTTATGTCTGTATTATGTCTTGGCCTTTAACTTATACCAATTGCTTTACCAAGAATACATGTACAAGTGAAATCTTTTCTTTCACTAGAAAATTGCATTTGATGTATTACTTTAAACAAGAGAGAGGGGTTGTGCCTACTGACTGTTATGAAAGTGATGATGACGATTCTTTTCACTCATGTTTGTCATGTCAGGAAGACTTGTTTGAGAATGACTTTAATGCATATTGCCAACTGAACACTGATGCTATCTCTGTTAAAAGCTCTTTTATTCCACCTTTTCTAAACAGCACTTTAAGGATATTTTGCTACACTTAATTTTGAGGATGAACAAATGTACTGGTCTTGCATAGAGAATAAGTCTAATATATGCTTTAACTTAACTAAGCAGCAATGGCTAGCCCTATTGGAATTTGGTAATGACAGAAGATGGGTGGTTAAACCATCTGATTAGGGCAACCAGATAGTAATCATGCATTTTACAAAACATTTAGAGATGTGTTATAAACATTTGAACAATGTGGAAATTTATAGAAAATGTGATGTTTTTGATTACTTTGAAGCTATTAAGGAGTACCAACTGTTGTTAGACAAAGGTCTTAGGTTGGGGTATTTTAGCTAAGGATGTGGAAAAGAAGTTTGGAGTGGAAAACTGCTCTATGGCAGTTTTTTACTGTTTACCTAAGACACACAAAGGTCTAACTAATCTTAGTGATCGCCCTACAGTGTCTGCACAGAGGTACTTTTTGAAAAACATAAGTGTGCTGCTACATGAACATCTTAAGAAATATGTAATGAGTACAGCCTCTTATATTAGGGATAGCCAGGATTTTTTGAACAAAATAAAAGGGAAAGTTTGGAATATGAACATGTTTTGGCTCTGCCTGGATGTCAAAAGTTTTTATACTAACATTAAGAATGAAATAGGGATTCAGACCTTATTCCATTTCCTGGGGGACTCTCCCATGTCTCATTTTTTGATAGATTTAGTTATGTTTTGTTTCAAAAATAATTTTTTATGTTTAATGGAGACATTTTTCAGCAATTACAGGGCACTGAGTAGTTGTCACCCCCCCCCCAAACATTTGGTCAAGGTACTACCTTATAATGAATTCTTAGGCTTTGTAGCCTTGATATGAGCTTTGACAGAGAGATAGCAGAAGCAGAAGATATGTTTATTAAAAGAGGCTATGATGTTCAGTTGGTTAGGGAAGCTAAACAAAATATCATGGACATGAGGTATTCTACTAACCCCCAGGGATACTCATTATGCCTGTGTTAGTGAAAAATATAAAGTTGGTACATGTGGAAACAAATCCACCAACAAAGTTGGAAATAATGGGGACCAAAAGAAAGTTTTCTTAGTGACAACCTATAATGTTCTAACTGAGGAAATAGTTAAAAAAAGCACATAGTTTGTGGCCCATGCTTCTAAGGGATAACATTTTGAATTCTATATTACCTGACTTTGTAAGTATTGCATATAAAAGAGCTAGGAATGTGACTGATATTCTGGTACATAACGAATTTTGTTTACCAGATGTTAATGTTAGTCAGAATTTAAGCACAAATAAGGGCGCTGTTCCATCTGTCATTATTTAGTGTGCTCTTTTCCCTATATTAATGGTATTACATTTACAGCTAGGTTATGAATACAGTTGTAATACTGAGGGTTTAGTGTATGTGCTGAGATGTGGATGCAATAAGTTCTACATAGGGGAAACTTATAGGAGTTTTAGGGTTCAGTTACAGGAACATATTAGGGACATAAAAAATAAAAAAACTAGAAAGTCCCTTTGGGAGCCATTTCATGACAGCACATAATTCTGATCCTGATTGTCTTAGGGGTTGTGTTCTGGAAAAATTGCAAGTTGGTATAGGTGAATGTGTGTCCTTAAAATAAACTTAAAAATTAAAAAAAAAAAAAACCCTCTTGATTTTAAAGTATGGTACTTTGGAGTCTCAGGGACTCAACAAGAAATGTAATTGGAAGTACGTGATTTAAACTGTATGCTTAATTAATTGTCTTGTGCAATATGCTGTATTTAAGTAAAGAGTGTTTTGTAGTGTTTTTACTCTTGGAAGGCTGTGCGAGCTGAGGCGCTAAGTGTTTCATTAAAATTGCTTACTTCTTGGATCAGTGGTCTTGGTATTTTAAAATTTTATTTTTTGCTTTAAGTTGTTTTTGCAGCTACAGTTATTCCCCTGCATAACCAGGCAATTACTGACCCACAAGTCTGACCAGCTTCATATGCAAAGCCATAGAAAGACTTATGGAACTAATCAGTTAGGCGTTTTAAGTGGGCAAGACTGTAAATAAACGTAAGTGTAGGATTTCATGTCATCTGGCAGAAATCTGCTCTGGATATAAAAATAATGCACTAGCCAGACACCTTGCTCTTCATATATGACACACAGGTTTTAAGTTCCAGATACTGGATCGCATAGACATAAGTGATCTCGAAGGAGACATCCTAAATATGCTGGAGAAACGTGAAGTCATGTGGTAATTAAAGCTGAACTTTTTTAGGGAGCCTGGGCTAAACTACTACTGTTCACTTAAAAGTGTACTGGAACTTAGAAAATTGCCACATTGTTTACATGACTAATTTTATTTTGTTCTTCCAGTTGGTTTTAAATACCATGTTAAATCAGTTTTAATTTAAGTGTATATTTTGTTTCCATCATCATACATTTTTTCTTTTTCTTGTTCTTTTTTCTACTTTATTCAAAATGATGTGCAATAACAATACTAATTATACAATATTTTTGTAGATAGTTTTTATGGTTCTTATACACAGACCTGAAGTCTAGAATAGAAGGACCAAAGCAATCTTTAACAACAGGTTATGAAAACAGACTATGATTTTTACAATGGATTTTTTACATACAAAGTACATATGTATACATTTATATATTTTTAGATTGCCAAATGGTCTAAAGTTTATATATTTCCGACTATGTAGCATATTGTCTTGGATCACATCACAAACTTAATAATCTACTTAATAATCTGGTTAAACAAGAGGTACCACATCATTATTAATATTGTTTAAAGTACATAAGGGTTATTTTATTATGACAGCTACTAAGTAGGGCAGGACCAGCTCGAATGTCACACTGATGGGGTAAGGGATGTGACTTTAACATGTATACCAATAATACTTTGTTTTACATCACAATAAACAACTCCCTTGCCTGATAAAATGTGTATATATGTGTGTGTATGTGTGTATATATATATATATATATATATATATATATATATATATATATATATATATAGTTAGAAAGCTTGTGAAGAAACTATTGCTCTGTAATTTTTGTTTTACTTGGATTGCTTGTCTGTGTACTTAAAGGATTTTTGACTGGAAACTAACTGCGTACCCTGCTTGGATTACTTTCAAATACATAGTAATTTTGTGCAATATTTCAAATTATATATTTTTTTTGACTTAGGACAAGTTTAAGTTTGCTACTTCTACTACCATTACTGGATCTGATTAATATACAGTCATTAACTGGATACATATGGATTGAAAATCTTCCACACAGAGAAGTTTCTTACACTGTTTTGACATAAGGAACCTCCAAACACTGGACTTGTCTCAGTTTGGATTCGCAAAGGGAGGCCACTCTTACTCAACCTGCTGAATTTTTTTTGAAAAGGTTACCAAAGCAATGGATGAAGGCAAAATAGTAACCTTGTCAAACTTCTTGACACAATTTTCTACTCAGGCATAGCAGACAAGCTAAATAAACTTGGAATAAACCCCTACGATTCAAAACTGTCTCACTGATAGGGTGTAGAAAATCAAAATAGGGGAGGTTAACTCAAGACAAGTCATCAGTGACGTGCCCCATCATTCTGTGCTGGGAACTCTCTTATTTGGCATCTACTTTTCTGAAGTAAAATCCAATACCAAAGGGCTCTAAATCTGCAGATAACTACAAGCAAATAACAGTCAGTGAATCCCCAAATAACTTAGCCATCCTGCAGTATGGTTTGTTCCTAATAAATACCTGGTGTAAAAATCATAGACAAACTAAATGCCAAAAAACTGCATTACTGTATACTGTGGGAAGTCATCTACCCCAGGGAACTACCATATTGACAATAAACTCCTAAGAGCTGATCCAGATTTTCTGGATTTGGGAACTTATGTGGACAGTGACCTAACTTTTGACCAACATGTGTCTACTGTTGTAAGAAAGTCCTTCTATATTGCACAGCTTATAAACAAAGGGATTATGTCTAGATCTAGGGATGTCACTGCCCCCCCTTTACTATGCCCTCATTGGGCTGGTCACTGAATATAATGCCCCCTTTATCTGTCCAGACACATGAATCAAATGGAATGCCCACAGAGATACCTTATTAAAAGGATACAAGGACTAAACATGTCCTACATGGACCAACTCAGAGCCCTGTCACTATAATCTATATCTTACTGACTGCTATGAGGTGACCTGTGTCTGGCATACAAGGCACCCCCGACCCAATGCTATTGGAGTTGCTGCATAAATGGCAAGTCAAATGGCATTAAAAATACTCAGTCTAGGGATTTAAACCCCTTCTGCAATAACAAAATGGTTTGAGGGGGACAGGTATATCTTGCACAGGATATCTCTGCTCTGGAACAGACTCCCCATCCCTGTCCATATTCACGCACAACTTTGATTTATGGATGGGAAACAGAAAATTTACCCCAGAACTACCCCTGTACTACTAATGGACAAAGGCAGCTCCTAAATGCTTTATCCCATGCATGGGGCTCCCCTCAAATTATGTATGGCAGCCTTTCTCAAACTGCGGTCCGTGGCCCATTGGAGGGCCACGAGTTTTATTTCTAAAGAAATCGGGATCCGGGTTTCAAGTAGACCTAGGGTTGCCAACTGTGTTTTATTTCCCCCCTGGATTGTCCAGAAATAGAGGGGCTTGTCCAGTGACTGGATTTTATGATCCTTCTATGTTGTGCCCATGAGTCCCACCTTTCTTGAAGCTGACTGGTTAATCTCAGCTTGCAACTGCAAGCTGAGATAACCCATCAGCACAGATTCAGCAACACGCCAGAAACCAAAGGTGAAATCATGTACCTCATGAAAATGAGGTAAAAATACCAATTATGTCTGTGCTGCGGCATGCGTGGGCAGTCCTTGTACATACCTGACCAGTCCACTCACTTGCCACCAGCAGCACCCGTCTGTTCCAATAAAAATGTAAGTGCAATTTTTTTCTTTTGTTAAATGTACCTCAAGTATGGTACGCAGTGCTTTTTTTTTACCCTAGCTGATTATCGAGATGGCATAATTCATTTCCCATGTTTGGACCTCTATCCTGGTTATTTGTTTAGATTTGTCCCGGATTCTATATCTGTGGTTGACATTTGGGGTGGGGGCATAGCTCTTAAATGTACCTAATTTTGCAGAATATTTCTGGATTTGCCTCATATTTGTGTGTATTCCTCACAAACTTTGTGGTTTTCTAACAAACTGCTGTGCATAGTAGTCACTAAGTAATGACACACATTTAAGTTTCAGATTTCATATCCTGCCGAAAATGCATGCTAATGAAAAACTTGCTCTCCTTGTAACATTCTAAGTATATACATGCAATATCTAAAATCTTTCCTTAGTTTTGATCCTTTGACAATGCTATCTGTTTGGTTTTGAACCTCATTCTTCAGCTAAGAGGATGAGCGGTATGGAGGCAAAGCTCTCAAATGTACCTGATTTTGCCTTATATGTTTGGCCTCATAAAATCTGTTGTATTTTGACAAATTGCTGTGCAAGAGTAAAGAAGTAATGACAGACATTTTGAATTTCAGAATTCATATCCTTCAGAAACTACGCAACAAATGCAAAACTTGCTAGTCTAGCAACTTTCTAAGTATATAACAGCAGTTTTTAAAATCAGTGTCTGACTTTTGGCCTTTGTCCCTCGTTATTTTTTGAATTTGTCTCTGATTCTTAAGCTATAAGGTTTAGAGTTATGGGAGGAGGTACCTGCAGCAATGCCTTTGGCCCTGAAGCAGTAACTAAAATAAATTATTATGTTAATTTATTTACTTATTACCATTTTTTGGTGATCACAGCTAAGTGTAAGAAAAGCTGTCTTTTTTGGGGATGTTTTTCCATATTAAGGCAATGCCTTTTATCCGCATCCTCCTTATGAATTCAGGCTGTAGCTAGTATTTTTTTAGATGTAATAAAAACTATATAGCAAGAATATGTTGTGAACTGAGTTATAACAACGTGTGTGTCAGAAAACTTTTGTGTGTTTACTTTGAGAATTATGCCCTAGTCTTCTCTATTTGAATGATACGCCAAGCTGAACTAAACTCTTTTTTTTTAAAATGCAAGACAATTATTTCTAGAAAAACAATAAGCTGTGCTAAAAATTATGGTTATTTTTATACTGAATTTGTGTGAAATGTGACCAGAGTTTAATGACATATGACAATATTTACGTGGTATTACTTTTGAAGTGCTATTTCTTAAGAGTATATGTTGCAGATCCCCCATTTAGTTGAAGCTGCTTTAGGTGGAATTTATATTCAGTTGCAATGTATGTTTTCTGATATCACTATACAGTGACAACATTGTGGGCGACACACTCAGGGCCACAGATCTGGAACCTTTCCTGTTATTTAATAAGCTTAAGTAAGCAAGTAAATTGGGTTTTTTTTTTGTCTATCCTGTTCAGATTACCCTTGTTTCTTATTTTTGAGTTAGATTGTGTCTTTGGTTCTAATGGCAAAAGTGAGGGTGATGTACATGTGTGCATGTACCACTGCAGCAGCTGAAGGTAGTACTTGGACTCTTTAATCATTATTATAGGAAGCAACTTGTGTTATGAACAATATGGAGTGCTCACATGACTACTTAATATTTTCCTGCTGCATTTCTGAGATGCAGTCAGTGTCGTCAGTGAAGTGCTTTGTGATGCGGCCAGCCTGGGATGTGTGAAGACTGAATACAGTCATTAGCAAACAATCATCCTAATCCTTACACTTTGCACCTCTACAGCAGATTCACAAAGCTGAGTAAAAAAAAGGATTAGAATTTTAGTAGTGCAATGCCTGTCTATTGTTTGATTCATTACTGTTTATTTAAATACTTAAATCCATTGAAATAATAGATACATACAGAAAAGTGATACAAGGAATTGGACCAAGTGTCTGGATTTTTTTTTCCATCTGCCAAAGGTGACAGCATCAAGGTGGTTTGGTAATGGAAAATGCAAGCCTCTAATGGCCCTGATCTAGTAATTCCACCTAGTAAGTTTCTAGAGGTTATGTGGGGGTATGTTACTTTAGTTATTGCTACCCACCTCTATCAGAGACATGGGGGCCAGACCTGGGGTGAATTTCCAATTTCCCATCCATTGGCCAAGGTTTTCCTTAAATAGGGTTAGGGATGGATTCTGCTTCACATGGATGGGGAGCCTGTTCCAGAGCATGGGATTCTCTGAGGCACAAATCTGTCTTACCAACAGTTAGGCTGTTAGTAGAGGATATCCCCTCACTTTCAGAAGAGGTGTTCAATCCAAGCAGAGCAGGGAGCTTCCCTGGTCTCTGCCATACCGTTAGCACCAAAGAATTACGTAGCAAAGGTACTTTTGAATACATCAGAAAGTATGAAAATAAATGTGAATGGCTCTTTTATATACAATGTATGTGTCACTCTAGAATAGATTTATGTAGTTAAAGTGTGCTTCAATAACAAGTACACTGTTTAGTAGTTCTCATACTATTGTTTTGGACAAGGAATTTGTGCTGGGGTATAAATAGATAAATAACGTATGAGTGTATATAGCAGATGTACGACTTTCAGTGCTGTGCAAGAATGTTTTGAGATATTTCATTATCATGAATTAATGTAAGGAGAGTGACATGCATTTTGATGCTTTATACTAGATTGAGAGTTTACATATGTCATTATTCACTGTAAGTCTATTAATTACAATTTGGTTTATTAAAGTTTGCTTATTTAACTATCACAATTAGTTTTAAATAAACTTTTTCTTAGGAATAATATTATGGAACGTTGGATTAAAACTGGTACACTGAAGCGCAAAGCTGGTGAAAGCTGTGAAAAAGAGAATAGTGAAAAATATTGAGGACAGAGTCAAGATAAACGTGCAAAATTACTGCAGTCAAGCCAAAATGTGCATGTAAATTATTATCCTGTTTGAGAAAACAAAGACTGAAAAGATTCTCAAGGAGGATGTTGCAAAGGACAGTAATCAATAAGATAACAGTTATGGAACTCTTTCCAATGAGGTAATGAAATTCTTCAAATTAAAGCATCACTTTGAGGCTAAACACAAGGAGTGTATTGGAAAGCCTTTACAATTTTTTCAGAATAAATGTAAACAGCTTAACCGCAATAAGAATTTAATGCATTTCATTGCTGCTGGTTTAGCGAGGCATCATACAGAGCATTGCTACTGGTGGCTAGGTGCTTAAAGGATCACACTGTAGCAGAAAACTTGACAAAACCTGCTGCAAAAGTAATGGCAAAGCTTATGCTTGGGGACAAAGCAAAGAATGCTATCTCGAAACTACCCCTTTCCCCCTGATACATTTAAACATCGAATAACATGCATGGCTCAAAATGTGAAATGTCAGCTGTTATTGTGATTACATCAGAGTATATATTTTTTGCTTCAATTTGATGAGTCTAGCAATTTGGTTGGTGAAGTTCATCTCCTTGCATATGTCAGATATGAATACTTAGGAAATGTACACAATGATTTTTTTATTCTACCAAATCCTGCGTGGTAGGACTACAGAAGCAGACATTTTCAAAGCATGAAATGATTTTGTGATAAGTAATAAAGTCGACTGCACGATGTGTCAGTATTTGCACTGACAGTACTGCGGCAATGACTGGCAAAAGGGAGGGCCTCTCTGCATGCGTTAAATCTGTTGCACCATTGGTAACAGTAACACACTGTAGCATTCATCATTAAGAACTTGTTGCTAAGAATATGCCAAATGGTCTTAAAACAGTTATGAATGAAGCAGCAAAAATTATAAACCAGAAAGATTGCCCTTTGAATGCATGCATTTTTAAATATTATGTAACAAAATGGGTAGCAAACACATGCAACTTTTATTTCATACTGAAGTTCGCTGGTTTTCACATGGAAATGTTCTAACCAGTTTTTTTGAATTGTGAGAAGAGATCAAAATCTGCCACCATTACAGTGAATTTCCAGTGTCTCACCTTTCTGACTGCCTGGATAATTTTTTCTGGCTTGCTCAAGTGGCATACCTAGCTGATATTTTCAGCATCTTGAATGGTTTGAACCTGGCTTTGCAAGGACAAGATGTCACCATCTTTAATGTTCAAGATAAAGTAAAAGCAATACGTTTGAAAATGGAAGTATGGCAGAAATGTTTTGACAAACAAGACTCTGTGAGGTTTACTATGCTGAATGATTTCTTGATTATGACTGGTGAAAAAATTCCTGAGATGATCATCAATGACTTCAAACAGCACTTATGAGGACTTTGCAACCAGTTCAAAAAATATTTTCCAGAACCAGAAACAGGATTTGTGTGGATCAAGAGTCCTTTTACATGCATGGAATACATAAAAAACATTGAGGGGATGCTTTCACCAAAAGAGATAGTCCTGTCGAACTATCCTCAGATACGTCACTGGAATTCATCTTTAGGGAAAAGAGTTTGATGGACATTTGGCTCCATGTACATTTGGAATATCCTGGGCTCAGCAACGCAGCACTGAAGTACTTACTGCCATTCCCCTTAACTAACTGCAAAACTGTTTTCTTAACACTTGTGAGTCTAAAAACAAAGAACAGAAATCAGCTAAACGTGGAGCCAGATATGAGACTAAAACTCTCCAGCTTCGAACCAGATATACTTTTACTGGTTTCTGAGGCTAACCAGTGCCATTCTTCACAATAATTTAATTTATTTTCTTCTTTTTTATATGTATCCACTTAATTCCATGAATAAATAATTACATACTTTACAATTATATCACTTCTTGGTATTATTCACAGTATATCCCAGCTTCCAATTTTCATTCGACTTAATTTTTAGTTAGAATCAGTTCAGGGCTGACAATAAATGCGAAGCCTACAATTTTACACTTCAACGCAGCTTTTGTAGGCTCACCTCTGGTGGTGAAATATGACCCATCTTTAAATGTGATTTATGGAAGGGGCTAGTGGGCCATTGAGTTATGTGCTTTGTCCAAGTGGGCCACAATTGGAAAGGTTTGAGAAACACTGATCTATGGTATGATTCCAGTTATTCTAATTAGAGTTAATATATAATTATTGACTATGGGATGGGCAAAGCCAATTTCTAACCACATTGGATAGTTTAATTTGGGCACAAAAGGGAAACTGGTTAGAATTAAAATGGCCTGCAAGGGCAGCTAGCCTAATACTAACCTAAGAACCTGTACGTACAACTCTTCAGGACCTCAAAGACTTTAGCAGACTAGGTATGTCTAAGAAGAACTTATTCTTTAAGTTTTTGCAAATTCATATTCATTACTTCATAAATGCAGAGTACTCGCTGCAGCTTCTGCCATCCTTTCTTTTACCTTTGATCTTTTTACCATCAGTGTCTTCTCTACTGAATCTTATCTTTGAATCAAATAGCTACAGTATCAGTGTTTTACTTTTTTTTCTTTCAGGCATTCAAGTGAACAGTATGAGTTTACTTCCTTAAGGATTGACTGAAACACAAGTAAATTAGCTATTACAAAATTTGTATTTATTTTATTTATTTAACATTTATTTTACCAGGATAAATCCGACTGGACAGTAGGTGTCCATTTTCAGCAGAGTCCTGGGGAGTAAAGCTCCAAGAAGTTACAATGTGAAATACATAGGTTATTAAAGAGTGACAGTTGATTACAATAATATAAGTTGGGTAACAAAATGGCAGAATGCTAACATACAAGGCAGAAGACAGTTAAATGCAAAGCAATGTCATAGTACAGTGAGGAGATCACATGCCTTACAGTAGTAATACAGTATGCATGCATAAGTACATATTTACAACACTACACATTGCACTTAGGAGTCAGTGTTGAATGAGTTTCAAAGTAGGTACATATTTATAACATTTACAGAGTGTTTTATGCACACAGGTGTCAGTGTAAAGTGAACATCAGAGCTTAGGGGGTAGGTTTCCTAAAGTGGGGTGAGGATTCAGGTGGGGTCATTGCAGATGCAAATAGGGTTAGCATAAAGGTGTGATTTAAGGAGGTTATTAAATATGGTTGTGCAATTTTGTAGCCTGAGGTTGGGAGGGAGGGTGTCCCATGCTTTTGCGACCTCATAGGAGAATAGGACTTCTCCAGAGCTATTCTTGCATGGATTGACTTCAGTCAGGGATTTGTTACTGGATCGTAATGTCCTGTTGGAGTTGTAGAAACTTAACATGCCAGCTAGGGCAGGGGTTTTATCTGTCTGGTAAAGAATTTGATGAGCTATGATGAGTTGGTGATAGTGTAGTAAATTTGGAAATTCCAACCAGTGTAGTTTAAGTAGGGATTGGTAGTGGTGGGAATGGGATTTGGCACTGGCTACGAACCTAGGTATTTTACTGTAGCATATGGAGAGTTTGGGTCAGGTCAGTTTTATTTTATTAATGTTGGTTAGAACTGGAGAGGCATACAGTAATGATGATAGGAGATGAGACCTGGCTACAGTCGTTCTAGACTCGGGGGGGGGGGGGGTTAGGAACGGTTTGCTACGATAGAGGCATCCTAGCTTCTTGTGTACTTTTGAGATATGTGTTTGTTTTATTTAAGTTGCTGATCATTTGTGACGCCTAGGAGTTTGGCCTCAGCTACTGGGGTGATGAGGTTGTTGCTGGCTGAGAGAATGAGAGAATGAAAAAAGAAGGGGGTCATTGTGTTTGGTTGAATGGAATAACATTAACTGTGTTTTTTGGGGGGTTAGTATCAGTTGGTAGTTGTTTAGCCAGTTTTCAATTTCACAAAGCGAAGCAAGTACTGATAATAGCAGTTCCATCTAGTAAGGAAGCACAAACGCACAGTGGTGGCACTCTAATAGTTGTTGACATTTATTAATCTATTAAACAGGGACAGTTCGGGAAATGTTGTAGGCTTAGGTGGCAGCAAAAATATCTGCATATAGATTAACAAAATGACAGGACTTTAGCCTTGTCAGAAATGATGTTCGAGTGGGCAGTCCATACATCACACCAAGAATGCTATTCCAGATTTCTGGCAAAAGTATGGAGAGTGTGTGACTTGCACATATTAGAGATGGTTCAGAAGGTTAGATGCAACAGAACATTCTGAAAAAAAGCTTAAACTTTGAGAAAAGATTTAAAAATGAAAAGCATTCCTACACACGTGCATTAGTTCATATACAACTGCTTAAAGATTAAGGTGTCAATTATTTAAAGTGGAGCAAAATGGGCAGACAAGAATGCTCTCTAGCAGCAGAGCTGCATATGAACCTTAACCAGTTGTAAATTTGTGATATTTGTAGAGGAACTCTCAGTAGGTGTAAGGCCATGCTACAACATGGGTATGTCGGGGGATTGCTTGTGAGACCGGTCCTTTTTAGATTGATCCCCCTCCCCGGGCCTCTTGGCGAGAGTGCAAGTCCCAGAGGCTGGGGAGGAAGAAGAAGCAACAGCAGCCACTGCTTTTCCCGCAGGGGAAGAAGGGACTGCAGTCCCAGCAGAAGAGGACAACAGACCCTTAAGGATCAATTTGTCCCACCTGTCCTTAAGTGCTTCAGGGTTAAACCCAGGGCAAATAGGACAGGGGGACTGGAGGTAAGCAACCCCCAAGCAAACCACGCACAGAGTGTGGCCATCAGCCGGTGAAATCCTATAGTCACACTTTGTGCATTTTTTTAACCCAGGCTTCGGGGCCTCAGCCATCCTGTCAGCTGTTTCACTACACACACACACACACACACACACACACACACACACACACACACACACACTCAGAAAGGAAAGGTAGGAAAGAGAAGATAGAAGAGGCCTACTACTACTTTTTTTTACTTTTTTGTTCACTAGCTACGAGACAAAAGAACTGGTCAGCTAAGAAGCAGAAAGACTGTGATCCCCCTTGGTCCATAAGAAGAAAAAGAAGGAAGAATCAGAGGGGGAGGGGGGTAGGGAGGGGAAGAATACTGCAAGAGTGACCAGTAGGACAATTATAGTTATTTTAAGTTCTTACACAACTGTATTATGCCTTCCCTAGATTACTGTTGCAGTATTACAAACTGTTGTGTGATTCCCAAAGCTTAAGAGGTGTGAAAGTTGAATGGAAGGGATATAGGAGAATTGTCATTAAACAAGAGAGGACTGACCTGGTGAAAGTGACTATGGACTTAGAGAAGGCATCTACTCTGTAATGTTTGGTGAAAGTATTCTCAGGAAAACAAGCAACTGCTTCTAAAATTGTCCTAGTGTCAATGCCCTTGTAAAATGCTCCAGATGAGGCGACTGCCCAGGTAGAATCAGAAAATGTTGGAAAGGGTAAGGATTTTCCACATTCAGTATAGTAAAAGGCAATGGATTTAGAAATCCAGTTAGCAATAGTTTGCTTTGAAACTGGGTTCCCTAACTTGGAATTCTGAAAAGAAACAAATAATTGGTCTGACTTGTTGACTATTCCAAGTCTTATCCAGGTAAAATCTGAGCTGTCTATGTACATTCAGAACATGTAAAATCCTTTCTCCCTTATTTTGTAGATTGGGGAAGAAAGTGGGACGATTTATGGTCTGAATTAGGGACAGTTCATTTAACACTTTTAGCATGAAGGACGGACTGGCCCTCAAAGACGTACTGTCCTTATGAAAATTAGGGAAGGGGGGTTGCCATAAGGACCTGTAACTCAGACACTTCTCTGGATGAGATGACTACCACCAAAAGGATAGTTTTCCAAGTACAACATTTTGGAAAGGCAGATGCTGCTAAAAAGGAGAGCAAGTTTTTTCAGCACAAAACAGAGGTTTGAAGGAGGGGGGACTAGCTTTCCTTGGTAGTTTTAGGTGCAGTACACTTTTCAAAAACTGGTCTGGACAGAAGTGGAGGATCCAATAGCAGGCATGAACATATGGCTGAAATGTGTGCCTTAATGCAGGAGTATACCAAGCAAGACTACAGCAGCTCACATAAACAAGAAAGGAAAACTGGGGTATTAGCCTGTAGTGGGTCCTGAGTTTTTTGTCTGACATCCTATAGCAAATCTTCTCTATTTCATTATGTATGATTTCCTGGTAGGTTTTCTTGCCTCCTGAAGAACTATAAGCATGCCCTCAGAAAAATGGTGTCTAAAAGGGATCCGAATCCTGCGATCCACACTGTCAGGCTGAGGGATGAATGTTGGGATAAAGGGGTGAGCCCTTCTGCTGTGTGAGCAAGTCCACTATGGAGGGAAGCTTCTGGTGATGGCCCTTGGTTAAGTGGAAGATGAGGGGAGACTAGTGCTGCCTTGGCTAATAGGGAGTTACCATTCCTTTTGGAGTGGGGGGGAAGGCATAAACTAACCATTTTTTCCAAGGAAAGGACATGGCATCCATTTTCCAATCTTGAGGACAATAGATCCTGGTGCAAAACAGTGGATGTTGTTTGTTGTAGATGTACACAAAAAGATCTATCTCAGGCACCCTCCCATTTGTGGAGCATGTGTAGGAAGATCCTCCTGTTCAGTATCCATTCGTGGGGATCTTCTCTTGGTCTGCTTCAGAATTCTGCCAAGGTACTGTCCTGTGATTGAATGTAAACTGCTTGGAAGGAGTTTTTTTTTTTTTTTTTGAGGTGTGCTCTCAAGGTAGAAGGGACAGTGTGCACAGTTGTTAAGATGTGGTGCCCCCCCCCCATTCCTGCTTATGTACCACATGACTTTTGTGTTGTCTGTGAACATTAAGGCTTTGTTTCCAAGAATGGGAGATTTGCAGGGCCTGTATTAGTGCCCTCATCTCTTTGAGATTGATGTGCTCTGTTCTAAAATTTGTAGCCCATTGTCCCTGAACACTCAGGATGCCAGTCTGTGCTCCCCATATGTCTACTGATGCATCTGTGTGCTGCTCCTTTCGTGGAATATGTGGTTTGAAGGGAGCCTAGGAGTTTTGCCTTAATATCCTCTCTGGATGGGGCTAAGAGCATAACCATGCACACCTCCTGATCACAGAACATGTAGCAGCTGCCCTTGAGGAAGATTTCACTGCATCATAGCTGCATTTAATGCTGCTGTGCTTAGCTACTTGGGAAGCCTGAGTTATCATACTTAAAAAGCCTGTTTAATGGTGGTTTTCTCAGGTAAAGACATTTTATTTAAACTGCCCAGAATAGACACTAAGTATTTAGTCATCTGAGTCTGATAATTCACAGCCATAAAGGCCAGAGTGGAGGACGTATAAATCTTTTTCCCCAAACTGTCCATTGCCCTATTGTCTTTATCAAAAGGTAGAACAATGACAGCAGGCAGTAACTTAGAGGGCTTATCTGTGGACATAGAAAACACAGAAGGGTCTGCCACAGTGCTTTTGTACAGAAATTTCAGGTTCTTGAATACCTTGTAAAACCTGTCGGGCCTTTTGGGTGCAAGTGGTGGAGAGTCTGGTGAGTGAAGGTGGATGCAAAGGCATCCAAGGAAGGCCTCTAAGACAGGAGGTACAGCACTGCGCAGGGGTGCATACTTTCAAAGTTTATATTTCTCTGTTGAACTTCAGAAATCTGTTTAGATTCACATTCAAATTAACATTTAGCACATCTGTAAGGATTCATGGGACTTTTTAGGTAGAGTCAATACAGTGGCGAAGGTTTCTGATATTACTTTTATCACCATTGACATACAGGGCTTATTTAGTTGCATTCCTTACAGTATAGGACTGACTTGGCTTTCTGAATATTTATCTAATCCCTTACATATAGGACAAGACAAGAACAATACATTAAAGTACCTTGATGGAAATTGTTTTATACAGTAATTATGTTTGCAGGTCACTATTTTCATTAGGAAAAAGGTATTGCCATGGGGGCAGCATGTGGGCCATTGTATGTTAACATTATTATGGTTGCTTGGGAAGACAAGTTTATTTTTAACAGTTAATTCAGTACATCTTGGAGTATGTAGATACATTTCCTTGATATATTTACTGTGTGGACAAATGAGTCTGGAAAGATTAATGATTTTATTACTTAAATTAACAACACAACTAACCTTCCTACCGTTTACGCACAATGTAGGTATTGAGTCTATAGCATATTTGGGATGTGAAATTGACCAAAGACACAGAAATTGGCTAGCTTGTTTCCCATATTTATAGGAAACAAACATACTCCAATTCACTCCTGCATTACACCAGTAGCCACCCCCCATTATCAAAAGCGGGCGGTGGTAAAAAGACATGTTGTGGGTGCTGCGAGAATTGTGTCTAAATGTAGTGATTTTCTTGACGAGTGTAAACTGTTGCAAAGCATGCGTTTGAGTAGAGGGTACCCAGAGATTCTTGTTAACTCCCTAAGAGAGGAGGTTATAAGGAAAAGGTTTAATGACACCTATGTACCTTCACTACAGGGTAAACTATCTTTGGCTACAGGTAATGATACCATAACATTCAACTACTTGGGGCACAACTTGGATAATAATGTTATTAGAACAATCAGTGATCATAAGGTTAGTCACAATGTGAACTTCCAGCATTCTTTTATTACTACATATTCAAAAGAAAGTCCTGAGATTAGCAGTACTTCAAAAAAGAAACTGGCAGTTTATCATCAATGATCAGACTTTGAGCAAACAATTAGGGACAATGCTCAAGATTGTTTATATAAAAGATATTAGTTTCAAAAATATTTATGATGATATGACTCATACCAAGAATGATAATATTAAGGGAGACATGAATAAATGTGGGGTTTGCTCACAGTGTCCCCTTTTTATGTACTGGTGATATTATTTTAATTAGGGACAAAGTGATTAACATTATTGTAAAGTTTAATTGTTATACCAGAAATTTCAGGTTTTCGGATACCTTGCAAAACCTATCAGGGCTTTTAGATGCAGGTGGCTGACAGTCTGATGCAGTGAACATGGATACAAAGACATCCGGGAAGGCCTCCAAGATAGGCGGTACAGGCACTGCAGCAAGAGTACCTACTTCCAAGAGTTTATAGCATCTCTGCTGACCTTCAAAAATCTGTTTAGATTTCCATTCAAATGTTTTACATATTACCAGTAGTGTCCCTAAATGAATCTTTTTCAACAGGGGAGTCAGAAGAAAAAGAATCTTCAACATCCAAGGCCACTTGAGTAGGTGAATGTATCTGGGATGAATTTGCTAAACAAATGCCCATTTGTGTATGATAGATCCTCTTTCATAGAGTGGAGGAAAGAACACTAGTAGTAGCAGCAGCATCAGGCCCTATAAAGGAAGGTGGCCTAACATTGGCTCTGTGAAAAATCCATCCATTCCTTTTCTTTGTCCATCTTGTGGGAAAAACTGTTTCTATTTTTTTGCTTCTTTTTTTCTAGGTGTGACATGTTTTGACTAAACATGGAGGTTCTGACCCACTGATGAACCTCCATGAGTGACCCAGGAATTTCTTCTTCAATGAGGATCTGCAGTATGCCTTTAGGTCCTTTTGAAACTATTAAGCACAGTTCCCTCTTCTCACACTTACTGGTAGCTTCAGTCATAATGGACATGCGAACCTCAGAAGCCATACTGGCTTCCAACAGGTTAGCAGGAGTGCTAGTCTGAGCAGGTGTTCGACAAACAGTGCATTCTCCGACCTCTGCATGCATGTCCAAGTCCAAGTGGGCAGTGATGACATCAGGCCTAAGGCTCCTGAACATTTTCCTTTGAATGTGGGGGGGGGGGGCATCAGGGGTTGAAGGGTTTGCCATCTTTGTGTGAGGTGCTTAAAGCACTAACTTTAAAGACAGGAATTAATAGAAGAAAGTTGTGTTCTTAGGGTCTTTGGAATAAAGGACTGATAGAACATTACATTTTTATAGTCATGATCTGCACCAAACCATCAGTGGTACTGGGTGCAGACATTCTTGCAGGGAATTTGCCTACTGTAATCACACTTTCTCCTCCTAGCAGATATCTAGTAAGTAACAACAGCAAAGCAAGTGAGAAGAAATAAGGGAAGTTTCCCCAATGGGGCATTTACCTGAACTGAAGGCCAACTGTACCAACAACCACAAAGACTGATGGGTGCGAGACATGCATTCAGAGTAGTGGCAAGACAGTTTGAGAATTTAAGCTCATACATCTGCGCATGCACTCATGCGCAGGAGATGAGGTCATATGCTGGGCGTTTTGGTTTTGGTACACCCAGCTGGATGTCAAGGTTATTTGGAGAGAGAACCCCAAAGTTTGGAATACTGCAACAGCAATCTAAGGAAGGACACTGGACATTAGGCATGCAGAGTAGCTGTTAAGGACAGTACAAAGCAAAGAATACGCTACAGCACGAGTAGCTTGAGAAATGGGTTACTACGAATGAATGGATAAATTCAGCACTAAAGATTATAACAGCAAAAGACTATTTATAAATATCTAGCTCAGTATGTGCTACATCAAAGTAGTAAGGAAATTTGGTTGACTTCTGGAATAGAGATTTAAATAAATACTCAAATATACATGTTATACATATATATGTATGTATGTATGTATGTATATGTAGTGACACAGATGGGCATTCTTGAAGCGCTACCAGTTTCTAGTATGACTGGCCCCAAAATACAAACTTCACTTTAAGTGAAACTGCAGTGCAGCTGTCTGCCAAACCCACTTTTACATATTTTGCTTGGGACTGGCTTCCGCAATTAAAATAACTATAAACAGGCTAAGTACTTCTTTGTTAAAATACATATAAAAACTAAATGTCAAGAAAATCTGTTACATAGCCACTGGACTGATGAAGTGACTAATTATATTACTTGCAATATGAAACAGTGTGGCATAGCACATAATTTTAAACAGTCAGTCAGCAAGAAATGAAGATAATGTGGGTCAAACTTGTTTTACAGACACTGAGACATGCCATAAGCACAATTGCTTTATTAGCATAAGATCAGCATTTCCCCCACACCAGAGGAATGCATAGACTTACTAGAAAATATAGCAAGCAAAATGGATGACAGTACGAAATATATTTGCTTGTTATTCTGCTGTACCAATTCCCCCTATGTTTGCACTCAATACTCAGGGCGCTGAACATTGAAAGTCTTCATCTAGTAGATTGGACAGTTACCATTTGTGCACTTTTCTTTCACATACAAACTGACCATGAGGCTCACAAGCATTAGGCTGTAAAAGGGCTAAATACACAGGGGTTACTGCTCCCTCATCTGGCGTTTTTGGAGCATGAGGACCAGCCATATCAGTTCTCACCCATCCTGGACAGCAGGAATTTATGAGGACCTTGTCTGCTGGTCTCTCCTTGCTAACATTTCTTGCCTGAATTCTAGACAAGACAGTCACTCCAAGTTTTGACACACCATAAGCAGTGGAAGGCCAGCCTTCTTTCTGGTATATACCCTTTTTTGTATCTTCCACAAATTTTTCCATAAGCGTTACTAGCTCTTCTTCTGTGATGGTATCACTACGGAACTTCTGCTGTAGGTCTTTGCTACAGTTCTGGAGAGCACTGTAACCAGATATGCTGGACACATTAACTACACGTCCTAAAACAAAAAGGAAATGGCAGATTAAAAATGATACATTCTGTAACGTGTAACAGTCTTAATGCTATACTGAGGCTACTCAGAAGTTTCCAATTAGCTACATTTTCCTAAAGAGAATTGTTTGTGTTTTAGGATTAAGAAACTTAATCCTGAAAATGTCAGATTATTTAAAGCTTGAACTGCAATTTCATATTTCAAACCATAGATGTGTACCACATACCTTCAGACTTGCATCAGAGTTGCATGAATGGATAACATGTACTCAAAGTACATGTAGCATTTGTATGATCACTTCACTTACAGTAACAAGACAGTAAACAGTACAAATTGTGCCAGTCATAAAAATAGGACATCCTTAATTATCTTTCTCCAAACTCATGCACTTAAGAGTCTTTAATAACTGTTTAAACACAATCCTTCTGACAGCAGACAAATCAACGGCTGAACAGCCTTTGACACAAAGTACAGTCATGTACACTTACCATAAATGTGGATGTTCGAGTGTATTCACTGTTGCAGTCATCACATTTGGGTTATCTGCTTGCAGCAGCCCTCAGTCAGGCTTGATTATCAAAGTCTTGGGTCCTGCGTCGGTTGCGGTCTCATCTTCTGTGACGTCAGGTAGTCAGTGGTATAAAGTATGCAGCCAATGCCATTACATCAGTTTTTCTTGCCCCAGATGTCAGGCGCCCCCTTAATGGGAAGCAATTAAATATAAATATACAAGGTTTTACCTCCAACAAAAAAAAGCAAATACACCAAAAAGCTTTTAAGTATAGTAGAGGAGAATAGAGGTATAGCCAAAAGAAGTCAGAGGGCTGGAGGGAAGGTAACCTGGACTGCAACAGTGAATACACTTGAACATCTACATTTATGTTAAGTGTACACAACTGTACTATGCTCTTCGTGTTTCACTGTTGCAGTTCTCACATTTGGGTTGACTCCCAAAGCTAAGGAAGGGAGGAGGAAGTTAAAGAGCATTAGGGCCAGCTATTAAGCCCCGTAAGTCTGCAGTGGCAAATCCAGCTCTGGATTTAGAAAAGATAGGCATGTGGTGATACTTGGTGAAGGCATGTACAGAGCTCCAGGTAGCAGCTTCTAGGATGTCCCTGGTAGGGACTCCTCTGAGAAATGCCACAGAGGTAGATGCAGCCCTGGTGGAATGTGATCTTATCCTCTGTAGGTAGGTTTCCATGGTGCTTGTAGCAGAAATGAATGCATAGATTCATAGATTAGTACTAGGCTAACTGCCCTTGCGGGCCATTTTAAGCCTAGACAATTATCCCCTGTGAGATTCAAACCCTGTACCTTGTGTCTGTAAGGCAAACACCTTAACCATTAGGTCATCCTCCCAACCCCAGATAGGCTATCCATCTGGAAATGGTTTGCTTTGAAATGGTCTTCCCCTCTGTCCATGCAGCAGAGCCAAACCAGCAGCTGTTCAAATTTTCTGAGAGGCTTAGTCCTGTCCAAATAGAATCTAAGTTGCCTGTACACGTCCAGAGAGTGCAGTATTCATTCCCCTTTGTTTTGTGGCTTAGGGAAAAAAGTAGGCAAATGAATGGACTGATTTAGGGCCACACTAGACACCTCCTTGGGCATAAAGGAAGGATTAGCCCTGAGTGAAATCCTGTCTGCATGGAAGATAATGAAGGGTTCCACTGCCATGAGGGCCTGCAATTCAGGCACTCTTCTTGCTGAAGTGATGGCTAGAAGGAAGGCTGTTTTCCAAGAAAGGAATTTCAACTCTGATGTTGCAGCTGGCTCAAAGGGGGGGGGGTGAGCTTTTCCAAAACAAAGTTAAGGTCCCAGGTTGGAGTGGGAGCTCTCCTGGGAGGTCTTAAACTTTTTGCCCCTCTAAGGAATTGTTTTAGCAAGGGGTAAGAGAAGAGGGGTGGCTCAGTATTATAATGTGCTGAAATGGCACAGGCATGAATTTTAATTGATGAGAAGGATAGGCCCTTGTGGAGCATTTCTGTTAAGTACTCTAGAATATGAGGTAAGCTGCCCATCCCCTGAGCCTGGCTCCAGGAACAGTATTTTTTCCACCTTTCAGCATAGGATTTTCTAGTACTAGGCCTCCTTGCCTCCAGAATGACATCCAGCACCTGCTTACTGAGGGATGCTAGAGGAGAGCTCAAGGAATTAGCCAGGCTGCAAGCTTCAGTGTTTGAAGCTGAGGGTGCAGAATCTGGCCCGCCTGCTGGGACAGCAGGGAAGGGGTCTGAGGCAGGTGCCATGGTTGTAGCAGTGTCATACTGCATAAGAGGGGGTACCAGTGCTGGCATGGCCAGTCTGGTACAATCAGTATTGTCCTTGGCTTGTCCTGTTTGATCTTTAGTAGAACCTTTGAGAGGACAGGCAGAGGGGGAAAGGCATAAACCGAGAGGCTTTCCCAGGTAAAGGACAGGGCCATCCACTTTCCAAGCTTGACTGTGTGGAGTTCTTGTGCAGAATTTGTTCAATTGGTAGTTCTGAGGGGAGGCAAACAGGTCTACCTCTGGAGTCGCCCCATTTGTTCCCCAAGAGGTTGAATATTTTGGGTTCTAGTTTCCATTCGTGTGGGTCCATGAGATTTCTGCTAAAGTCGTCTGCCAGTGAATTTAGTTTGCCTGGCAGGAATTGTGCTTGTAGGTGTACTTGGTAGCTCAAGGCTGTGTTCCACAAAGCCATGGCTAGTCTGCAGAGAGGGTACGAGTGGGTTCCCCCCTGCTCGTTTATGTACCACATAACTGTGGTGTTTTTACCAATAGTTGTCCTGGAAGAATATGGTCTTTGAAGGCTGTCAGAGCATCCTGTACAGCTAACATTTCTTTTTGATTGATATGCAGGTGCATCTGTCTTGGGTTCCATTTGCCCTGAATGCACTGCCCTGCCATGTGAGCCCCCCCATGCATAGTCTAATGCGTCTGTTAGGGTTTGGGCGGCAGGGCGTAGAATGAAAGGAGTCCCGTGTTGTGGTAGTAGGCCTCTGCCCACCAAAGGAACTCTGTTTTCATACAAGGAATGATAGAAATCATTGTTTCCAGGTCCTGAGAATGTTGACACCATAGGCTTTTTAGATACCATTGGAGTTTCCTCATATACAGTCTTGCATATGGAATTAGTAGAATGCAAGAGGCCATGAACCACAGAGTTTGCAGTATTTTCCTTGCAGATAGCCAACAGTTTGAAGTAGGTTGTCAAATAAACTTGTATCTCCATAGTGAGGAATGGCATCTGGGAAGTTGTGTTCAAGCTTGCTCTCAGGAATACAATCTGTTGACAGTGTACTAGGTGAGATTTCTTTTCATTGATGGTGTACCCAGTGAGGTTAGAAGTTTCTTTACGAATGCCACATGTTGTAATAGAAGTCCTGGCTTTCTGCCTGAATCAGACAATCGTCCAAGTATGAGTAAATCTGAATATTTCTTTGCCTGCAAAATGCAATGGCTGGAGCTAGACACTTTGTGAACACCCTGGGCACAGTAGATAAGCCAAAGGGAAATGCAGAGAACCAAAAGTGCATGGAGCCCACCCTGAAATGTGGGTACTGCCTGCAGGATCCTCTTATTGGGATGTGCAGGTAAGCTTCCTTTAAGTCTAGGGTTGCCAGCCAGGCATCCTTGGCTAGCATAGGAAGAAGCTGCTGAAGAGTTAGCATTTCGAATTTTGGAACCACCAGAAAGGTGTTGAGAATAGAGAGGTCCAGGATAGGACGACAGAAATTGTCTTTTCTGGGTACCAGAGAAAGTCTTGAATAAAAACCTTGTCCCCTTTTTTTCTGCTGGGACAGGCTGAATAGCCCTGATACTGAGAAGAGAGAGAACCTGCTGTTGGGCCTCCGCCGACTGATTTGGGGGTAGGTCTGGCCAACCATTTGGAGTTGGTAGTGTGTGGAAGTGGAATCTGTATCCTTGGGAAACTATGTTCGAAACCCATTTCCCCTGGGTAACGAGTTCCCAGTTTTTTGCATGCAGGGCAAGCTTTCCTCCTAAGGGAGCAGGTAGTTGAGCAGGGCTTGGAAGGGTTAAGGTTAAGTCATTGTGCCATTCTTTAGTGGGGGGGGTGGCTTACTACTCCCTGCTTTGGAAGTGGGAGCCCCCACTGCTTAGATCTGTGCGTAGCCTGAGACTGTAGACTAGGT
This sequence comes from Protopterus annectens, assembly GCF_019279795.1. Lineage (NCBI taxonomy): Eukaryota > Metazoa > Chordata > Ceratodontiformes > Protopteridae > Protopterus > Protopterus annectens. Next base: position 1,750,576,379 of record NC_056735.1, read on the forward strand.
GGTCTGCTGTTCCTGGGTTTGGACCGAGAAGGCCTGGAAAGGACTAGAAAGGACCAGTTCTTTGAAGGCCAATGCCTACTGAATCTGGGAGGCTGTACTTGTAGAAATCTTTAACAGTTTGCATAGATTTAGCTTTTTCCTCCATCCTTTTGAGGACTTCTGCTTTGTTGGCAAAAAGGTGGTCTTGGTTTAAGGGAGCATACAGTAATTTAGCTTTAACATGATCTGGCAAGTTTTGTTCCTTAAGCCAAGCATGCCTTCTAAGTACAGACTCAGTGACAGCAGCCCTGCAAGATGTTTCTAAAGTGTCAAAATCACATTGCAAAGTATGTTTACCAACTTGTTATGCAGAATGCATTAAATCTTGCAATTCTTTGTGTTCAGCACAGTCAGGAATCAACATCATTTTCTGTTTAAGTAGTCCCATAATATGCTGCTGATACTTTAACATATGAAACTGGCAATTTAAAGCCCTAATGGCCAAAGCAGCAGAAGTGTATACCTTCTTACCCCATCTGTCTAAGGCTCTAGAATCTCTATCAGAAGGGGTAGGATTTTTGGCAGCAGTAGCCTTAATGCCTTTTGGTCCTTGGGAAATGGTCTCTGGATCCGCAGAAGGATTCTTGAAGAGGAACTTGTGAGAGTCATGTACTCTGTAGTACCTGTCAGGTTCTGGGAGCTGGAGGTCAAGTATCTGAGGTAAGGCTAGATTCCAAGAAAGCATCATCTATAATGTCCAGAACAGGAGGGATTGCTAAAGGCCTGTGCTGAGGCAGAAGTAAGAATTCCCCAAGTCTCTTTTTGGACTCAGAGTAATCCTGGCTTTCCCAGCGGAAATGCTCCCTAAGAGTATGCAAGGATTCACCGAAAGAAAAATCTTCTGGTGGGGAAGCAGAGGGAATGGAATCCTCTGCATCAGAATCCTCATAAGTAGATAAGGGCATATCCTGGTAATCAAAAGGAGCAGAAATATCAGATTCATGATCAGAAGAATCAGAAAGAAAATCAGTTCTAGGTCTCTTAGAGGGGGGGGAAGGCTGGCTTCCCCTAATTAAGGTAATAAGGTCTTCAGCCATTCTAAGCATTTGTTTTTGAGGCATATGGGCCTGAGCCTGCGGTTTAGTCGTCGTTTTTCTAGGCGTAGTGTGAGTTTTTGGCCTAAGGAATTCAAAACGTCTGGATGGAAACGGTGGCGTCTGTTTAACATGAATGTCTGTAGGCCTGAATACACCCCCAGAAGCCGGTGCCTGCACAGCGGCTCCGGACCCATCCTAGGTAGAGACATCCACAGGTTCCATAGTCGAAGAAGCATCTTGTGGCATACCGGACTCCGAATGGGTCTCAGTAGAGGTCTGCGAATCTGAAGTAGCGGGTATCAGGGGTTGCAAAAGCACCTCACCGAGTACCGGCGGACTGGTGAATAGCTAGCGTCGTCAGCAGTTTTGGACCTATGCGGTCCGTCACTGTCTTTATCCTTACGTTTTTTCAGATCAGTAGTCAGATGGCTTAACAAAGCCATTTCAGAGTACGGAGATAAGAATACAAAAGTAACTGGCTGCAAAAATAGCCCGGCGACGAATATTTTGGGCATTGAACAAGGCACAAAACCGACAGCGAGGGACGTCGTGGTCTGGGCCTAAATAGGGGATGCAGTAAGAATGAAAATCTCTATGAGGTATTTGCTTTCCGCAGGCAAGACAACTGTTAACTTTTACTGACATTGGTTAGAGCAAGAAAAAGGACCCCCAATAGGGTACTTATCTTTTTTGAAGACTTCGGATCTGAAACTTGAAAACGAAAATTTCAGGAGATGGCCAACCGGCACTTGCCAATTGCTTCTGCTTCAGGCACCACATGGCAAGAAAGACTGATGTAATGGCATCAGCTGCATGCTTTATACCCCTGACGTCATGGAAGAAGCAACAGCATCAGACTCAAAAATCCGAAGACTCTGGTATTCAGGCTGGCTGAGGGCTACCTGCAGGCAGATAACCCAAATGGGATGACTGCAACAGTTTAACACGAAGAACATCTGATAATGCATAGATCCTGCCAAGAAATGCAGATATTTCCTGCATGATTCTTTGATAGGGATGTGCAGATAGGCTTCTTTTAGGTGTAGGGTGGCTAACCAGGCCTGTTAGGACAGCATAGGAAGAAGCTGCTGAAGGGTGAGCATTTTGAATTTTGGCACCACCAGGAAGGTGTTTAGAATGGAAAGGCCTAGGATTGGGTGCCAAATGCCCTCTTTTCTGGGTACCAGGAAACGTCTAGAATAAAACCCTTGACCTATCTGTTCTGCAGAAACAGGTTGAACTGCCCTTATGGAGAGCAGGGACTGAACTTGATTTTGTGCCTCTGCCCACTGGTTTGGAGGAAGGTCTGGGAGCCCATTCACGGTTGGCAGTGTGTGGAAGTAAAATTTGTACCCCTGGGATACAATGTCGAGGACCCATCTGTCTTTGGTGATGGAGGTCCAGTTTTTTGCATGGTGGGCATGTTTTCCTCCTAGGGGCACGAGCAATTGGGCAGAGGTGAGGAGCGGAGTTGAGAAGTCATTGTGAATTCTTTCCGTAAGGGGGTGGCTTAGCACTCCCTGATTTAGAAGTGGAGGTACTCCATTGCTTAGCTCTCTGCATACCCTGAGACTGTAATCTGGAGGGTCTGTTCCCCCTGGGTCTAGTTTGAGGTGGCCTAGAGGGGGCCGGAAAGGACCAATGTTTCAAGGGGCAATGCCTACTGAATCTTGGAGGCTGCACTTGCAAAAAATCTTTGACCGTCTGCATAGACTTAGCCTTTTCTTCCATCTTTTTTAGAACTTCTTCTGCTTTGGTGCCAAACAAATTGTCCTTATTCAAAGGAGCGTCTAGTAATTTTGATTGGACAGGATGTGACAAGGTCTGTTCCTTAAGCCAAGCATGCCTTCTCAGTACAGAACCAGAGACTGCTGCCCTGCAAGATGCTTCTAGGGCATCAAACCCACATTGCAAGGTATGCTTGCTGACTTGGCTTGCAGAATGCATAAGCTCCTGTAATTCTTTATTTTCTGCATAGTCAGTAAAGGTAGACCATTTTTGCTTAATAAGTTCCATAATATGTTGCTGGTATTTCAGCATGTGAAACTGGCAATTCAATGCCCTAATGGCTACAGTTGCAGAGGTGTATACTTTTTTACCCCATCTGTCTAAAGCTCAAGAATCCCTGTCTGAAGGGGTGGGATTCTTAGCTGTAGTTGCTTTTATACCTTTAGGCCCTTGAGAAATTACATCTGAGTCAGCAGTAGGAGTTTTAAATAGAAATTTGCAAGAGTCAGGGACTCTGTAGTACTGGTCTGGTTTCCTTGGAGCAGGGGGTAAAGTATCAGGAGTCAGACTGGATTCCATAAAGACGTCATCCACAGCATCCAGAACAGGAGGGATAGCTAAGGGTCTATGTTGTGGCAATTCTAAAAATTCTGTTTCTTTTTGGACTGAGGATAATCCTGGCATTCCCACTGGAAATGCTCTCAAAGAATGAAGGGTTTCACCAAAAGAAAAATCCTCTGAAGGGGAAGCAGAGGGAATAGATTCCTTTGCATCTGAATCCTCATAAGCAAATAAAGGCATGTCTTCATATTCACAAACATCAGAGTTGTCGGACTCTTAGTCAGATAAAGCTGCTGGGGCAGGTCTCTTTCTCTTAGAAGGGGAAGGCTGGCTTCCCCTAATCAGCATGATCAGGTCTTCTGCCATTTTAAGCATTTGAGACTGTGGGAAGGAAGCAGGTGCTTGAGACTGAGTCGTCAGTTTTTTAGGCATAGCTCGTACTCATGGCCTTAGAAACTCTGTAGTTTTAGTCAAAACTGAAAACACGAAAGAAATCATTGGTTTGTGTAGAGTATCAGTAATGCGAAGAACTTCCTCAAAAGGTGGTGCCTGCATAGCGGCTCCAGACCCATCCAAGCTAGAGATAACCACAGGTTCCGTATTCAAAGAAGAGTCTCCCAGCATACCGGACTCCAAACGGGTCTCAAATCCTGCAAATCCATCGAAGCAGGCATTAGGGGCTGCGAAAGCGCCTCACTGAGTACCAGCGAACTGGCGACTAGCTTAATGGAAGCGTCGTCAGCAGTTTTGGACCTGTGCGGTCTGTCTTTATCCTTATGTTTTTTCTGAAGATCGGTAGTCAGATGGCTTACCGAAGCCATTTCAGAATACGGAGGTCGAGTGTGAAAGTATTTAGCGACAATAAGGGCCAGACGACGAATAGTTTGGGCATTGAACGAAGCACAAAACCGACAGCGAGGAACATCGTGGTCTGGGCCTAAACAGGTGATGCAGTAAGAATGGAAATCTCGGTGTGGTATTTGCTTTCCACAGGAGAGAGAATTGCTAACTTTTTCTGACATTGGTTAGAGCAAGAAAAAAAAGGATCCCCAATGGGGTACTTAGCTTTAGAAGAGTTCAGGATGATTCAATTCGGAAACGAAAACTCAGGTAGCGGCCGACCGGCACTCGTGCAAACTGCTTCTGCTTCGGGCTCCTAAGCAAGAAAGACTAATGTAATGGTGTTGGCTGCCTGTTTTTATACCCCTGATGACCTGACGTCAGTCCTGGAGCGACGGCAACTGACGCAGAAATACTAAGTCTCTGGTATTCGGGACGACTGAGGGCTACCTGCAGGCAGATAACTCAAGTGTGATAACTGCAACAGTGAAACACGAAGAACATCTTTGCATTCTTCCAGTATATTGATGGGCCCTTTAGGGGGTGAGAGGGGGGTAAAGTTAGCACTGAGCCTATTTGCCAGGATGTTGGCAATATCAGTTGGTTCTGTATATTTATAGTGCCATTGTGGTGTAACTCAGGGAAGATCTGAAATCGTCCATTATTAGAGAGTTGGGTTGTACCCTAATATTTTCCAGTGTATTAAAAAATGAGGAGTGGGAATCCTGGGACACGGTGGGGAATCTGTAGCAAGTTACAATTTGGACTGCGGTCTTGCCCAGAGTTAGTTGCACTTGGATAATCTCAAATGCATTATGCTGAGCAACTAGCCTGGAGAGGTGTGGATATCCGTAATGAATATGGACACGCCTCCACATTTAGTGTTTCGGCCGAGGTTAGGTGGCTGAAAGCTGTGGTATGAATTATAGCCTGGTAATGCAGGGGTGCTCTCTATAGCCTTGAACTAGGTCTCTGTCACTGCACAGATGTCGATGTTCTCCATTTTAAGGAGTGCCTCGAGTGAATGCATTTTGAGGTTTAGACTTCTAGCACTGAGTAGCATTACCCTCAGATTTTGCTTGCTTGTACCTGTTATGGTGGTGAATTTGTTATTTGAACCTTGCCTAAATAAGGCACTACGGGGGTGGCAAGAGCCTTAGCCAGTATCCGGAATCCCAAGGGCGACAGGTGCAGGCCATCTCTGGCAAAGCATCGTGGTCTGTCGATCATGTCATCCCAGGCAAACAGATACTGGATCCCCTTAGAATGACACCAGAAGCTTAGCCAACAGTTGCAGTCAATCATTTTGTCCTTGTACTGTGGTATAATTTTGGGTGATGGCAGGATGCTACTCAAGGCTAGGGTCATACCTGCCTGGGCTACAAGATCGGAGGGCTCCTCCATGTCTCTTTTCATGCAGTCCAGGGAGGTACATCTCAGGTCATTCACACCAACATGGACATGGCCAGGAATAAATGAGCGTAGCTCTATTGTCCCAGTATTGAAAGTGAAAGCATTACAAAGAAATAAAATAGTATGATTTTTATCACACTGTAGGCATTCATTAAAGATTAGCCATATATATTCATGAAGTGTACAAGATCAATTGTTGCATTAGATATTTAAGACATATATAATCATACATCTACATAGATATACAATATATAAAATCTTTTTTCTTGTATAGGGATATGTGCTTTCATATATACATTTTTCGATACATATATTATATATATATATTTTTTTTAATATGTATATTTTCATATATATATTTTTTTTCATACATCTTATATTGTGAGTTCTAAAATTGCTGTTTTACATATTCATAATATATATATATATACACACACATCTTTATATACGTAAGTATTTAATGAGATATTGTATACATATTTTATATATATATATATATATATATATATATATATATATATATATATATATATATATATATACACACACACACACTTTTATATACATAAGTATTTAATGAGATATTGTATACATATTTTATATATATATATATATATATATATATATATATATATATATATATATAAATTTTTATGTATTCAGCTATTTGTTTTGCAACTAAGTAGTTTTAGTAATACATCTTTTAGCATTCAATGTCTCGATGTATATTAATGCATTTTTTCAAGGTTTTCTTATCTAAATGGTTCTTCATGAGCATATTTGACTTGCAAGTTTGTATTTTTAATGACGTATATTTTGTGGCTGAAGTAAGCTAAGAAATGTAATATCTGTAATGTTGCATCAAGCATGATAGGGGGCACTATCAACTAATGGGTTAACAAGGCGTTTATTTAATTAATTTGTATGTATATAAAAGGAAGTGAAGTATGGTTTTAGAATTGACTGATGAAGTTTAACAGAATTTAAACTAAAGCGCTTACTTTTATGGATCATTGAGTGTGTTTCACGTTAATAAACCGTGTGTTTTGTGATGCATTGAAATATTTCTTCAGCCTGCTGATTCCTGGTTCGTTTTTGTTGTGGTTTCAAAATGGACAATGACAGAGTCATATTTGTACTTGTTGTGGAGTGACCCGAGTGTGTGCGCTATGGGGCGGATCCTGGCACCCGGCAGGCAGCTGACAGTAACTTTCTCCTTGTTTAGCGTGGTGAGTGGAACATCAATGTGCCTGACTATAGAGTCACCTATGACTAGAGTGTTGGGTACGTTTTTATGCCTTATGGGCTGTGGTTGAGTGGCATACTGAGTTTGTGGGCTGTGTGTCATTTGGGTTGTGTTGGGGGGGTGGAGGTTGCATGCGTTTCTGTGTTGGAGGTCTCTGTTGCTTAAGCAGATTTTTATCGAGAGCCTCCGTGAATGTAGGTGTATGTTTTGTGTTGCTATGTGTGTGTTTTGGTGGTGTAAGTTTTGAGGGATTATGTGATGAGTGTGGTGTAGTGCAAGTGTTTACCTTCTCCTTTTGACTGTCTAGTCCAGTCTTGGGTGAAGAGAGCTTTGCTTCCAGTTTGGCTATATAAGTGCATCTCTCACAGGTTGTAGTGTTGGGTGGTAGGAGGAGAGGGTTGTCTGTGTACATGAGGCAATTGCTGCATTGCGCCCAAGATGCCCAGATTCATCAGGTAGACAGGAGAAAACACCGGGAGCTGAGTGTAGTGCAGCACTCCTCTAATGCTGCACTACACTGTCAGCAATCCAATCGCCTGCAATGAGCACAGAATCCGCATCTTACTTTCTTCCAGCTCCAATGGCATGTGGCTACATGCTGCACCCACTGACACTGACTAATGAAAGGAACTCACCATGCCAAAAGATCTTTGAGAATGGCTCTTGCAGCAGGTACTACTTCAAGGATTCTCTGCAACAATGGCCCACTGGTTTATTTCCCACCCCCCAAAAGTTTTCTGTTTGGGCTTACTCCCAAAAAAGGTATCGGATGACAATCAAATACTGGTTAATAATGGGTGGATTTCCCTTCGATGCCCTCACATTATTTTCCGATCATGGACTTAACTTATCTTCTGAAATCAGAAAAGTACAGTTGTGTACCTACCATAAATGTAGATGTTCGAGTGTATTCATTGTTGCAGTCATTACAATTGAGTTATCCTGCTGGCAGGCTACCCGCAGTCGCCTCCTCCCTGACGTCAATGCGCCAGGGGTATAAAAAAAGAAGTTATGTTCTTACCATAACGTTCCATGTGGAGTGTTCATCTCGCATTTGTTCTTACACACGGGTTCGGAGCCGAGGACGGAGTCGGCACTGCATAGCAAAGCTCTGCATCTAAGAGAAGCTCGAGACCAGGCTATATCCCACAATCCTCCCTGCCGTTACTCAGATCTAGTTTGCAAGCAAACCAGACTAACAATAACCCTGAGGCACTAAGGCTACATACTGCCACAAAAGAAGAAATTTAGAGACACCATCTCACTGACACATCAACTAAGGGTAACGAAACATTCCCGGAAGAGATAAAGACATGTGGACCAGTCCTACTTGTTCTTCCAAACATGTGAGGGAGGGAAGGGGGGGAATGCAAGAACAAAGGCGAGATGAACACTCCACATGGAACGTTATGGTAAGAACATAACTTCTTTATGTGAGAGTGTTCAATCTCGCCGTTTGTTCTTACACATGGATAGCGTCCCTAGCTCCGTCACCCTGACTGACTCATGGAAGAACGTTCCTGAGCACAGTGGAACCAAAGGATATCCTGTCTTTGGAGGTTTTGTCAACCCTATAATGAGCGATGAAAGTATGTGGTTTAGACCACGTGGCTGCTGCACAAATCGTGTCCAAAGGCAGGCGAGCTGCATGAGCCAAGGAAGTGGAGACGGACCTAGTAGAATGGCCTTTTGGTTTGGTGGGTAAGGCTTGATTTGACTTAGAATACACAAAGGCTATACAATCAGTAAGCCATTTAGAAAGCATACGTTTTGTAACTGCCATGCCCTTTTTATTGTCTGCAAATGCAACAAAAAGTTGATCTGTTTTTCTGTAGTCTTTAGTCCTGTCTAAATAAAATCTGAGTTGTCTGTGGACATCTAACTTGTGCAACATATATTCCAACTTGCTGGTATGGTTCTTGAAGAAAGTAGGGAGTTCAATGGACTGATTAATATTTATGACAGAACATACCTTAGGAAGGAAGGATGGATTTGTTCGTAAAGAAACTCTATCTGGGTGAAAAATTAAGTAAGGCGGTTTAATTGACAGTGCTTGCAGCTTTGACTCTCCGAGCTGAAGTAACCGCTACAAGAAAAAGAGTCTTCCACGACAGAAACTTCAGGGGGCAAGAAGAGGCTGGTTCGAAAGGTGGTAACATTAGTTGTGACAACAACAAATTTAAATTCCATGGGAATAAAGGGTCTCTGACGGGAGGTCGAAGATGGAAGGAACCTTTCATAAAAGCTTTACAAAGCTTGTGGGACATAATAGAAGAACCGTCCTCACCAACATGGAAGTTGGATATGGCAGCCAACTGCACTCTTAATGTGGAAGTAGAGGTCCCTTCATGGAAAAGGATGGAAAGAAATTCTAGAACTTTATGTAAAGGAGCAACCAGGGGGTCCAAGTGTTGACTAGATGCCCAGTGCACAAAGCGTTTCCATTTATTGTTGTAGAGTTTTGTGGTGGAAGCCTTATGAGAAGCAACCAAAATGCGCTGCACTGCCGGAGAAAGTAGATCAGACCTGGCTAGGCGGGGAAGTGGAGCAGCCAAGCTGCTAGTTTGAGGGATAGAAGAGACGGGTGAGAAACTCCCGACGAATGTGTCAGTAGATCTGGTACTGGGTCCAGGATCCAAGGTTCCTCTGTTTGATGGGCTCGAAGAAAGGGGAACCATATCTGTCGAGGCCAGAATGGGGCTATGAGTATAATTGTCCTTTCCAGATTCATGGCTTTCTGGAGAAATCTGGGAATCAAGGGGATAGGTGGGAATGCATATAGGAGACCAGGGGGCCAATCGTGTATCAGTGCGTCCCTGGGGACATCCCCTGGAGGGGGTAGAAGGGTAAAATAGCTTCTGCATTTGGTATTCATCGGGGAGGCGAATAGATCGCAGCAAGGCTGGCCCCATTTGCGGAAAATTCTTTCCGCCACTTGTAGTTTGAGGGACCACTCGTGAGGTAACAGGATGGCTCTGCTCAACCTGTCCGCAATGACGTTGGATGACCCCGGGATGTGCGCTGCTATCAGAAAGCGACCCGTGGACTCTGCCCATTGCCAAATTCTCATGGCCTCTCTGCATAATGGGTAAGATCTGGTTCCCCTTGTTTGTTTATGTACCAGACTACAGACATGTTGTCTGTCTGAACTGCTACTGTCCCTAGAGGTAGGAGGGTTTGAAAGTGTTGCAACGCCAAGAACACCGCCCTCATTTCCAGAACATTTATGTGCAGGTTGTACTCGATGTTGGACCATTCCCCTTGGACTGTTCTTCCTGAAAAGTCCCCCACCCTATCAGGGAAGCGTCCGTGGTTATAGTGGCTGTCGGATTTGGTAGAACAAATGGACGACCCATAGTGAGATCCTGGCTGGACACCCACCATGAGAGGTCTCGCTTGCAAGAATCTGTTATCAGGATCTCGTACTTTAGGGGTAACTGTTGGAACGACCACTGCGTGAACAGCAGCCATTGGAGGTGTCTCATGTGCAACCTTCCCATGGGAACCGCAATCAGGGACACTGCCATGAGTCCCAAAACTTTCAACACCAATTTGGCCGGAGCTTTCCTGCATTGCAGCAGAGGAAGAACCTGTTCCTTGAGGGATGAAGCCCTTACTTGAGGGAGCTTTACCAATGTTAAACGCGTATCTAGGTCCGCTCCGATAAATGAAATATGCTGTGAGGGCAGTAAGACAGATTTTTTGAAGTTTATGGAAATCCCTAGGTGGGAACAAAGGTTGACTGTATAGTTTCTTGCTTGTATGAGGAGATGCTCGGTGGTGGCGGTGAGGAGCCAGTCATCCAGATAGGGAAACACCCGGAATCCTACACATCTCAAGTGAGACGCTACCACTGCCATGCATTTGGTGAATACCCTGGGGGCTGAGGTGAGCCCAAAGGGCAGGGCTCAAAATTGAAAATGACTGACTCCCAGCCGGAAGCGCAGGTGATCTCTGGACGTTCTGGCCATCTTGATGTGGTAGTACGCGTCCTTGAGATCTATCGAGCACATCCAGTCATCCTTCTGTAAAAATGGAAGGATCGATTGAAGCGTGACCATCCGGAACTTTTCCTTCTTCACGAATGTATTGAGATTGCTGAGATCCAAAATGGGTCTCCAGTCCCCTGTCTTTTTCGGAACTAAAAAGAACCCTGAGTAAGTTCCGGATCCTTTTTGGTCCGCCGGGACTGGCTGAATGACTCTTTTTTTGAGCAGCTTTGAAATTTCTATTGCTGCTTGGCCTCGCAGACGGGGTGGCACATCTGGAGACCTTCTTTGTTGGGGTGGAGTTGACATAAGGGGTATTTTGTATCCTTTGGTTACAATGCTTTTTACCCAGGAGTCTGAGGTGTGAGTTTGCCAGGCCTGTGGGTATAAAGCCAAGCGACTTGATAAAAAACAAGGATGTCCAGGCAACCAGGAGAAATCGTCTACAGCCAACCAGCATACAACAGACTGTTACCAAAACAAATCCAAGGCGTAAAAATAATCCAATGTAGTTTATTTGATGAACAACAAACGAAGATGACCTAGGTTTCGTTCAGTAACGAACTTCTTCAGATAACATTCCACAAGTAACACCCTCCTTAAATACACATTACCCTGCGCTTAATTGGAACAATTAAACGTGATTACACTAATAAAAATCAATAAATATAGTTAAACACACAGTATCTAGTTTATGCAAATAAAATTGAGAATAAAACTGGTTTAAAAATAAATCGTAGTGCTATAACACAACCTAACCAAATATCTAACCAATCATACCGACATAACTAAACCAAAATAATATATATAAAAATATATACATATAAACATACACTTCCTTATTATAAATTAATATATCAGTATAATAAATTGTATATACAACTACAGGTGTGCGATGTAATTCATTCTCATGAACTATTCAAATAAATAACATGTGCATGAATAATTGATGTAAACAATACTTTTGCATTCTGTCAGCACAAACTATTTTCCTTTTACCATGTTACTTTTTAATACTGGCTTAATGGTGCAGCACTCATTTAATCCTGGTGTATTACATGCGTCTAAAAGTATCTGCCATTTCAATTCATAAATATCCAAATCATACACTGTGACCCTACCTTGTGTGTCATACACAACATTTTGAATAATACAAAATTTAAATTTATGTCCAACATTACCTTGTATGTGCCTGGCAAGTGCATTAGTTGTTTTAAGATTTTTAATATCTGAAAGATGTTCCCTCACTCTATCCCTAAAATGTCGGGTAGTCTTACCGACATAGAATGAATCACAATCCTGGCACAATGCAAGATATACTACGTTAGATGTATAGCAATTGTAATGCCCCATTAATTTAATGTTACAAGTATTTACAACATTATCACCAGTGCAATAAATATAGGGACATATAGTACATCGACCACATTTAAAATTTCCTATCTGTCTATGTGTGGTCTTTTTCCTGAAACTATCATCCCTTTCAAAATTATTTTTAAAGGATGCGTCTTTTTTATACACAAATTTGACATCCCCCTGAAACAGGTGTCCTAATTTTTTGTCTTTACTTACAATGTCCCAATTCCTCTGAATAATATCCCTAATGATCGAATAACAATCATTATATACAGATATATATAAGGGAATCTTACTTAATTTTACTTCTTCCATAATCACATGGTTAAAATTGCCCAAATTAATACGTGTAGAAGTTAATATGGCCTGATATGACCCTATTCTCCTTTTATATGACACCTCATTAAATATTTTTGCACATAACTGTTCGGGATACCCTCTATTTCGGAACAAGTTAGATATATACTTAAGTTCTTTCACAAATTCTTCATCATCACTCACCATTCTGGCAGCCCTGACCATCTTCCCTTTGACAATTGCTTTTTTCTGATGGTCAGGGTGCCAGCTGGTGTAATGCAAATAAGCATTAGAAAATGTTGGTTTTCTATATATGTTAGATTTCACTCTTCCCCACCTTTTATCATAAGATAATTTAACATCCAAATATGAAATTTCCTCCTCACTAATTTCATGGGTAAATTTTAAAAACCTAACCGTATTATTAATATACAATAAAAATGATTCCAACATTTCCCTATTATCATCCCATACAATAAATATATCGTCGAGGTATCTTGTATACAGTTTAATATGTCCAAAATACTTAGTTTTGAAGATGTAATTACATTCCCAGTAACTCATTATCAAATTAGCGTAAATGGGAGCACATGCCGCCCCCATTGCCACTCCATTGACTTGTTGATAATAGTTACCTTCATAATAGATATAGTTGTTTAATAACACTATTTCCATAAGATTGACAAACGTGTTTATCTTTTCCTGATCATATAACTTGGTTTCATATAATTGCTCTTCAAGCCATATCAAGCCTATATCTTGGGGTATAGTTGTAAACAAATTACATACGTCTACCGTAACAAACGAATACCCTTCCTTCATTTTTAATTCCTTAATCTTCGCCAAAAAATCCCAAGAGTCTTTACTGATATAAGGAAACTTGATCAGACATTTCTTAAAGTTATAATCCAGAAATTGGCTAACAAAACACGTCTTACTCCTCTTACCATCAACTATAGGCCGAAATTGCAAGTTATCCAAGCCTTTATGAATTTTGGGTATGCCGAATATTCCACTAATAACTGGATGATCATTTGTCATATAATTATATTCATCTTCTGATATTTCCCCTTTGTATAACATGTTTTTAATTGTTAAATCTATCTTTGCATACGCTATGTGTATTTCATTAAGACTAACTTCCTCATATGAATCTCCTTGCAACATTTCAGTCATATAAGATATATAATCCTGTGTGTTTGTTATAACCACGCCATTACCCTTATCGGGTTTCATGATCCTTATATCCGGTTCCTTACAAATATTATTAAACATCTCATGTTCCTCTTTCGACATATTATAATGTATTTGCTTTTTATATGTCTTATGAAATTTCCTGAGCAGCTTTGAAATTTCTATTGCTGCTTGGCCTCGCAGACGGGGTGGCACATCTGGAGACCTTCTTTGTTGGGGTGGAGTTGACATAAGGGGTATTTTGTATCCTTTGGTTACAATGCTTTTTACCCAGGAGTCTGAGGTGAGAGTTTGCCAGGCCTGTGGGTATAAAGCCAAGCGACCCCCGACTGCCTCCAGAGCAGGACAGTCGGGCCCCCATTCAAGAGTGCTGGAAAGGCTTACCAGGGAAAGTATCCCTGTCGCCTTGGTTCTGCGGACCCCCTCTGCCGCCGGGGCGGCGTCTTCCATGTCCGCCCCCCATGCCTCTGGGGGGGGGGGGGTGTTCAGTCTGTGTGGCCTGGAAAGATCCCAGAGTTCTACGGAACCACATTTTTCCGCCTCGTTGCCCTTTGGGGTACGGTCTAGATGGAACGGAAAAACGGACTCCGACAGCAGACAGAGTCTTTCCTTCCTGCTCACACCGAGTTAATGTCTCTTTCACTTTGGGCCCAAAAAGAGTGGCACCATCAAAGGGGGCGTTGGCGAAAGAAGACTTGAAGGCTTCCACAAAAGAGCACAGCCGCATCCAGGATTGTCTTCGTAGAGCAATCGCTGAAGCTGCGGCCCTACTCGACCCATCAGCCGCATACGAGATGAGCCTCATGGACGAGTTCACTACGGAGGTAAGGGTGTTAAGTTATGCTGTCACCTTATCTGAAACAGCAGCATCTGTGTTACCCTGGAGGGTATCTCTCAGCTCCTTGATGCGATCCCTCTGTAGTCGTGTAAAATGTGTCAAATAGTTTAGCGAACGCATGGAAAAAGTCAAATAGTTTAGCGAACGCATGGAAAAAGTCGCTGAACTAAAAATGCGCTTCCCGTATCTGTCCATAGTCCTAGAATCCTTATTAGAAGGATGAACAGAAGAGAAAGACTCCGACATCTCCTTTTTAGTGGCTGCGGCCACCACCATAGCCTCAACGGGGACTCCTTTTGTGAGATAGGTCTTGTCCTGGGGAGCAGTAATAAATTTACTTGGTTTTCGAGGGACCGGTTCCACTGTGTCCGGTGTCTCCCACGCCCTTCGAGCAATCAAATCCATTAACTCATCGAAGGGTGGAGTAACCCAGGAGGTAGAAGGTTGAGCACCAAATGCCTTCAGCAACACCGACTCGTCCTCAGTGGGGGCTAGGGACTGCCAATCACCTCTCTGTTTTAATATCTCCAAAATGTCCGCAAATTAGACATCCTCGGAGGGGGATTTTGGGGACCCCTCTGACTCATCCAAGTCAGTGTCAGAAGTTAGAGATTCCTGTGGGGGTCTAAGTGCCTCCTCTTGCACAATCTTTTCCTTGGGACCTCATCGGAGGGGGATTCCAGTGAGGCCTCCGAGGAACAGGGGGCATCCTCTAGGGATGGCTGAGACAATGCTGCTCCACGCTTTGGATGTGTTGTGTGAACAGAAACAAAGAGCGGCTCCTTAAGGGAGGGAGAAGATGCGTCCGATGTAGTGGTTGTCTGTGTAGACAAAACCTTCCTCATAAGGTCAAAAACCCCTGAACCTCGGGTCGAGGACTCCCCCGGTTCTGAAGAACATGGAAGAATCTGAGACACGGGGCCCATGGGTCTCGACCCTGAGGACGGAGCCGAGCTGATCTGTGCAGAGGCCCCGAGAGGGAGAGTCGGAACCGAAAGGTCGGTACGACTCTCGGTCCCGGAACCAAGGAGAGATCGTCGACTCCGCGACTCACCTATCGGTTCCGATGGAGTCGAGGTAAATGGTGTTGATTGTGCAATGGACGTTTTTGGCACCGAGGGCTCCACTATCATCAGCTCATCCTCTTCCGGCTCCGAAGACTGGATGGCTCTCGAAGGAGGACCTGTTGGAGATAAAGGAAGGCCTTCTAGTTTCGACACCAACTGGGAGGAAACTGCAATCAATTTGGAAAGGGCCGTGTTCTCCATAAGTTTCTGCACGACACGATCCACATCAGTATCAGATAATGGTCTGGAAGATCGGGTCGAAGGAGCCGAAGATGGCACCGACCGAAGAATAGACGGTGGCGGTAGTTCCGACACCGGTTCCAAGACCTGGGGCTCAGTGAGAGACAAACGTTCGGCCTTCGGCCCCGAAGTCTGTGGAACCGTGAGCGAACTCTAGAAGATGTACTCGGAGCCGATGACATGGGCTCCGACATCTTCGACCCCTTCGAAGACTTAGAAGCCTGGTCAGACTTGTCCAAGGCCTCTTGGAAGGCAGGCTTAAGAAGCCCCCTATCAATAAGTTTCCTCGTCTATCTGTCATGACCCTCCCACTGAAGGAATGGCAAATAGAGCAATCCTCTTGCAAGTGGAGAGGGCCAAGACAGTAGACGCAGGAAGTGTGGTTGTCAGTGATGGACATTTTCTGTCCACAGTGACACCTTTTGAAACCAGACTTGGCTTTTTCAGACATAACTTAAAGAGAGGTATTTAAAGTTTAACAGTTTAAGTTTAAAAGAATTTACTGTTAAGTAAGGGTAGGCCCCAAAGGGAAACCTATAACAAAACTAACTATAATATACAGACAAACACACTATAGTATAGAAATATAAAATATCCACAAAAAAACTATAGGAGAACAATAACTTTTGAAAGAAGAAAAAAAACTATCTTATCTGTCTAACAACTAAATCTCTGGTCCGAGCTCTCTGTAGCGATGTGACCTGTTGCAGCGGCAAACTAGATCTGAGTAACGGCAGGGAGGATTGTGGGATATAGCCTGGTCTCGAGCTTCTCTTAGATGCAGAGCTTTGCTATGCGGTGCCGACTAGGAGCCGAGGATCGGCTCCGAACCCGTGTGTAAGAACAAACAGCGAGATTGAACGCTCTCACATGATGCAGCCGACATTTTTTTTCTTGCCCCAGATGTCAGGTGCCCCCAAGAGGGTAGGCTAAAAATATGACAAAGCATACATGCACCAAAGTAAATTATTTATTCCTCTATCGGCAAATACACCACATAGGTTGTATAGAATAGAGAAGTACAGATAAGTTCCAGCAAAGATAAGGGGGATGGTGGGTGGGTAACCTGGACTGCAACAGTGAATACACTCGAACATCTACATTTATGGTAGGTACACAACTGTACTATATTCATCGTGTTTCACTGTTGCAGTCATTACAACTGGGTTGAATCCCAAAGCTGAGGTTGGGAGGCTGGAGCTAAATAGGATTAGGAGCGGCTATGAGGCCCTGCAGAACTGCAGTGGCAAAGCCTGCCCATAATTTAGAGTAGAGTGGTAAGTGACAGTGCTTTGTAAAAGTGTGCACTGAGCTCCAGGTTGCAGCCTCTAAAATGTCTTTGGTTGGTACTCCTCTGAGGAAGGCTGCTGAAGTGGCTGCTGCTCTGGATGAATGTGGCCTAATGGTCTTAGGCACTGGTTTGCCATGTTGTGAATAGCAGAAACGAATGCAGTGACCTATCCACTTTGAAATTGTCTGCTTTAAGATAGCCTTTCCTTGTGATCCTGCAGCATATGCCACTAGTAATTGCTCAGTCTTTCTGAAAGCTTTGGTTCTGTCCAAGTAGAAGTGCAGCTGTCTGTGTATGTCCAAAGAATGCAGAAGTCTCTCACCCTTACTCTGTGGGTTAGGATAAAAGGTAGGCAAGTGAATAGTTTGGTTAAGGGCCACACTGGACACTACCTTAGGCATAAATGTCAGGTTTGTCCTCAGAGAAACCCTATCTGGATGGAAAATGATAAAAGGTTCCACAGCCATGAGTGCCTGTAGCTCTGAGACTTGTCTTGCAGAGGTTATTGCTAGGAGCAAAGCTGTTATCCAGGATAAAAATTTTATATCAGCTGTAATGGCTGGCTCAAAAGCAGGCAGGGTGAGTTTTCCAAAACATAATTGAGGTCCCATGCAGGTAATGGTGATCTCCTTGGAGGCCTTAAATTTTTGGCTCCTCTGAGGTACTGCCTTAGTAAAGGATGAGAAAAAATAGGTGGCTCTGTATTGTAATGAGCTGAAATGGCAGAGGCACGGATCTTAATTGATGAAAAGGATAGGCCTTTGTTCAGCATCTCAGTTGGGTATTGCAAAATCTGAGGAATATTTGGTACAATCGTGTCAATCCCTTGTGCCTGGTTCCAAGCACAGAATCTCTTCCATTTTTCAGCATAAGATTTTCTGTTACAAGGCCTCCTGGCTTCCAAAATAATATCAATCACCGCTTTAGAAAGAGGGGTGTTTTGAATGACATTATCCGCCATGCTGCCAGATTTAAAGTCTTGAGTTGGCTGTGCAGGATCTGATTGTTTTGTTGGGACAGTAAGTGAGGAATCTGAGGTAATGTCCAGGCTGGGTATTGAGACAGGTTCCTTAGGATTGGGTACCAGTGCTGGCGGGGCCAGTCTGGGGCAATCAGTATCATTTTTGGCTTCTCATGTCTGACCTTTAGGAGTACCTTGGAGAGGTGGGGCAGTGGGGAAAAGGCATATACTTTTAAGTTTTTCCAGCTGAAAGATGGAGCATCCACTTTCCATGGTTGCTTGTGATAAGCCCTTGTGCAGAATCTCTGTAGTTGGCAGTTGTGAGGGGAGGCAAATAGATCTATGTCCGGGCATCCCCATTTCCTTATTATCATACTGAAGACTTGCGGATCCAATTTCCACTTGTGGGGATCCACGAGGTTTCTGCTTAGTTCGTCTGCCAGAGTATTTATCTTTCCTGGCAGGAATTGTGCCTGCAGATGTACTTGGTAAGTCAATGCTGTGTCCCATAAAGTCATGGCCAGTCTGCAAAGGGTGTAGGAATGAGTGCCTCCCTGCTTGTTTATGTACCACATGACTGTGGTATTGTCCGTCTTTATCAGTAGTTGTCCTGGATGAAGTAGATCCTTGACGGCTGTCAGGGCATTCTGAATAGCTAGCATCTCTTTTTGATTGATATGTAGATGCATTTGGTTTGTGGACCATGCGCCCTGAATACATCTTCCTGCCATGTGGGCCCCCCAGGCATAATCTGATGCATCTGCTGTTAATGTCTGCCTGGCTGGGGGTAAGGTGAATGGCTGTCCCTTGTTGTGGTGACAGGCCTTTGCCCACCATCGAAACTCCTGTTGCAGGCAGGGAATGAGGGTAATTATTGCTTCCAGGCTGTGGCAATGTTGAGTCCAAACACTTTTTAGATACCACTGAAATTTCCTCATATGCAGTCTTGCATATGTAATTAGCAGAATGCAGGATGCCATGAAGCCCAAAGCCTGCAGAATTTTTCTTGCAGATAACTGGGCCTTTGTTGCCAACAGTTTGAAATAAGTAGTCAGTTGCCTTTGTTTGTCTGGCGTGAGATAAGCCATCTAGGCAGTTGTATTTAAGCTTGCACCCAGGAATATTATCTCTTGAGAGGGTACAAGTTTTGATTTCTTTTTGTTTACCGTGTACCCTAGGCATGCTAGTAATCTTTTTACAAACGCCAGATGCTGTAGTAGGATGTCCTTGTTCTCTGCTTGAATAAGGAAGTCGTCCAAGTAAAGATATACTTGTATTTCTCTGTCTGCAAAATGCAATTACTGGAGCAAGGCATTTTGTGAAGACCCTGGGCGCAGTAGATAAGCCAAAGGGCAGTACAGAGAATTGGTAGTGCATTGAGCCAGCTATGAATCTGAGGTATCTTCTGCATGATTGTCTGATTAGGACATGCAGGTATGCCTCTTTTAGGTCTAAAGTCACAAGCCAAGTCTTCTTGCCCAGCATGGGCAGAAGCTGCTGCAGAGTCAACGTTTTGAATTTTGGAATATCCAGATATGTGTTTAGAATAGATAGGTCCAGTATTGGTCTCCAGGCTTTATCCTTTCTGGGCACCAAGAACAGTCTTGAGTAAAATCCTTGTCCCTGCTCTTGCTCTGTTACTTGCTGAATGGCCCTCATGTCCATGAGGGGTGAAATTTGCTTTTGTGCCTCTGCCCACTGATTTTTTGGCAGGTCTGGCCAACCGTGAGCCCTTGGCAGGGTATGAAAGTGAAACTTATAACCTTGTGACACTGTGTTCTAGACGAATTTGTCCTGGGTTATTATGTGCCAATTTTGATGAAAAAGTTTTTCCCCTAAAAGTGCTGCCAGAAGATAAGTGCTCGGCACAGGCAGGGGGGAGTCATTGGGACTGTTTCCTGTAAGGCTGTGATTTGTCGTCTCCACTTTTGGAGGTAGAAGCACCCCATTGTTTAGCTCTGTATGTGCCTTGGGGCTGGGACCTACCTCTAAGGCATCTGTATCTGCCCCTTTGTGGCCTGTCTGACACTGGAAAGGACCAATTCTTTGTAGGCCAGTGTCTGCTAAATCTTGGAGGCTGTACCTGTAAGAAATCCTTGACTGTTTGCATAGATTTTGCTTTGTCCTCCATTTTCTTCAACACCTCCTCTGCTTTAACACCAAAGTATCATGCTGTAATGGAGCATCTAATAATTTTGCTTTAACATGATCACGCAGATTCTGTTCCTTTAACCAAGCATGCCTCTTGATGACAAAACACGTAACAGCGGCCCTGCAGGAGGCCTCCAGGGAATCAAATCCACATTGCAAAGTATGCTTTCCAACTTGTTCAGCTGCATACAATAAATCCTGCATTTCTTTGTTTTCTGCACATTCAGAATTTATCAACATTTTCTGTTTAAGCAGTGACATAATATATTGCTGATATTTAAGCATATGAAACTGACAATTTAAAGCCCTTATAGCCAAGGTAGCAGAAGTGTAAATCTTTTTTTCCCCATCTGTCCAGTGCCCTAAAATCCCTGTCTGAGGGGGTAGGGTTTTCTGAAGTGGAAGCCTTGACCCCTTTGGAACCCTGAGAGATAGTTTCTGGGTCAGCAGCAGGATTTTTAAAAAGAAATTTATGTAAATCAGGAACCCTGTAGTATCTGTCTGGCTTAACAGGAGCTGGAGGCAAGGAGTCAGGAGTCAGACTGGACTCTGATAAAACATCATCTACAATGTCTAACACAGGAGGAATAGCAAGGGGCCTGTGCTGAGACAGTAAAAGGAAGTCTCTCAGCCTTTTCTTAGATTCTGAAAAATCTTGGCTCTCCCAGTGAAAATGCTCCCTCATGGTATGCAGAGTTTCCCCAAAAGAATAATCCTCAGGAGGAGAGGCTGAAGGGATAGATTCTTCAGCATCAGAATCCTCATAGGGAGGAAGAGAGTATCCCTGATCAGAAGAGAAATCAGATGAAATGGAAACCTGATCTGAAGATTCATATTCTGTCTCTTGCCTAGGCCTCTTATCAGGAGGGGGATGGGAACCCCTGATCAAAGTAATTAAGTCTTTGGCCATTTTGATCATCTGTTTTAGGCATGGAGGCCTGTCCATGGGGCTGCTGTACTTGTTTGTCTTTAAAGGTGCTTTAGTCTTTGCCTTTGAAGCTGAAGTCATTTTTACATACAATTGTGTTGGCCTGAAAACACCCTCAGAAGCCGATGCCTGCTCAGCAGCTCCGGACCCATCTGAGGGAATAGTTTCCGAGGTTCCAATACCTTGAGTTTCCAGCAGCCTAGTCAGCTCCACATGGGAGTCGGTAGCGGCCTGTGGCTCTAAAGTAGCGGGCATCAGGGGCTGCGAAAGCGCCTCACTGAGAACCGGCGACTGGCTTAGAAGAAGCCTCGTCATCAGTTTTGGACCTTGGATGCTTGTCCTTTTCTTTTTCCTTGCGTTTCTTGCGAATTGTGGTAGTCGGATGGCTATCCAACGACATTGTGTAATTAAATCTTCTGCCAAAATAGTGAAATGCAAAATCGTACCGATGCTTAATAGTGCGTTGGTTAAATCTAGCACAGAATCTACAATTAGCAACGTCGTGGTCAGGGCCTAGGCAAGGAATACAGTAGGAATGAAAGTCCTTATGAGGTATTTGCTTCCCACAAGAAATACAATTATTAACTTTTTCTGACATCGGTCTGGAGCAAGAAAAAAGTTTCCCCAACGGGGTACTTAGCTTTACATGAAGACTTCGGATCTGAAATTCGAACACGAAAATCTCAGGAGTCGGCCGACCGGCACTTGCGAACTGCTTTTGCTTCGGGCACCGCGCGGCAAGAAAGACTGAAAAAAATGGCATCGGCTGCATCTTTTATACCCCTGGCACACTGACAAAAGGGAGGAGGCAACAGAGACCGATGCCGGACCTAGACTTTGGAATTCAGGCCGACTGCGGGTAGCCTGCCAGCAGGATAACCCAATTGTAATGACTGCAACGGTGAAACACGATAAACATCTGATCACTAGTCATGAAGCGTGAACGAGACAGAATGAAAGTAAAAACACTAGGTAGACAATATACATCCTGACCTAAGTCTATGTGTTGATTTAAGAAAAATCAAAGTTAGGAGATTTGAAGGTAGTAAGTCTATATGCTGTAATAGCCATGCATTTTTAAATCTACTATTATGGGGATTTCCTCATAAAAAGTGCCTCATCTTACGCAAAGCTTTTCACTCTTGCAACAGTTTACTGCCTAAAGGAGAGAATGCCACAAAGTACCACTGTCAAAATTAGGAAGCAAGATCAAAGCATTAGGAAAAAAGTCTTTTGGAACTCGCAAAAAGGTTAGCAATGGCTCTGTCCAAAAAAAACAAAAAAAAAAAACAGTCTTCAAAGAGAAGACATGCAGGACCTGTAAAGAAATTCAAACATTTTCAGTGTGTGAATAGTGCACCCCCCTAACACAAGCGTACAAAAACTTCAAATACAAATGCATGTTTTGCTAAAATCCTGGACGACCACATCTAACTTACTAAAAGAGGGCCAAAAACCACACTTTGGAAAAAATGTGCCGACTCCGACATCTAATATGCATTTCCTGTCATAGTGGCCAGCTATGATTTGCAGAAACTCTAAACTTGTCCTACTCTTTAAAAGAGAACATTATTTTCTTGTACGACAAAAAGCTAGACAGATCCCTATTTCTGAAAAGAACCCAAATAAAATATACTTTAACTTTTAGACTTTCTTGTGAAGAGCTCTGCCCATCATTGGCAAGAACACAAAAACTAAGCTATATCTTTAGAATACACAATTCTTCCCGTTCAGTGCAAATCCTCTTAAATGCTACAATGCATCCTGTAATATTGTGCTAAGGCATTTCCTATTTTCAAGCCAAGATTAAGTAATTCTCTGTCAATAAAGTTCAGGAGCATGTAGAACACTGCCAGGTTTACAGCTGCCTTGAGAACAGGGCAATTTAATGAAGTAAAGTAAAGCAGCAGCACCTACCATTATTTAGTGACCTCTACAAATAAGCAGCACCTACCATTTAGTCACCTCTACAAATAAGCAGCACCTACCATTATTTAGTGACCTCTACAAATAAGCAGCACCTACCATTTAGTCACCTCTACAAATAAGCAGCACCTACCATTATTTAGTGACCTCTACAAATAAGCAGCACCTTCCAATATTTAGTGACCTCCACAAATAAGCAGCACCTTCCATTATTTAGTGACCTCCACAAATAAGCAGCACCATTATTTAGTGACCTCTACAAACAAGCAGCACCTACCATTATTTAGTGACCTCTACAAACAAGCATCACCTACCATTATTTAGTGACCTCTACAAATAAGCAGCACTTACCATTATTTAGTGACTTCTACAAATAAGCAGCACCTACCATTATTTAGTGACTTCTACATTTGCAGCACTGCATTGCTATGCACATTTCAATTTCAAATAATCACTTAGCCTCGGGTATATTCTTTGTGGACAGTACAGGTGTTGCTATTCTTTTTGAGTACAGATTTTGAGATTAGCACCCTGGTCTCAGGGACAAGAGCTGATACTGCCAAAAACAGTGTGTAATTCTACTTGTAACACTAAGTACCATATTCAACCAGTTGGCAATGAGTCTCCTCAGCACTATGCAAGTACAGGCTGATTTTCGTATAGTGCTCCCCTCCAAAACTTGCTAACAATTAGTTCCTACAAATTCAAACACCACAGTTTGCAGAACAAAACAACAGTTACATGGAAAGTGTTTATAACACCTCATCTCAGTGCTCCTTTGAAGAGAGCTCTGTCTCTTTCCAGTAGCCCTATATCAAATATGTAAGTGGCTTGTTTCTGCAGTTTAACAACTGTTTTGCATATGTGACACCTGTTTCTACTATTGCACTAACTATTTGAAGAGTTTATCTCGTATGTATGTAGTCTTTGTTACAGTCATATTTTCTGCCAACTGGTTGAATATGGCACTTAGTGTAGCACAGGCATATTACTGTATCTGCCTTTTTTACACAGTAATGCAAAAACCCGTTTTCTTTTGGTCTGTCATGACTGCTGTACTCCACTGTGATCTCTGGCTTCAAAAGTACTTCTGTCATATAATCTAGTACGTGTTTTGTAGCTGTACAGCAGTATTTCTTTCCATAATACATATCTGGTATGCTGTACAAAGTTTTCTTTACAGTCCATCTGTTACCACCTTGTTTCAGCTTCATGATCACTAGCACTATTTTGCCCTGGCACTTGTCTGTTGCATATTGCTCATATTCATCTCCTACTTCCATTACAAGCTTCCAGCCCTACACATAAGTGGCATTACAGCTGAACTGCAGAATGTATCCAACAAAGGAACTCATGCTAGTCTCAGTTCCATAATTTACATAAAATATGTACTTCATGTGACTGTAGATAATACTCTGCAAAGTCACATCTTTGCCTTACTTTACATAAAAGTGCCCATTCTTACTGGACCACACAGGTGTTATTGCTGTTTGCAAGTAAATATTTTATTTGATTAACTTACACTCAACTAACTCTAGCCCATAAGCTTATTCTAAACCCCACCCTCTGTCCCTCACTTTCCTCTGCCTTTAAAATGCACCTACCTAACAGAGTTCTAAGATCAAATAATCAAAATCTACTGGAAGTGCACAAACCTACTCATCCCCCAGGCAAAAACCTTCTTTCCTTCAGCCTCGCACGCCTCTGGAACTCCCTACCTCCACTCATCCGCACCATCTCTAACCACTCAACCTTCAAAAAGTCTCTTTTCTTTCTTGCATCTAACATCAAAGTGGGAATGCTCTTGCTCCCACCCCACATAACTAACTCAACTTAATATCTTTCAATACCATATTCTATTTTTTTAGCTACTATGTTTGTTCTCTAAACTGTACTAAATTATACAATTGTTGTATTACTATCATGTTACTTCTCAATGTATTAGCTGTTTTGACTGCTATTCTATATTGGATTAGTTTTTACTTTTATTGTACCTACATATTATTATTACTCTCTGTACCTAGATTGTCACTGTCTAATGTTGAATGTTTATTTTGTTTTGGAGCTTTTCTCCCCAGGACTCCATTGAAAACGGGTTCTTTGAGGCCCAATGGAGTATCCTGGTAAACCAACTGCAATAAATAAATAAATAAATTTGAATTTAGCATGCTGGGCTAACCCATAGTTAGCTTTGCTCCCCTTCCCAATCCCCAGTTCCCACCCAAATCTTCATTCTCTACATTTGTACTTTACTAACTACACCCCAAATTAATTTACCCAATTCTAGCAGTCAGCATTATTTTCATCACTGGAATGACCCTTGACCACAGTTCCTCTGCAGTACTTCTATGTACACTCAGTTATGTATCCCAGCATATTCTACTCATGAAACACTCACACATGCACACAACCAAACAATTCCTCAGCTCTTTACTATCTGCCATTACCTATTGCTGCACCAGAACTCCACCACCCACTGCCCTCCTACCAGACACTTCTCCCTCGTACTTTCTCACTTTCATCTTTAACCATCACACCACCACTCAACTCAGCACACCTCAACCTCCATCTCAGTCCAAATCCAACTGCCACACACCGTCTCTGCTTTCTTCCACTATTCCTTCCCGACTTTCTACTACAACAACCTCAGAATTCCTTAAGATCCACCACAACTCAAACAAGCATCTAACCTTTCCACATCCTCTGCCCTTCTGTCTTCTTCACTCCAATATGCTGTACCATGTACTGCTCACTTTTCTTCTATTACAATTACTATGGCCACCTCCTATCACTGTGCCTTCATATCATGCCAACAACTTTCCACCTAAATTCTTATATGTATACCTATACACATACTTCACCATACTCTAACCTGTATGTCTACTGAAACTACTCCACCTTTCCATCAAATCTAGTAAGTATTTTAGTCCTCCAAATATATACAGTAAAACCCCAACAAGCATACTACTCACTCTTTAACAACATGACTAACAATCAATAGAGATATTCATCCTAATCCAGGCCCAGAATCACAAACAATTTATACTTCAACACCTACTGATTCTAAACGTATTAACACTAGCCCAACTCCTCCACTCCCTTTCCAACACTCATATGAATACATTTCAAGATCAAAAGCCTATGCAATAAACTAGAATCACCTCATGCATGGATTTGCCTTCACAGCTCTGATAGTTCTCATACAAACTAAAATCTAGATGAAATCAAACATTTCCAGTGAACAAATACTCACGTCAGGCTACAATAACTGAAGACTTGCCCAACTCCCCCAAAAGCAGGTGACATGGCAGTTCAATTTTTAAACAATTTGCAACTTCTTGTTATTCTAAGACAGTCCCATCCTTCTCCATTGGTGAAATATTGGCAACAGCCTTAAAAATAAACAGCCATAAAACACTTTGCACCATAGCTCTTTAAATTCCCCTCAACCACGCAATCAACTCATCCACAACTGCAGATATACTTTTATGGGCTTCAGCTAATATATCCCAAGGGACATTAAATGAAAACTGGACTTGCTCAAACCATTTATTCAAAACATTCAATCAGAACTCCTTTTCCTCCTGCTGTCACCTTTACAACTTTATAAAGCTAATTAACGACTCCACTAAATTTAATAAAACAAATGGTACAGAAACAATATTTGAATAGATGTTAACTACTAATGCAGAAAACATAAACCAATCTGTAAGTCTACCAGACTCTCTTAGTGACCATTGTCCTTCATATACCATCTGCAGACTAAGTCATCCAAATCCACCTTATTCAACTCTGTAGGAAATTCGTGCAAATTTTAGATATCTTTATTAACACACTCAGACTCTACAATCGGAGCATATTAATATCTCCCATTAGACAACACCATACAATTCTTCAATGACACCTTTTTAAACATCGTAAACCAAAAAACCCAAGACAGGGAGAAAAGAGTTAAATATAATCCTACCCCTTGGCTAATGTTCACAACCACACAACTGATCAGATGCAGAAAAAGCATACAGTGCCTGGCAAGCTAACAAAACTCCTGCAAATTACCAATCCTGTCTTTGCCTCTGACCAAAAAAATGCTTGAACGGTTGTCAAGACCTAGATTATAAAACTCTTAAAAAAAAAAAAATTCTGTTAGAAAGACTGAAGAAAATGGCATCGGCTGCATCTTGTATACCCCTGTTGCACTGACGTCAGGGAGGAGGCGACAGCAACTGATGCCGGACCGAGACTTTGGAACTCCGGCCGACTGGGAAACCGCCTGATGGCAGGATAACCCAAGTGTAATGACTGCAGCAGTGTAACACGATGAACATCTCTTAAAAAAAAAAAAAAATTCTGTTAAGCCATTGATTACCTCTCGAAACTTGGAAAACCCACCCAAACCTCTTCCCACTGAAGCTGACTTCATCTTGGCTTGTATCTATAACAGCCACTTCATTAATGCTGCTACAGCACTTACTAAACAACAACTTCAAGTCAATGCCACCAACCAATTATTTACCTACTAACAACTCTATTTGACTCTCTGGCCTGTACCTACCTCTTCTATAAAGCAATACATCACTAAATGAAAACAAATTACTCAAGCCCCAGAAAATCTTCCTGCAGAGTACCTCAAACTAGCTCCTGATGCCATTGCGTACACTGTCTCTATTCTTACAGACAGATCTACAGAGGTATCCCAGTTCTCTACCTCATGTAAACAATCCTACATCCTGCCACTACACAAAGGTGGCCCCTCTAGTGAACATTCTAATTTCAGGCCCATTACCATAATCTCTCCATTGTCTATGATTCTTGAGAAATGCATCCACTCTCAACTATCAAATTGTCTTTAAAACAACCTTCTCCTCTCCCCATTCCAACATGGATTTTGCCCCTCCCACAGCACTGACACTGCTCATCTATCTTTACATAACACTATTCACAAACACTACTAATGCAGAAAACATAAACCAATCTGCAAGTCTACCAGACTCTCTTAGTGACCATTGTCCTTCATATGCCATTTGCAGACTTAATATTCAGTCCTCCTCGTCTTATCAACAAGTTTCTGACACTACTGCCAACTTCTCATCCTTTGGTCTCTACCCCTCAGCTGTAGAATGATTTAATATCTACTTCACTAATAGGACCCAAAGTGTAAAGCAGCAACAGTCCAACTCTGCCTTTTCTCTAAAACTAGTTGGAAACCCTCAAGGCGCAACACTTGCCCTCCTCCCTTTCAACATATTCATTAACAACCTTTCTGTTGCTTCTAGTAACTCAGGCCTTATCTAGTACTCTGACAATTTAACCATTTTCTGCATAGCAAAAAATCATGGGCTTCAGAGAAATTACCCAGCTCTCTCTGAACTTCATTAAAGCCTGACTTAAACAGTCCAAACCATACCTCTCAACTCCTTAGCATAATAAATCTGGACAAAACCTAAAATAACAGGGGAAAAAGGCACAAAAATACAGACAGATTTTAAATACTGCTCTTAGAATCTTAGAAAGTTGCTAGAATAACAAGATTTGTTAGCATGCATTTTTCTGAAGAATATGAAGTCTGGAAGTGAAATGTGTGCTATTATTTAGCAAATTAAATTCTCAGTAATTTGACAGAAAACCACAAATTTTATGTGGAAAAGACCAAAAATATGAGGCGAAAATCTGGACAGTTGAGATGCATAGTCCAACCCTGTATTAAACCCTAAAAAATAAGTTAATGCTGTTCCCTACCAAGTCAAACTTGGACATATAAACTATCTTTCTTCTTCTTTTAAATGAGGGTACTGCCACACATCTTAACTATTCTTTTCAATGTGGGTACTATCACACTGACTGTTTCCCACATAAGACAAAAAAGACTTCTTCTGTAAGTATGCTTTAATGAGACACTCAGAACTCAACACTATCCCCTCTTTTCTTGTTTAGATAAGACACTCGAAATACAAAGCTCCTCATCTGTTCTTTGAAGATCATTCATCTTGCCCCATTTTCCAATCAGAACTAAAAACAAATTACAAGACTTGCAGAAAATGCAACTGCTGTTTCACTTTGGTCATATAAACGTAACCGCTTCCACCACTACTTCTCTCTATATAGCTTTCTCTGAATCTATTTTTAACTGTGATTCTTTCTACATGCCAACTCTGACTGCCATTCTGTATATATAATGCATGCACATATCGTCTTTTAAACCAGTTCATAAAAGTCCTAGAATTCAGGCCCGGTTTCCCCTCATGCCCCCCAATCCCTAATATTAACAGCTACTCTGGTACTAAAGGATGTCTACCCAGGGTGCATAATGATCAATTGACTGACAGTTCTCTGGGTCTTAACTGAGTGAAACTGAAGTCCATAAATACTGTTTTCAGTGATTCATAAACCATTTTCTGTTTTGCAGGGGACCCCCCCCCCCCCCCATTTATATGTACAAGCTCCACAGCAGTGGGGAAGGGAGGCAATGTTAATCTCTGAAAATGTTGAGTGATTTGGTTTCACTCTGCCTGGACTCCAAGAATTATTCATCGATCAAATGTCGGTTTCTCCCCTCTACATATAGCCATTCACAGAACTACAGATGCTTCCCCAGTTCAAATCGGTGAACTGCCATTATCAGCTTACTTCCTCGTACTTTGGTTTAGCTGTTGCATCTAGAGTATTTACAGAATGTTGGATGCCAGTAATAAACCATTGCAGGAACAAGGGCATTTACTTATACCTATATCTAGATGACTGTCTTATTCAGGCTTAGTCCTATGAGGAGCTACAGAGAGCATTGACCCTATACCCTGGAATTCCTGGGTTCATTCTCTCTCTCTCATAGCCTGCCAAATCCAGCTGTACTCCAACCATGGTGTTTACAGTTACATACTACAAAAGGGAAAGTGGTTCTACCTCAGGAATTTGCAGAATTCCTTACTTCCTTTTTCAAGAATATAATCAAAATCTACTCAGTATGAATGACAGCCATACTCATTCTTCTAAACCTTCTAGGCCTTCCTGCATATTTAAGAGCCATACATGTGTCCTCATATTGTTTCTGTGACTTGCACATCTCTTTCCTATCTTTTCTGACCTCTTCCGACTGATTTCTGTAGTTATTGTGCAATATTTTATATGCCCTACTAATTATCCAGTTTTTAACATTAGCTTCTGTGCTAGATTCAGTTAAAAACTCAACCGGTGCAGGTCTTTGATTTAGAATTTCCCACTATCCCTTTCTTTTTGTCTATACTCTATCAGTCCCTGATAGGGAGGGCATTCTCTAGCCTGCAGTCCAAATATCTTCTTGGCCTCTTCCCATTGTATTACCTTTCCTTCTCTAATGATTTATTCTCAATACCTTGGTTCCTTTGCCAGTTTCCTCCAGTACATTCCTGTCCCCTCTTGCCTACTGTCTATATTCCTAATTGCAGCCATCCCTATCCGCAGAATGTCCTTTCTCCATTCCCATGTAGGCTTTGTTATTAGTGTACGTTCTGCTACTTTATGAATATAGTATTCTGTATGACTGTTGTTCTCCTTAAGGAACTGCATCCAAAATCCCATTCTTTCTTTATTTCTTGAATTATCATCCTGCTTCATCATTCCTTTTCAAACTATAGCCTTCTGCCTGTGTTATGTTCAAGAGCCTTAACTGTGTAGCTGTAAATGCTGTCTTCTACATATGTTTTGTGATTGTCTTGTGAAGGAATGAAGGGAACATCCTAATTTTTCTTCCGACTCGTCAACGTACTCTGCAAGGACTGAAACTGCCTTGCTTTCTGAAACTTTTCGCAAGACTTTAGTTACTAGTGATTCTGTTGACAGTGTCTCTTGATATCCTTTCTAACTGGCTAGATTGGCCAATGAGAGGTTGAAGAACTGCATGAGCTATGAAAACTTCAGATTGGTAGGTGAGAGCGTTCATTGAGGAAAAGAAAGTTGGAATCAGCAGAACTGGGCCACTGCTTTTATGAAGACTGTAGGTTCTCCTGTTTGATTCTCGGCTGGAGCACCTTCTGTGTGGAGTCTGCATGCCCTCCCAAGGTCAATGACGTCTAAAGATGCATGTAGGTTCATATGTGAATGGGTGCGCCTTCTCTAAAGGTTGGGCGTCGGGCTGGCAACTCGGCACTGTAAAAAAAAAAATCCACTGCCAATCATTAACAGACTGTGGTTCTGCTGTGGTGACCCCTAACCAAGAAAAGCCGAAAGACAAACAACAACAACATCATGTATACATCATCTTTTGTCAGTACTCTATACAGCATCATGCATCTACTGTCTTTATACTCCAAGGTCAAGTCATATTCACTGTACATGATACATGTATATATTACATTGTGACATTATATACAGAGTCAGTGATGTGCATCTATTGTGTTTACTCTTGGGCTGGGTCTGAAATAGCTCCACTGGGATCACTGCTCTATCATGGTTAATAAATTCAAAGTAAAATAAACAGAAAATAATATATATATGACAAACTTGAGCATGCAAAAAAGGAAGGCATGGACCAGCCCAAATGTACAGAGGGACAACTTCACTAGTCACAAGGCTGTTACTGGCTGGCTGGATGGTATACAGTTAGCTGAAGAGGGGCTAATTCAAGCAAGTAATGGTCAGCTTGCCTTTCTTGTGAGGTGAGGATTGGTTTCTGCTCTGTGTGGCAGACTCTATGGGAACCGGCTTAAAGCAGAACAAAAAGCAGAAAGTGCAGAAAAACAATCAGTGAGGCATGCTTATGGATGCAAGACTGTGCTTCCCACATTGACATCACTGCAAACTTAGTGATGGGAAGACTAAGGCTAGGGAGTAACAAAGACTGGCCCTATAGTGCGACAGCCTAAGTAGTCAATTGGATAAGACCAGCTAATGAGACTACCTTAGATATAATTACCAGACTCTAAAAGTACTTAAAGGAGGCAGGAAAAAAAAAAGAAGAAATGCATGCTACCAGGAGTACAGTAACAGGATTCAGGTAGGGAAGCAACAAAAAGAAGACCCAATTCTGCGAGGAAAGGAGGAAACCAGAGACAGATATAGCAGAGAGGATAGAATAACAAGGACAAAATCCTCCAGTGGTGAGAAGAGCAAACCTGCAAAGAGACAGAAGAAAAGCAGACAGAATGAAAAGAAGCAACAGAATGACAGAAGCACCAGGAGTGAACAAGCAATGTGCACAGGCAGGCGAAACAGCTGGTTAAAGTGGCCCCAAAAGGAGAAAGCTGTAAACAGCAGTCAAAACAGCTAAGGAGACCACAGCAGACAGCTGCAGAGAGGTTAGGCCCAGAACATACACCAACTAGGAGAAATGAGCTTACAAGAAAAAGGGACTACAGTGAATAACAAACTGCTCACAAATTCCTGGCCACACAATAAATGGGAGTGTCAAGACATCTAGTGACCAAGAATGAAAACTGAGCACACATCAAAACACAGATACTGTCATTCTATTTCATAAACCAACTTGTTTGATTACAGACTTTCTTACATTAGTAATGAGTACTTTTGAGTGTTGTAAATACTGTGATTGCTTTACACATGAATAGTATGCTAAATGATGAATGCACCTTGAAGGGGAAATAGCCAAAACAAAAGGAAGTTTGGAAAAAAAGAAAAGTAGCAGGATACACAGCAAAGCTGCACACTACAGATTCAGACTGCAGTTTAGAAGGGTGGATGAAAGTATATTTATTTTTTATTTTATTTTATTTTACATTTGTTGACCGGGCTAGTCTAGCTGGATCAAAGTCCATTTTCAGTAGAGGCCCGGGGAGAAAAGCTCCACAGATAAAAGCAAGGTAATTGAAAAACAAGTACAATACACTTATGAGACAGGCAAAGAGCAAAATACAATGATATTAGTCCAGGTATGGTTATACAAATCTAAGAAAAAACAAATAATACCAACTATGTAATAAGTACGGCATTGAATACTTTCAGTAGGGACGGTGGGAGTATTATGTAGTTCAAATGTAATGGATACTTATAAAAACATTAATTGGAAAATTTTTTTTTTTTTTATTCATATTTGAGAATGGTAGTAACAATGTAATCATTAAGTCATTTGTGATCAGAGAGAAACATTGCAGAGTTGATTAAAGAAATATGAAAGTAGAAAGATGAAAGCAGGTTAGTCTGGATTGGTGCAAGAGCAGAGCCAGAAATTGTTTAGATGTAAAAGAAGTTGTTTTTTAAAGAGAGGAAGAGTGGGTAGAGAGGAGATGTGTGTGGGGAGGTCATTCCATATTTTACCAACTGAGTTTGAGGAAAAGGCAGTTTCCTGCAGAATTTGTAATTCTAGTAGTGTTGACTTGTAGCTTTTCGGAGGAGCGTAGTTGTTTCAGGTTGTTGTAAGGAGTCAAGAGGTTGCTAAGAGCTGGTGTTTTTGATGGTTGATAAAGAATTTTATGTGCTATTAAAAGTTGTTGATAGATAAGCTTGTTAGGAAGTTCCAACCAGTGTAATACTTTTAGGTTTAGACAGTGGTGGGTTCTATACTTAGATGCTGTGGCAAATCGAGCTATATTGTGGTAAGATGTAGTTAGTTTCCTAAGGTTACCTTTAGAGAGATTAGTGTAAATAGGGGAAGCATACAGAAGGTAGAGATAAGATGGGATTGTGCTAAGGTGGTCCGTGCTTTGGGTGTAAGGAAGGGTTTGATTCTATACAGTGAGCCAATCTTTTTATTCACTGCTTTTATTTTGTTATTGATGTGATAATCAAAGTTAAGATTATTATCAATAGTAACACCTAGCAGTTTTGTAGTAGAGTCAGGGGAAATGTGGGAATTATCACTTGCAGTAATAGTGAAGTTTAGTTGAGTAGATTTGTGGGTAGGTGAGAATAGTAATAGTTTAGTTTTTTTGGGGTTCAGGAGAAGACATCTTTTTGAGAACCATTGTTCAACGGTTGAAAAGGTTGATTGGGTCAGAGACTGGAGTTCTATTTGAGAGGAAGCCGTACAAATTATGGTAGAATCGTCTGCTTATTGTATGCAGGTAGTGTTTTGGATAAATGATTGGAGATCATTAATAAAGATAGAAAATAAAAGTGGGCCTAGTATAGATCCTTGGGGTACTCCTAGAGAGATAGGTAGTGGAGCGGATAGAGAATTTTTCCAGAGTACTGCTTGTTGCCGGTTTTCAAGATAGGATGAAAACCAGGTTATGGAAGAGTAATCCAGAGCAAGGGATTTAAGCATGTGTAGAAGAAGCGTATGGTTTACCATATCGAAGGCTTTTGATAGGTCTAGGAAAAGAGAAGAGGTTAGTTTGTTGTTGTTACGGTTACAGTTGATAGTGTTGGTAAAAGAAAGTAGAGCTGTGGTAGTACTGTGTGAGGGTCTGAATCCATGTTGAGTGTTGGCTAGTAGGTTGTTATGGAGGAGATGGTTGTGTAGTTGTTTGTGTATACATTTTTCCATGATTTTGGCTAGAGGAGATAATAGTGCAATGGGGCGAAAGTTAGAAAGGTCAGTAGATTTACCTCCTTTGTGTAAGGGTATGATGTATGATATTTTCCAAATTGCTGGGAAAGTACTTTCTTTTATGGATCTGTTTATTAGGATAGAGATGGGGTAGGCAATAGATTTAGCTGCTATTTGCAGGAATTCAGCAGGAAGCTTATCTGCTGAAGGGGTAGTGGGTTTCAGTTTTTGTAAAAGTGATTGGATATAGGAGGTGGATATGGGTTGAAGTTGAAGGGGAGGGAGAGAGTCGTCGATCTTACTTAAGAGCAGCTGAGAAGTGTCAGGAGACAGGTGGTTAGCTAGACTCTGTATGGAAGTGGTAAAGAAAGTATTGAAGTTGCTGGCTATAAAAGAGGGATCATCAGGGTCTGAGTCCTGTGGGTTGGGTGTAACTGTTTTGCCTGGGGTA
The DNA here is from genome assembly GCF_019279795.1 of Protopterus annectens. Taxonomy (NCBI): domain Eukaryota; kingdom Metazoa; phylum Chordata; order Ceratodontiformes; family Protopteridae; genus Protopterus; species Protopterus annectens. The sequence goes on from NC_056735.1 coordinate 1,750,611,348, forward strand.
AGTAGATTGTTAATAGTAGACCAGAACTTTTTTGGTTCTTTTTTAGTGGATTGCTGAAGTTTACAGTAATAATTCTTTTTATCTGAAAGGATGGCACTTTTGGTACTGTTTCTAAGCTCTCTAAAGGTTTGATGATCTGTTTGGTTTCTAGAGGAACGCCATTTGCTCCAAGATTTATTTCTGAGTATTATTTTATGCTTAGTATTAGAGGTTAGCCAGGGTGCTGTTTTAGTTTTTATTCTAATGGTGCGACTTGGGGCATGTGGATTGCAAGGAATGCTGAGTTGAAGTGCTCAACAGTCTTGTCGAGTGTGAGGTGTTTTAGAGGGGTCCAGTTGTATTGTGAAAGTTCTGTTTGAAATAGCTCGGGATTAAATTGTTTTTTTGGAGTATAGTGTTTTGTGAGAGGTAGGTAAGTTTAGGTTAGTTTTAGCTCTAATGATGTAGATAAGGGAGTGATCACTTAGGTCATCTGGAAGGATGCCAGTTTGGTAGGTTTGCAGGGGGAGTTAGTAAGGATCCAGTCTAGGGTGGTTTCTTTGTTGCTTTTTTTATTGATTCTAGTGGGACTATTAATGAGTTGTTTGAAACCATGAAGGTTTATATGGGAAGTAGGGTTAGTATTGTTACATGGTTTCCAATCAATGTTAAAGTCCCCAAGGAATAGTGTTTCTTGAGGGAGTTTATCAGAGAGTTGTTCAAGAATTTGTTCTAAGGTGGGGATATTATTTCCAGGGGGGAGATAAGCACAAATGATGTTTATTGCTTTAGAAGTGTTGATTTGTATTTTGGAGCAGATTATTTCGGCATTGTTGTCTTGGGTGAGGGTAAGGTCAAGAAGAGTAAGCTTTAGGTTTGTTTTAAATATAATTGCTACTCCCCCACCCTTCCTGGTGGCGCGATCAAGTCTAACAATGTTATAATCAGGTGGGGTAATTTCAATGTCTTTGACTGAAGGCTTTAGCCAAGTTTCTGATAAGCATAAAATATCAAAGTTGTGCGTCTCTAGTAGGGCATGGAGCTGACTAGTTTTATTACAGATGCTACGTATATTGAGATGGGCCACGGATAGTAGGTTAGAGGGTTTAGAGGGTGAGTTATAGAATGGTTTGGTATGGTTTCTATGTGTTTTGGTTTTATTATCTTGTGGGCCTGGGTTGGGGTGTATGTCACCATCTTGTAGTCGATGGAGTAGTGTAAAATTTCTTTCTAGTCTGAGTATTTGGAAAGCATCAAGTATTTTCTTACTTTTAGATTTTAGTAGTTTGCAGTGTAGTAGTCTGTGGTATTTGGCAAGAAGGTAGATGGATTGTGAGGAGGTATGTAAGAAGGATGGGGATGGAGATGTTGCTGGCGTGCAGGTGTGTTTCGACGGAAGTGAGAGAGAAACAGTTAGGGAGTGTTCATATGAGGTTAGGAAGTAAGTAGTAATAAGAGAGGAGAATAGCAAACAGGAGATAGGTATTTTCAGTTTTGACTGGAGGATACTTGTAGTCATGGTAATGTAGTTGGAGGTTTGTTGAGAAGGTGGATGTAGTGAAATGGTGTGTTGTAAGGTTAGAGTACTATGGGAGGGAAGGACAAATGATAAGGACTGTGATGTGATGTGATGAGACAACTTGTATGTTTTTCTTCTGCATTACATTACATCACGGTTGCATTGTCACTTCAGAGGCACTGTAAATTTTGTACATGAAAGCATTTAAATCAGGAAACTGCAAATATCACCAAGATTGCAAAAAAGGATCAGTAACTACAACAAATGGAATTAACACACTTGCAAGAGGGCTGTTAAATCAGAAACGTTCTCTCAGGGCACTTGTGCTAACCCTGTAAAAGAAAAACAAAGAATGCTTCTGAATGTTACGGACTGCAGATTTAGCAAATGGCAAACTGCAAGCCTATGAACAGGAACAGCTACGGGGGGGGGGGGGGAGTCTTGTAATAGCTAAGAAAGCAGGCTTCAAAGGAAAGGATAGCTATGCTGACAGGCTAGTGTGAAAACAGAAATAACAATGGCTGGTGTAACAGAATCAAGAAATTAACATCCCTGTAGAACAGGGTAAACAACAAAAGGCTGAAAGAGGGGGAGGGACTTAAAATACTGAAAACTGAACCCAAATCAAAGCAGATTCACCAGGTTGGAAAGGTAAAAACAAGCTAAAGGTTTCCATACAAAAATGGGAAGATAGGATCATAGGTTCATACTAGGCTATCTGCCCTAGGGCATTTATAAGCCTAGCCAGAGTGTTTGGCTTTCGTCACCCATTTTAAATTAATTTTGCTATGCCCTTTTTCGAGGTTAGTATACTGTGCCTCTAACAGTGACACAGAAGTGAAACCCGGGGTAAACCTACGATCTCCCATCCACTCATCAAGATTCCTCTTGAAGACAGTCAATGAGGGACTCTGCCTAACCTGGACTGGGATTTTATTCCAGAGTGGAGGGAGCCTCTGGGTTATGAATCTGTCCCTCCAGCATGTCCTATTTATTTCAGTGCTGAGGTTCAAGTCTCTCGAGCGCGTAGCTCGATGGGATTTGGATTTTCTGAGGTGCAACATGTCCATTAATTCCGGGTTGGACATGGCTTTATACGTCAGGCACAGATCGCCTCTGAGCAGGCGGTATGCCACTGAGTAGAGCTGGAGTTTCTTTAACCGGGCAGCATATGGCATCTGTTTGAGCCCTTTGATCCTCTTGGTGAGGTACTTTTGGGGTCTTTCCAGTTGCTGCAGGTGTCTGGTAAGGTAGATCCCAAAAGGGGCATTGTACTCAATTATGGGCCTGATGAGGGATGAGTAAAGAGGCACGATGACCTCCCCTGATCTAGATGTGAATGCCTTCATGATTAGGTGGGCTATATAAAATGTTTTTCTAACCACTTTGGCCATGTGGTTGTCAAATGAGAGATTGCTATCAACTTGGGTCCCCAGGTCCCTAATTACTTCTTCTGTACTTAATGGATTACCACCTATGTGGTAATTTGTGGGCACTTTGTTTTTGCCAAAGGGGATGACTATACACTTTTTGGCGTTTAGCTTGAGGCCATATCTCTGGCACCAGTTGTCTGTTTCTATGAGGCCCTTTTGGAGGATGCTTGTGTCGGCTGGAGAGACGATTATGGCGCCCAGTTTGCAATCATCTGCGAACTTGGTCAGCCACAGTCCTTCCATGTTGGCCTGTACCTCCGAGAAATATATACCGAACAAGAGAGGTCCCAGGACTGAGCCTTGTGGGATGCCACTTGTAACTGGTTTGGAGTCTGACATGGCTCCAGCAGTTCTAACCATGTGGGTTCTGTCCTTGAGCCAGTTTGCAACCCATCTAGTGACATAGGGGTTTATATTTAAGCTGGTGAGCTTATCTATAATGCTCGAGTGGGGTATTGTATCGAAGACTTTTGCGAGGTCCAGATAGGCTGTGTGGACCACCTTCCCCTCGTCAATGGCCTTGGTGACTGTTTCAAAGAAATCGACCAGGTTTAAGAGGCAGGATCTGCCCTTAACAAAGCCGAACTGGGTAGGATCCAGTGTCTGTAGGTCCCCAATATCTTTATTTATGAGGTCCATGATGATCCTTTCCATAGCTTTGCAGACCAAGCTAGTCAGGCTTATGGGGCGATAGTTTCCAGGATCCGTTGAAGCACCACCTTTGTGGAGAGGGACCACTGTTGCTGTACGCCACTCTTTGGGTACATATCCTGTAGTAAGGCTGAAATTGAACAGTAGTTTTATGTTTGGGTTTAGCTCTTCTTGGAGTTCAAGTAGGATGCAGCCCGGGACACCGTCTGGTCCCATTGATGCTGTGTTTTTTGCTTTGGAGAGGGTGGCTCTTAGCTGAGCATCTGAGATGTCAGGGGGGCAGCACTGAACCTGTCATCTAGGATGTTGGCAATGTCTGTGGGTTCGGTGTATTTTTTGTCATTTTGGACTAATTCTGAGCATATCTGGGAATTCCCATCCAGGTTCCTAACATAACTAAAGAAAGCCTTGTGATTATCCTTAGTGTCCTGTGCAATTTTTCTCTCGAAGCTGGCCTTAGACGATTTTATGAGTGCCCGTAGTTTTTTGCTAATACTGATCAGAGATGCCTTCCCTTTTTGGGATTTTGCTCTATCATGTAGTAGCTTTCTCCTTCTATTGTATAGTTTGTTTATGGCTGGGGCCCACCAGACAGGACGTCTGCCTTTGGCGGATTGGGTCTTGGTCTTATTTGGGATTGCATGATCCATGCATTCCTGAAGGTGTTCATAGAATGTGTTTACAAAGGATTCTGCGGTCTGGGACGTATTTTCCACAGGCCCGGGGGCTTTGAAGGATTCCACCTTGGTTTTGAGGAGTGTGAAATTTGCTTTAGTGAAGTTTTTCACTGTGGTTTTCTGGGCAGGGGGTGGGGTCAGGATGTGAATATCCAGTAAGATTAGTTTATGGTCTGATCTTACCAGTGAGGGATACACTTCTGGTCTGGAGCACAGAGTCCCCATGTTGGTGATGATCAGGTCCAGTATGTTTTCCCCTCTTGTGGCAGTGGTAACAAGTTGTTCCATAGCATTTGAGTTTATAAATTCTAGGAACCTTTGGGCTAGGGTGTTGGAGCTAGAGTAATGCTCCCAGTCTATGTTTGGGTAGTTGAAGTCGCCGAATATAATGGTGTTTGGAGAGACCTTCATATTTTTCCAGTGTTCTCAGGAAGGCCGAGTGGGGTTCCTGGGTTTGGGAGGGTGGTCTGTAGCAGGCTATAAACTGGAAGGCAGTTTTACCCACTGTTAGTTGCACATGGATAGTCTCTGATTCTTCGTGATGTGCCACCAACATGGAGGTGTGGGTATCCTTGACGAATATTGATACTCCCCCTCCTTTTGTGGTTTGGTCCAAGTTTTGGGGCCGAAAAGCATGGTATGAGGTATAACCTGGTAGTGCTGGGGTGCTCTCGGGAGCCTTGAACCAGGTTTCTGTTACTGCACAGATATCAATGTTCTCCATGTGTAACATTCTAACCCTGCATAAAACAAAAAACATTGAAGGTGCAGGTTCAAATTACATTAAGCCAACAAATAGAAAAAAGGCAAGGGAGGGATGGAAGCTGTGAGGAAAAATATGAAGAGACATTTGAAAAGCAGTAAGTGAAACAGGCTAGGCTGGAAAGGAAAGCAATGTGAAATTTAAATCCCATACAGCAAGATGAACCTAGACTGTGGCTCTTAGCCATACCTTCAACTGCCCAGATTTTCGCAGAATGTTCAGATTTTTGTCTCATGTTTTTGGTGTAGTTCTCATAAAATTTATGGTTTTCTTGCAAATCACAGAGGACTGAAGTCACTAAGTGATGACAGACATTTCAGTTTTAGACTTCACATTAATTAGAACATGCATACAAATGCACAATCTGTTATTCTAGCAACTAAGTTTATAAGACCAATGTTTAATACTTGCCCATATTTTTGGGCTTTTGCCCCCCCCCCCCAATTATTTTTGGCTTTGTCCAGATTTCTTGTGGTAAGAAGTTGAGAGGTATGCTCTCACCATATAAGCAAATGCACTGAAAAGTGAATAGGAAAATATACAAAGATTTATTCTCAAGCCTGTTAGTGAGAAGACTGAGAGGAGTCAACAGAAAATGGAAACACAAAGAAATCTGTAGCATAAGGTCCCCTTCACGTATTAAGATATAAGCACTTGCATGAGGACAAATGTATGAATGAGGAATGAGACTCACCCAAGAAAAATGGTGGAGAAGGCATCACGAAGGAAGATGAATCAAGAAAGCAGAGTTCTTGAAATGGCATCCAAACACTAGGGGATTTATGCAAATATGGGAGGTAAAGGCAAGAATAAAGAGAATAAGTAGAAACAGAATGGAGACTACAAGTACATGCTTGGTTGATGGGGGAACATGGGGTAAACAGGAACCAAAGGTGGAGAAAGGAATGGAAGGCTCCTGTGAAAAGCACAGCAGAAAATAATAACCAAGATTAATAAAATAAAAGGTAAAATGTGCAGAATAAAAGAGGTAACATACAACAGATGAACTATCACAGGTGAGCACGAGGAAGGCCCAAGAGATGCTGGGCAAAAGTACCACTAGCGCCCAAGGTTGTTGGATGTATACCCATCCAGCCCAAGTGGAGGCGGAATGCCATAATATAGGGAAGGTGAAGCTCATTACTTGGAATCTGGTAACACTGAATCTTACTGAAACAGAGTATACTCAGTAAGTGCTATAAAGAAAGGGTGACTATCAGACTGCTGCAAGAAACAAGACTATAAAGTCAAAGACAAAGGGAAGCTGAAAGCAAAAAAAAAAAAAACAGAAGAGTAGACGTGGGCCATTTGAGAGGAGGAGAGACAGGAAGAGTAGCAATACTATTTGGGAAAGGCATGTAAAAAAAAAAGTACAGTTTTGTACTTACCATAAATGTAGATGTTCTCGTGTTCAAACTGCTGCAGTCATTACACTTGGGTTATCCTGCAGTCAGGCAGTTCCCCAGCCGGCCAGAGTTCCAAAGTCTTGGTCCGGCGTCGATTGCTGTCGCCTCCTCCCTGACGTCATTGCGACAGGGGTATACAAGATGCAGCCGATGCCATTTTCTTCAGTTTTGCTTGCCCCAGATGTCGGGTGCCCCCAAATTGGTAGGCAATTCAAATTGCTAATAAAACACAAGTAAGAAAAGCAAACAACAACTTTCAGTTACCAGCAAATATTCCCTATAGGTAGTAAAGGGCAAATGACCTAGGTACGCACCAGCAGTGAAGAGGGAAAGGAGGGAGGGTAACCTGGACTGCAGCAGTGTGAACACTCTAACATCTACATTTATGGTAGGTACAAAACTGTACTATGTTCATCGTGTTACACTGCTGCAGTCATTGCACTTGGGTAGAATCCCAAAGCTGAGGTAGGGTGGCTGGTACTATAATGCATTTGGGGTGGCTATAAGGCCCTGCAGCACTGCAGAGGCGAAGCCAGCTCTGGATTTGGAGTATAGAGGCAGGTGGTCATGCTTGGTGAAGGTATGCAGAGAGCTCCATGTTGCTGCTTCCAAAATATCCTTGGTAGGTACTCCTCTGAGGTAGGCCGTTGAAGTGACTGTTGCCCTGGTGGAGTGAGATCTAATGCTGGTAGGCACAGGTTTTCCATGGTGTGTATAGCAGAAACGTATGCAATGTCCTATCCATTTGGAAATAGTCTGTTTTGAAATGGCTTTTCCCTGTGCTCCTGCAGCATAAGCAACTAATAATTGCTCAGATTTTCTGAAAATTTGGTTTTGTCCAAGTAGACGCGTAAAGTACAGTTTTTTACCTACCATAAATGTAGATGTTCGAGTGTTGACACTGCTGCAGTCATTACACTTGGGTTATCCTGCCATCAGGCAGTTCCCCAGTTGGCCAGAGTTCCAAAGTCTTGGTCCGGCGTCGGTTGTTGTCGCCTCCTCCCTGATGTCAGTGTGACAGGGGTATATAAGATGCAGCCGACACCATTTTCTTCAGTTTTTCTTGCCCAGATGCCAGGTGCCCCCAAATAGGTAGGCAATTCAAATTGCTAATAAAACATAAATAAGAAAAGCAAACAAAAACTTTCAGTTACCAGCAAATACCCCCCATAGGTAGTAAAGGGTAGTAGACCTAGGTACGAAATAGCAATGAAGAGGGGATGGAGGGAGGGTAACCTGGACTGCAGCAGTGTCAACACTCGAACATCTACATTTATGGTAGGTACAAAAATGTACTAAAATACTAAAAATGTGCTGGTGGATGGTAACTCCTTGCGCAGAATTTCTGTAGCTGGCAATTCTTTGGTGATGCAAACAGATCTATGTCCGGGCTCCACCATTTCTGTGTTATCATTCTGAATATTTGTGAATGCAATTCCCATTCATGTGGATCCAAGATATTTCTGCTTAAGTCATCTGCCAGTGTGTTTTTCTCTCCTGGCAGGAATTGTGCTTGTAGATGAACTTGATAGCTTATAGCTGTGTTCCACAAGGTCATTGTTTGTCTGCAGAGGGGGTACGAATGGGTGCCCCCTTGCTTGTTTATGTACCACATGACTGTGGTGTTGTCTGTCTTTAGTAGTAGTTGTCCTGGATGTATCAGGTCCTTGAAAGCTATAAGGGCATTTTGTACAGCTAGCATCTCTTTACGGTTGATGTGAAGATGCCTTTGTTCTATGGGCCACTTGCCCTGAATACATTTCCTTGCCATGTGTGCTCCCCAGGCATAATCCGATACATCTGTTGTCAGTGTTTGCCTGGGTGTGGGTTGAGTAAAAGGCTGTCCCTTGTTGAGGTGAGAAGCCTGAGCCCACCATCGAAACTCCTTCTGAAGGCAAGGTATTAGTGGTATAACTGTTTCCAAACTTTGACAGTGTTGAGACCATACACTCTTTAGGTACCATTGTAGTTTCCTCATATGCAGTCTGGCATATGGAATTAGTAGTATGCAAGATGCCATGTAGCCCAAGGCCTAGAGAATTTTTCTTGCAGGGAGTTGGGTCTTTGTTGCCACCAACTGAAAGTACCGAGTCAGTTGTCCTTGCTTGTCTGGCATGAGATAAACCGTCTGGGCCGTTGTGTTCAAGCTGGCACCCAGGAATATTATCTCTTGTGAGGGCACTAGTTTTGATTTATTTTCGTTTACTGTGTACCCCAGGGCAACTTAATAACTTTTTTTTTACAAACGCCAGATGCTTTAGGAGAATGTCTTTGCTCTCTGCTTGAATCAGGCAGTCGTCCAGGTACGGGTAAATTTTAATTCCTCTCTGTCTGGAAAATGCAATTACTGGTGCCAGGCACTTTGTGAAGACCCTGGGTGCAGTAGATAAGCCAAAGGGCAGTGCATAGAATTAATAGTGCATTGGACCAGCTATGAATCTGAGGTATCTTCTGCAGTTTTGTCTGATGGGGACATGCAGGTATGCCTCTTGAGGTCCAAAGTCACGAGCCAAGCTTGCTTGCCCAGCATGGGAAGAAGCTGCTGTAATATCAACATTTTGAATTTCGGAACATCCAGGTAAGTGCTTAGAGAAGAAAGATCCAGAATGGGCCTCCAGGCTTTGTCTTTTCTGGGCACCAGAAAGAGTCTTGAGTAAAATCCTTGTTCCTGTGGAGGTACCTTGTGAATAGCTCCCATATTTATGAGTGCTGTAATTTGATTTTGAGCCTCTGCCCACTGATTTGGTGGCAGATATGGCATTCCTTTTAACCTTGGCAGAGTGTGAAAGTGGAACCTGTAACCTTGAGATACAATATTGAGAACCCATTTGTCTTTGGTGATCATATGCCAATTGTGATAGAAAAGAGCCAGTTTTCCTCCCAAGGGGGCTGCCAAGAGAGAGATGTTTGGCAGCTGTATTGGGAAGTCATTGGGACTGTTTTTTGTAAGGTTGGTGCCTGTCTTCCCCTTCTTTTTGGCCTGATGCACCCATTGTCTAGGCCTGTAAGGACCTTGTGGCTGTCCTCTACCTCTTGGACGTCTATATCTGCCCCTTTGAGGTCTGTCCGAAACTGGAAATGACCAATTCTTTGTTGGCCAGTTTCTGCTAAATTGAGGAGGCTGTACCTGTAAGAAATCCTTCACTATTTGCATAGATTTTGCCTTATCCTCCATTTTCTTTAATACCTCTTCTGCCTCAACTCCAAATAAAACATCATGCTGCAAAGGTGCATCCAGTAGTTTAGCTTTAACATGATCTGGTAACGTATGTTCTTTTAACCATGCATGTCTTCTATTGACTGAGCCTGTAACTGCTGCTCTACAGGAGGCCTCTAAAGAATCAAAACCACATTGCAAAGTATGTTTTTCCACTTGTTCAGCAGCATGCAATAAATCCTGCATTTCCTTTAAATTTGGAGGATCTGCATCTGAAAGCATTTTTTGTTTCAACTGAGACATCAAAAATTGCTGATATTTTAGCATGTGAAATTGGCAATTTAAAGCTCTCATTGCTAAAGTTGCAGACGTATATACTTTCTTTCCCCATCTGTCTAATGCTCTGGAGTCTCTGTGAGAGGGGACTGGATTCTTTGCTGATGAGGCCTTAACCCCTTTGGGTCCCTGAGAAACAGTTTCTGGGTCTGCCACTGGGCTTTTATGCAGAAATTTGTGTGAGTCAGGGACTCTGTAATACCGGTCTGGTTTAACTGGAGCTGGAGGTAAGGAATCAGGATTTAAGCTGTTTTGGGGCAATAGTAGGAATTCTCTGAGCCTTTTCTTGGACTATGAGTAATCCTGGCCTTCCCAATGGAAATGCTCTCTCATGGTGTGCAAGGTTTCCCCAAAAGAGTAATCCTCTGGTGGAGAGGCTGATGGAATTGATTACCCCTTTTATGAGGATTCTGATGCTGAGGAAAGAATAACCTAGGTCTGAGGATGAATCTGAGGAAATGGACATCTGGTCAGATGAGTCATAATCTGCATCCTGTCTAAGCCTTTTATCAGGTGGGAGATGGGACCCCCTGATCAGAGTGATTAGGTCTTCGGCCATTTTGAGCATTTGTTTCTTAGGCATGGAGGCCTGTCCTGGAGACTGTATTTGTTTCTTTGGTTTTAAATGTGGCTTAGACTTAGAAGAGGGTTTAATGCTTAGCTGAGTAGGTCTGAAGACACCCTCTGAAGCTGCGGGTTGCTCATGTACTCCAGATCCCTCAAGCAGGGTCGGTTTCGGTTGTCTGTAAAACTTGTGTGTCCGAGGGCCCAGCCATCTCCATTAGGGAGTCGGTGGCCGCCTGTGGTTCTGTAGAAGCGGTCGTCAGGGGTTGCGAAGGCGCCTCACTTGAAAACCGGAGAACCGACGACTGGCCTAGAAGAGGCTTCATCGTCAGTTTTGGGCCTTGGATGCCTGTCTTTGTCTTTGCGCTTTTTATGAATTGCGGTCATCGGAAGCTCCGACGGCATGGTGTAATTAAATTTACTGCCAAAGTAATGTCGGGCAAAATCAAACCGACGTTTAATAGTGCGCTTGTTAAAACTAGCACAAAACCGACAACCAGTGACGTTGTGGTCCGGGCCTAGGCATGGGATACAATAAGAATGGAAATCCTTATGAGGTATTTGCTTCCCACAAGAAATACAATTATTAACTTTTACTGACATCGGTCTGAGGCAAGAAAAAGTTTCCCCAACGGGGTACTTAGCTTTGTAGAAGACTTGGATTCGGAATGAAAATCTCAGGAGCCGGCCGACCGGCACTTGCGAACTGCTTTTGCTTCGGGCACCGCGCGGCAAGAAAGACTGAAGAAAATGGCGTCGGTTGCATCTTATATACCCCTGTCGCACTGACGTCAGGGAGGAGGCAACAGCAACCGACGCCAGACCAAGACTTTGGAACTCAGGCCAGCTGGGGAACCACCTGACGGCAGGATAACCCCAAGTGTAATGGCTGCAGCAGTGTAACACGATGAAGATCAGAAAGATTAAAGTTAAGTGAAGATGATACCTGCTTCACACAGAGAGAGGAGAAAGCTTCTTTGGGCAAGTTCTTTAAAGAGTTTGGAAAGGAGAAGAACAAGATGAAAACAAATCTGGGGATTTCAACCTAATGTTAAATAAAAACCTGGACAGAAAAGAAGGGCAAAAAGAATGGAATGAGCCTAACCAAAGAGCTACTACGGGAAACAGAAAGTGAAAGATGAATAAACATTTAGAAGCAGAAAAGAGAAGTTGGGCAAGTCACTTCCATGAGATCAGGATGGACATGAGGGAGTAGGCTTGCCTAGTTCCTGGTGAAAGACCAAGATGGAGATCAAAGTAGCTGATGTAGCCCAGTGGTGTTATGAGGTCCGATGCTGCAGGTGGAGGACCTCTATACCCCAGAAGGGCATAATTTACACAGTAACACACACCCTGGAAGGCATTACTGCACTTGCAGAATGGGCTGTCTATTGCTGTGTTCTACTTATTTATTTACTTGTTATTACTATATATTTTATATATTTCTGATGTAAAATAGTTCTATTGTTTCAAACTTGCTGTAGTATATGTAAATGGTGTTGGAAGGAGTATTTTATTTCCAAAATATAACATTTTCAAAAACTATTCAGTTACTTCTTCATTTTTAGTCCCTTACTTCTACAATGTGCATTTCCTGGCAATCACTGGGGAATGAAGTCATTAAATGACATGCATTTGAGTTTCACACATCCTGTTATTTAAGCAACTCTGTAATTTTATAAGAGCAATATTTAAAATATGTTCCTATTTCTGAGCCTTTGTGTTCCTCCTTTATTTTAGGCTTTATCCAGATTTCTTGAGCTAAGAGGTTGAGAGGTATGCAGACCTCTAAACTGCTGCCGCTGCCACAGATCATTTGCTCTCACTCTTCATGCACACACAAACACACACACACACACACACACACACACACACACACACACACACACACACACACACACACACACACACACAGAGACAAACACATGCATAACGCACACAAACTTCTCTTTCTTATTTATGTTTCTTTTATACTCACTAAACAGCAAACATGCTGCTTAGCAAGCATAAAATAACGTCTCAACTGATCACACTCTCAATTTCATGTACGCATACACTCACCTACACAGACAAACATTTTTTCTTCTTCTTTTGGCTTTACCCGGTTAGGGGTTGCCACAGCGGATCACCTGCCGACTCATGACACAGACAAACATACATTTTGCTATTTTTTTTTTTTAATTTCTTTTTTTATATTACGTTTACATGATTTGCTAAACAGCAAAAGCACTGCTTAGCAATAGTAAAATAGTCGTAGCTGTTATCTTTCTTTTAGTCTGAGCTCAACAGCAGCTTAATATGCTGCCGTGAAGTGGCAGACTTGTTTTTGGAATTGTGCTTGTAGATGAACTTGATAGTTTATAGCGGTGTTCCACAAGGTCATGGCTTGTCTGCAGAGGGGGTAGGAATGGGTGCCCCCTTGCTTGTTTATGTACCACATAACTGTGGTGTTGTCTGTCTTTAGTAGTAGTTGTTCTGGATGCAGCAGGTCCTTGAAAGCTATTAGGGCATTTTGTACAGCTAGCATCTCTTTTTGGTTGATGTGAAGATGCCTTTGCTCTATAGGCCACTTGCCCTGAATACATTTTCCTGCCATGTGTGCTCCCCAGGCGTAATTCGATGCATCTGTTGTCAGTGTTTGCCTGGCTGTGGATTGAGTAAAAGGCTGTCCCTTGTTGAGGTGACAAGCTTGAGCCCACCATCGAAACTCCTTCTGAAGGCAAGGTATTAGTGGTATAACTGTTTCCAAACTTTGACAGTGTTGAGACCATACACTCTTTAGGTACCATTGTAGTTTCCTCATATGCAGTCTGGCATATGGAATTAGTAGTATGCAAGATGCCATGTAGCCCAAGGCCTGCAGAATTTTTCTTGCAGGGAGTTGGGTCTTTGTTGCCATCAATTGAAAGTACTGAGTCAATTGTCCTTGCTTGTCTGGCGTGAGATAAGCCATCTGGGCCGTTGTGTTCAAGCTGGCACCCAGGAATATTATCTCTTGTGAGGGCACAAGTTTTGATTTCTTTTCGTTTACTGTGTACCCCAGGCAACTTATTAACTTTTTTACAAACGCCAGATGCTTTAGGAGAATGTCTTTGCTCTCTGCTTGAATCAGGCAGTCGTCCAGGTACGGGTAAATTTGAATTCCTCTCTGTCTGCAAAATGCAATTACTAGTGCTAAGCACTTTGTGAAGACCCTCGGCGCAGTAGATAAGCCAAAGGGCAGTGCAAAGAATTGGTAATGTATTGGACCAGCTATGAATCTGAGGTACCTTCTGCAGTTTTGTCTGATAGGGACATGCAGGTATGCCTCCTTGAGGTCCAAGGTCACGAGCCAAGCTTGCTTGCCCAGCATGGGAAGAAGCTGCTGTAATGTCAACATTTTGAATTTCGGAACATCCAGGTAAGTGTTCCAGAATGGGCCTCCAGGCTTTTCTGGGTACCAGAAAGAGTCTTGAGTAAAATCCTTGTCCTTGTTCCTGTGGAGGTACCTTTTGAATAGCTCCCATGCTCATGAGTGCTGTAATTTGTTTTTGAGCCTCTGCCCACTGATTTGGTGGCAGATTTGGCATTCCTTTTAACCTTGGCAGAGTGTGAAAGTGGAACCTGTAACCCTGTGATACGATATTGAGACCCCATTTGTCTTTGTTGATCATATGCCAATTGTGATAGAAAAGAGACTGTTTTCCTCCCAAGGGGGCTGCCAAGAGAGAAAGAGATGTTTGGCAGATGTAGTGGGAAGTCATTGGGACTGTTTTTTGTAAGGTTGGTGTCTGTCTTCCCCCACTTTCTGGCCTGGTGCACCCCATTGTCGAGGCCTATAAGGACCTTGTGGCTGTCCTCTACCTCTTGGACGTCTGTATCTGCCCGTTTGAAGTCTGTCCGTAACTGGAAAGGGCCAATTCTTTGTTGGCCAGTTTCTGCTAAATTGAGGAGGCTGTACCTGCAAGAAATCCTTCACTGTTTGCATAGATTTTGCCTTATCCTCAATTTTCTTTAGTACCTCTTCTGCCTAAACTCCAAATAAGACATCATGCTGCAAAGGTGCATCCAGTAGTTTAGCTTTAACATGATCTGGTAATGTATGTTCTTTTAACCATGCATGTCTTCAAATGACGGTGCCTGTAACTGCTGCTCTACAGGAGGCCTCTAAAGAATCAAAACCACATTGCAAAGTATGTTTTCCCACTTGTTCAGCAGCATGCAATAAATCCTGCATTTCCTTAAAATTAGGAGGATCTGTATTTGAAAGCATTTTTTGTTTCAACTGAGTCATCAAAAATTGCTGGTATTTTAGCATGTAAAATTGGCAATTTAAAGCTCTCATTGCTAAAGTTGCAGACGTATATACTTTCTTTCCCCATCTGTCTAATGCTCTGGAGTCTCTGTCAAACATTCTTTGCTGATGAGGCCTTTGGGTCCATGAGAAATAGTTTCTGGGTCTGCCACTGGGCTTTTATACAGAAATTTGTGTGAGTCAGGGACTCTGTAATACCCGTCTGGTTTAACTGGAGCTGGAGGTAAGCAATCCGGATTTAAGTATACACATCATCCACAATATCTAACACTGACAGAATAGCAAGGGGTCTGTGCTGAGGCAATAGTAGGAATTCTCTGAGCCTTTTCTTGGATTCTGAGTAATCCTGGCCTTCCCAATGGAAATTTATTTATTTATTTAATATTTGTTGACCGGGAAAGTCCGACTAGGTTCCACAGAGCCTGTTTTCAGCGGAGGCCCGGGGAGAAATGCTCCCTCATGGTGTGTAGTTTCCCCAAAGAGTAATCCTCTGGTGGAGAGGCTGATGGAATAGATTCCTCAGCATCAGAATCCTCATAAGGGGGTAAAGAATAACCTGAATCTGAGGAAATGGACACCTGGTCGGAAGAGTCATAGTCTGCATCCTGTCTGGGCCTTTTATCAGGAGGGAGATGGGACCCCCTGATCAGAGTGATCAGGTCTTCGGCCATTTTGATCATTTGTTTCTTAGGCATGGAGGCCTGTCCTGAAGACTGTACTTGTTTCTTTGTTTTTAAAGGTGGTTTAGACTTAGAAGAGGGTTTAATGCTTAGCTGAATAGGTCTGAATACACCCTCTGAAGCTGCGGGTTGCTCATGTACTCCAGATCCCTCTGCAGGGCCGGTTTCGGTAGTCTGTAAAACTTGGGAGTCTTATGGCCCGGCCATCTCCACTAGGAAGTCGGTGGCCGCCTGTGGTTCTGCAGAAGCAGTCGTCAGGGGCTGCGAAGGCACCTCGCTGAAAAACGGAGAACCGGCGACTGGCCTAGAAGAGGCTTCGTTGTCAGTTTTGGGCCTCGGATGCCTGTCTTTGTCTTTGCGCTTTTTATGAACTGCAGTCATCGGAAGCTCCGACGGCATGGTGTAATTAAATTTTCTGCCAAAGTAATGTCGGGCAAAATCAGACAGACATTTAATAGTGCGCTTGTTAAACCTAGCACAAAGCCGACAACCAGTGACGTCGTGGTCTGGGCCTAGGCATGGGATACAATAAGAATGGAAATCCTTATGAGGTATTTGCTTCCTACAAGAAATACAGTTATTAACTTTTACTGACATTGGTCTGAGGCAAGAAAAAAAGTTTCCCCAATGGGGTACTTAGCTTTGTAGAAAACTTCGGTTCTGGATTCGGAAATGAAAATCTCAGGAGTCGGCCGACCGGCACTTGCGAACTGATTTTGCTTCGGGCACCGCACAGCAAGAAAGACTGAAGAAAATGGCGTCGGCTGCATCTTGTATACCCCTGTCGCACTGACGTCAGGGAGGAGGTGACAGCAACTGATGCCGGACCAAGACTTTGGAACTCAGGCTGAATGGGGAACCGCCTGATGGCAGGATAACCCAAGTGTAATGACTGCAGCAGTGTAACACGATGAACATCCAGTGACGGCTGCGCCGCAAGATGCTTCTAGGGTGTCAAAACCACATTGTAAGGTGTGCTTAGTTACTCAACTTGCAGAATGCATTAACTCTTGTAACTCTATTTTCTGCACAAGCAGGGAAAGAAGATATTTTCTGTTTGAGGAGCTCCATGGTACGTTGCTGATATTTTAGCATATGGAACTAACAATTTAATGCTCTAATAGCAACAGTAGCAGAGGTATATACTTTTTTATCCCATCTGTCTAGAGCTTGGGAATCCCTATCTGAGGGGGTGGGTTTCTTAGCTGAAGTTGCTTTGATTCCTTTAGGTACTTGAGAGATGACCTCTGGGTCAGCAGTAGGATTTTTGAAAAGAAATTTGTGAGAGTCAGGGACTCTATAATACCAGTCATGTTTCCTGGGAGTAGGAGGGAGGGTGTCAGGGGTCATAGTGGATTCCATAAAAACATCATCCACATCATCCAGGACAGGAGGAATGGCCAGAGGTCTGTGCTGTGGAAGATCAAAGAATTCCCTGAGTCTCTTTTTTGACTGAGGATAGTCCTAACAGTCCCACTGGAAGTGCTCCCTTTAAAGTACATAGGGTTTCCCCAAAGGAAAAATCCTTGGGTGTAGAGGCTGAAGGGATGGACTCCTCTGCATCAGAATTCTCATAAGCAGAGAGGGGTTGCATATCTTCGTATTCAGATGCATCTGAGTCATCAGACTCCTGTTCAGATGAAACTACTGGGGACAAGGACAAGTCTCTTTTTCTATTGGAAGGGGTAGCTTGGCTTCCTCTAATAAGCATTATAAGGTCTTCCGCCATTTTAAGCATTTGAGACTGAGGCAAAAAAGCAGGTGCTTGAGCTTGGGTCATCGTTTTTTTGGGTGTCTTTCGTACCCTGGGCCTTAGAAACTCGGCAGTTTGCGAAAGAACTGAAGACACAAAAGAAGTCGTCGGTAGTGCGAAGTACCTCCTCGGAAGCCGGTGCCTGCTCAGCGGCTCCGGATGCATCCAAGGTAGAGACAGCCGCAGGACCCTTAGTCAAAGAAGAGTCTCGTGGCATACCGGAATCCGAAAGGGTCTCGGTAGTGGCCTGCAAATCCACAGAAGTGGGCATCAGGGGCTGCGAAAGCACCTCACTGAGGACCGGAGAACTGACGACTAGCTTAACGGAAGCGTCATCGGCAGTTTTGGACCTGTGCAGTCTGTCTCTGTTGTTATCCTTACATTTTTTCGGAAGATTGGTTGTCTTACCAAAGCCATATCGGAATTCGAGGACTGAGAGAGAAAATATGTAGCTACAATAAGGGCTCGATGATGTATAGTTCTGGTGTTGAACAAAGCACAAAAACGACAGCAGGGGAAGTCATGGTCTGGGCCTAAACAGGTGAAGCAGTAAGAATGAAAGTCTTGGTGTGGTATTTGCTTTCCACAGGTGAAACAACTGTTAACTTTTTCTGACACTGGTTAGAGCAAGAAAAAGGTATCCCCAACAGGGTACTTAGCTTTAGAAGACTTCAACTTCAATTCAGAAACAAACAACTCAGGTAGCGGCCGACCAGCACTCGTTCGAACTGCTTCTGCTTCGGGCTCCTCTGCAAGAACGACTGATGTAATGGCATCGGCTGCCTGTTTTTATACCACTGATGACCTGACATCAGTCCTGGAGCGACAGCAACCGATGCAGAAATACTATGCCTCTGGTAATCTGTCTGACTGCGGGCTACCCTGTCAGGAATAACCCAAATGTGATGACTGCAACAGTGAAACATGAAGAACGTTTGTTTTGCGATCAGCATGGTGATCTACATGCCACCCATTCTCTAAAGATAAGTAATGGGGTAGAAAGAACAAAGGATCAACAAAGGAAACATGGGAAAAATAAACTGGAGAACAGAGAAACAAGAAAAGGAAACTCAGTGCAGGAGCCCAAAGAAGGTTAAGAGAACAAAAAGTGACAGCCAAAGCAAAGAAGTTGGATGGAAGAATGGAACCAAAGCCACTTGGATAGGATGACTTATTTATAAAACAGGAATCACAAGGAAAGCAGAAGAAAAAGTCAAAAAAGAAAACTTATGGGAATTAACAGAAGTACAAAGTAAGTATAAAGGAACCCGCAGAAATACAGGTGGACAGAGAAAGTGCAGGGATGAAATGTAAACCAGAAGTGTGAGAAATAACTGAAGTCAAGGTGGAGATAATGAAGCAGAAGACATTCTGGTTGACCAAAGGGAAAACAATGGAAGACCCTTAGCATGAAACCTAAGTGAGAAAAAGGAAGGGGGAAGCTATTAAAAAAAACAGAAAAGTAGGGGAGGTAGTACAGGGGATGGAAGACACAAAATAATTGCTAATAGAATTCTAACAACTTGCACATAAACACAACAAAAAAGGATAGCTTAGTTACATACTAACAGGTAGGAGACTGCAGTAGGAGTAGGCACGGACTGTAGATTTGAAAATAATGCAGACAGGGTACAGAATGGGAGGAGTGTACAGGTGGGAAAAGCAGTTGGCCTGGATGGGCTGCCAGTAGAAGTTTACAAACTAGACTGAGTCCTTAACAGATGTGGTGGAAGAGGCAAGGGTTACTTTGCTACAGAAGGAGACTAAGACAGTAGTGCATCCTACGAAGTCAAAATCCTGTGTAATGTAATTCAGAAAGGTTAGGTGGATTTTGAACACGGGAGATCAGAGGTAGGCAGTGGGTAGGAGGTTTTCAGACTTAAGGAGTACTGTGGAAACAATCAGATGGCGACGGCATGGATTACACTATCTGACAAAAAAATTGTCTCATCTGATCAAAAGGTCTTTTCTGTAGAAAATCCTAGTGAATAAAGACCTTTAAGAAAGGTTCACAGGTTCAGTACAAATGCTATACAAGAATGTTAGAACAGTCATCCAAGTAAACAGAAACCTCTCAAAAAGGGTGCCTGTCAGAAAGTACATTTGTGTACACTTACCATAAATGTAGATGTTAGAGTGTATTTACTGTTGCAGTCATTACATTTGGGTAATCTGCTGGCAGGTTGCCCTCAGTCGGCCTGATTAACAAAGTCTTGGGTCCTGCAAAGTTGCTGTCCCCTCTTCCGTGATGTCAGGTCGTCAGGGGTATAAAACATGCATTCAATGCCATTACATCAGTTTTTCTTGCCCCAGATGTCAGGTGCCCCCCTAATGGGGAGCAAATAAAATTAAACACACAAAAATATACCTCCAACCAAAAGCAAATACACCTAAAAGGCTTTTAAGCATACTAAAAGAAAGTAGAGGCATAGCCAGAGAAAAGTAGGGGGCTGGAGGGAGGGTAACCAGGACTGCAACAGTGAATACACTCGAACATCTACATTTATGGTAAGTGTACACAACTGTACTATGTTCTTCGTGTTTCACTGTTGCAGTCATCACATTTGGGTAGATTCCCAAAGCTACGGTTGGGAGGAGGAGTTTATACAGCATTAGGGCCAGCTATAAGGCCCTGCATGACAGCAGTGGCAAAACCAGCTCTGGAGTTGGAGAAAATTGGTAAATGACAATGCTTGATGAAAGCATGTATAGAACTCCAGGTAGCAGCTTCTAGAATATCCCTGGTAGGACCACCTCTGAGAAAAGCTGCAGAAGTAGATGCAGCCCTGGTGGAGTGAGATCTGATCCCCTGGGGGGGGGGGGGGGGGTAGGTTTTCCATGATGCTTATAGCAGAAATGAATGCAATGGCTTATCCATTTAGAAATGGTTTGTTTTGAAATAGCCTTCCCCTCTGCCCCTGCTACAAATGCTACCAGCAATTGTTCAGATTTTCTTCGAGATTTAGTCCTGTCCAAGTAGAATCTAAGTTGTCTGCACATCCAAGGAATGCAGAACCCATTCCCCTTTGTTCTGTGGACTGGCAAAGAAGGTTGGCAAATGAATGGACTGATTAAGAGACAAACTGGAAACCACCTTGGGTATGAAGGATGGATTGGTCCTCAGAGATACCCTGTCCACATGAAAGATAATGAAAGGCTCCACTGCATAAGGGCCTGTAATTCAGATATCCTTCTAGCTGAAGTGATTGCTAAAAGGAAGGCTGTTTTCCAAGAAAGAAATTAAGTCTGAAGTAGCAGCTGGCTCGAAAGAAGGTACAGTGAGCTTCTCCAAAACAAAGTTAAGGTCCCAGGCAGGGGTAGGAGCTTTCCTGGGTGGTCTCAAGTACTTTGCCCCTCTGAGATACTGCTTGAGCAGGGGATGAGAGAAGAGGGGTGGTTCTGTGTCATAGTGAGCTGAAATAGCTGAAGCGTGGATTTTAATAGAGGAAAAAGATGGGCCCTTGCAAAGCATCTCGGTTAAGTATTGCAAAATCTGAGATAAATTGGGCGCTGCTGTGCTCATCCCTAAAGAGTGGTTCCAGGCTCAGAATCTTTTCCATTTGTCAGCATAAGATTTTCTAGTATTAAGTCTTCTCGCCTCCAAGATGACATTCATCACAGGTTTGCTGAGGGATGATACGGGTGAGTTTAAGTGATTAGCTAGGCTGCAAGGTTCAATGTTGGAAGCTGAGGGTGCAGAATTTGGTTCTTATGCTGAAACAGCAAGGAAGGGGTCTGAGGCAGGTGCCATGGAGATATTTGCGACACTGCGCAGGAGTGGGTACCAGTGTTGGCATGGCCAGTCTGGAGCAGTCAAAATTATTCTTGGTTTGTCCTGTTTGACCTTTAGCAGAACTTTGGAGAGCAGAGGCAGTGGCGGAAAGGCGTAGACTGATAGGTTTTTCCAGCTGAAGGACAGAGCATCCACTTTCCAGGCTTCTTTCTGGGGATTCCTTGTGCAAAACTTGTCCAACTGGTAGTTCTGGGGGAAGGCAAATAGATCTATGTCTGGGCTCCCCCATTTGCTTGTCAACATGTTGAAAATCCGTGGTTCCAGTTTCCACTTGTGTGGGTCCATGATATTTCTGCTTAGTCCGTCTTCCAGTGTATTCAATTTTCCTGGCAGGAATTGAGCTTGTAGGTGCACTTGGTAGCTCAAGGCTGTGTTCCACAATGCCATGGCTAGTCTGCATAGGGGGTAAGAATGTGTACCCCCATGTACCACATAACCGTGGTTGTCAGTCTTTACCATTAGTTGTCCTGGATGAATGTAGTCCTTGCAGGCTGACAGAGCATTCTGTACAGCTAACATTTATTTCTGATTGATATGTAGGTGCATTTGATTTGGGCTCCATTTGCCCTGAATGCACTTCCCTGCCAGGTGAGTCCCCCATGCATAGTCTGATACATCTGTAGTTAGGGTTTGGGCGGCAGGGGGCAGTGTGAATGGCAGCCCCTTGTTCTGGTGGCAGGCCTCTGCCCACCATAGGAATTCTAGGCGTAGGCAGGTATGATAGGAATCATTGTTTCCAGGCTGTGACAATGTTGACTCCCATAGACATTTTAAGTACCACTGTAGTTTCCTCATATGCAGCATTGCATATGGAATTAGAAGAATGCAGGAGGCCATGAACCCCAAGGCTTGCAGTATTTGTCTTGCAGATAAATTTGTTACCAAATGAATTTGCTTCTCTGGCGTGAGGAAAGCCATCTGGGCAGTTGTATTCAAGCTTGCACCCAGGAATGTAATCTGTTGAGAGGGTACCAGTTGTGATTTCTTTTCGTTTATGGTGTACCCCAGACAAGTTAGAACCCTTTTTACAAATGCCAGACGGTTTAGAAGTATGTCCTGGTTTTCTGCCTGACTTAGACAATCGTCCAGGTATGGATATATTTGAATATTTCTTTGCCTGCAAAATGCAATAACTGGAGCCAGGCACTTTGTGTATACCCTGGGCGCAGTAGACAAACCAAAGGGCAGTGCAGAGAACAGATAATGCAAGTAGCCTGCTTTGAAGAGTAGGTATCTTCTGCAAGATTCCATGATTGGGATGTGCAGGTATGCTTCTTTTAAATCTAGAGTTGCCAATCGGGCATCTTTGCCTAGCATAGGAAGTAACTGGTGAAAAGTCAGCATCTTGAATTTTGGAATGTCCAGAAAGGTGTTTAGAGTAGACAGGTCCAGAATTGGATGCCATGATTTGTCTTTTCTGGGTACCAGAAAGAGCCTGGAATAGAAACCTTGTCCCTTTTCCTCTTCTGGTACTTGTTGAATAGCCCCCATGTTTAAGAGGGAAAGTACTTGTTTTTGAGCCTCTGACCACTGATTTGGGGGCAGGTCTGGCCACCCGTTTGGTGCTGGCAACGTGTAGAAATGAAAGCTGTATCCCTGGGACACTATATTTAAAACCCATTTGTCCTGGCTTATGAGTTCCCAATTCTTTGCATGAAGAGCAATCTTTCCCCCCAAAGGGGTGGCTAAAATGTAAGTGCTTGGTAATTTTAAAAGGAAGTCATTGAGATTGTTTACCATAGATGGGGTGTCTTATTTCCAGATTTGGAAGTGGAGGCCCCCCATTGCTTAGTTCTGATAGTCCCCTGGGACTGAAACCTGGTGCTTTTGGTGCGTATGGGTTTGGCTTGAGAGGATCTGGAAGGAGCTGAAAAAGACCAATTTCTTAGTAGGCCAGTGCCTACTAAATCTCGGAGGTTGCACTTGTAAGAAATCCTTTACAGTTTGCATAGATTTAGCTTTATCTTCCATCTTTTTTAGAACTTATTCAGCCTTATTGCCAAACAGACAGTCCTGATTTAAAGGAGCATCCAACAATTTTGCTTTAACATGATCAGGCAAAGATTGCTCCTTAAGCCAAGCATGCCATCTAAGCACAGACCCAGTAACAGCAGCCCTGCAGGAGGCATCTAAAGAATCAAAACCACATTGCAAAGTATGCTTTCCAACTAGTTCAGCAGAATGCAATTAATCCTGTATATCTTTATTTTCCACACAGTCAGGAATCAACATCATTTTCTGGTTAAGCAGTCCAATAATATGCTGTTGATATTTTAACATATGAAACTGGCAATTTAAAGCCCTGATTGCCAAGGTTGCAGAAGTATAAACCTTCTTACCCCATCTATCCAGCCCCCTAGAGTCTCTATCAGAAGGGGTTGGATTTTTAGCAGTAGAAGCCTTAATGCCCTTCGGCCCCTGAGAAATGGTTTCTGGTTCTGCAACAGGATTTTTGAAAAGGAACTTGTGGGACTCAGGAACACTGCAGTATCTGTCAGGTTTACTAGGAGTCGGAGGCAGGGAATCAGGGGCTATATCGGATTCCAAAAACACATTAACAATGTCTAGTACAGGAGGTATAGCCAAGGGCGTATGCTGAGGTAGAAGTAGTAAATCCCTAAGCCTCTTTTTTGAATCAGAAAATTCCTGACTTTCCCCAGTGGAAATGCTCCCTTAAGGTATGTAAAGTTTCCCCAAAAGAAAAATCCTCAGGAGGGGAAGCAGAGGGAATGGAATCCTCTGCATCAGAATACTCATAAGTAGGTATGGACAAATCCAGGTCATTAGAAGAATCAGAAGAAACAGAAACCTGATCAGAAGAATCATAATCAAGCTCAGCCCTAGGCCTCTTGGGGGGGTTGATTACCCTTGATTAGAGTAACTAGATCTTCAGCCATTTTGATTTGTTTTTTAGGCATGGGGGCTTGAACATGTGGCCTGGGCGTCGTTTTTTTTAGACATAGATCGAGATTTAGGCCTTAGTAATGAAGGTGGAGTCGATTTAATATGCAAGTCTGTAGGCCTGAATACACCCTCAGATGCTGATGCCTGCACAGCGGCCCTGGACCCATCCAAGGTACAGACATCCGCGGATTCCATAGGTGAAGCCTCTTGCGGCATTTGGACTCAGAATGGGTCTCAGTAGAGGTCTGCGAATCAGAAGTAACGGGTATCAGGGGCTGCGAAAGCGCCTCAGTGAGTTCCGGCGAACTGGAGACTGGTTTAGGAGAAGTGTCATTGGCAGTTTTGGACCTCAGCAGCCTTTCTCTGTCTTTATCTTTGCATTTTTTTGGAATCCCAGTAGTCGGATGGCTAACTGACGACATTTCCTGATAATTAAACAGAAAACTGAAATATTTAGAGGCAAAAATGTACCGACGACGGAGAGTGCGCTGATTAAATAAAGCACAAAACCAACAGTGAGGTACGTTGTGGTCAGGGCCTAGGCAAGGAATACAGTACGAATGAAAATCTTTTTGAGGTATTTGCTTTCCACAAGTAATGGAATTATTAACTTTTACTGACATCGGTAAGGAGCAAGAAAATGTTTCCCCAACGGGGTACTTAGCTTTAAGTTAAAGACTTCAGTTCTGAAACTCGAAAACGAAAATTTCAGGAGTCGGCTGACCGGCACTTGCAAACTGCTTCTGCTTCGGGCACTGCACGGCAAGAAAGACTGATGTAATGGCATCGGATGCATGTTTTATACCCCTGACAACGTGACGTCACGGAAGAAGGGACAACAACCGATGCAGGATCCAAGACTTTGTTAATCAGGCAGACTGAGGACAACCTGCCAGCAGATTACCCAAATGTAATGACTGCAACAGTGAAACACGAAGAACATTAGGCAGGAGGCAGAGATATCCACTCTCACTACACCTGTTCATCCTTGTAATGGACATTAACAGCAGAAAAAGTAGGGAAGGCTTAGGGACAGGTGCCAGTGAGAAGTGGTAAAGTGCAGTTCTGATTTTTTGCAGATTACTGCATACTACTGGCAGACTATGTGTAAAAGATAAGAATAATAATATTACATCATACAAACAACTTCAGGAAAGAAGCAGGACTACAATGTAATGCAATGTAAGGAAGACTGTATGGATTAGTGTGGTAAACAAGAAAGGAAGGAACACCTCAGAATCCATAAAAAGTGAACCACACTTCTTGAGTTAAATACTTAAAACCCAGATCAGAAGTCAAAGAAAAGAAAATATTAAAAACCTAAGCAAAGTGTGGAGCAAGACTTAGCCAGATGCAGAACAAAGAATTCAAACAATGACAGATAAGTACCTTGTATATGATGACCACTTCCAAAAGTCCTAAGACTAGTTGCACACTAAGGTACATACCAGTGACAGGAAATGAGAAGAATATCACAGAGAAGCATACAGCAAATGGATATGGAGGAGGAAATGGTCTATTATAGTGAAGAAAAGGTTGCAAGGCAGAAGGGAAGGAGACGGGAATACCATGCATTATGAGAAAATAAGAAGTTATGTGCTCGCCATAACGTTCCATCTGAGTAGGTAACTTCCTTTGTCAGCAACCTGTTGGTATCAGATCCGACCTTGGATCCGAGCCGGCAGCTTTCCAGGCTAAAAGATCCGAGCTCTCAGCTCCTCCCCTTTACTCGTAATACCCTGCTACCTCCCTCCAGTCCTCAAATCGACTGCCAAATATGCACCCAACAAAAAACAACCATCTAAGACACTCGACAGAATAGGAGGAATACTAACCTGATGCATGACAAAGGAAAAACTTCCGTCATGGATAAAACCATGAAACAGGCTGGGGGGAAGGAGGGGGGTCGGTTGCTGACAAATGAAGTTACCTACTCAGATGGAATGTTATGGTGAGTACATAACTTCTTAATATGAAGTAGTTAACTTCATTTGATCAGCAACCTGTGGGACAGAGTCCCCAGCTACCAAAAACCTTGGGCGGTCCTCAAGGAAGGATATTCCAGAGCACTGCGGAGCGAAATGCTGCCCTACCTCTGGATATCAGATCCAGCTTATAATGAGAAATGAAGGTATAAGAAGAGGACCAAGTAGCAGCTGAACAGACGTCATCTAGAGGAACTTTTGACCAGAATGCTGCAGAAGTAGCCATAGAACGGGTAGAGTGGGCATGAACCCCTAAGGGTTCAGGCCGACCGGAAGCTAAATAAGTGTGAATGATGCAGTGTGATATCCATTTCGCTAAGGTAATTTTTGTAATAGGCTTCCCCAAAGATGGCTTAGCGAAAGACAGGAAGAGTTGATCCGATTTCCGAGTAGCCTCTGTCCTGTGCAAGTAAAAACGCAATTGTTTGTGCACATCCAATAAGTGCAACCTGTATTCCCCTTTGGTCTGAAAGTTGGGGAAGAAAACAGGTAAGTTTATGGTTTGGTTGATATTGGATTCGGAGGCCACCTTAGGCAAGAATGAAGGGTTAGTCCTGAGAGACACTCTGTCCTTATGGAAGACCAGATACGGGGGTTTCATACAAAGGGCTTGAAGTTCAGATACTCTTCTGGCTGAAGTAATTGCAATCAGGAAGGCTGTTTTCCAAGACAGAAATTTACCTCTACCGAAGCTGCAGGTTCAAAGGGTGGGCCTGTCAGTGCCTGAAGAACCAAGGTTAAGTCCCACGGGGGAACCGCATTCTTGATCGGAGGTCTCAACAGAAAGGTGCCTTTCAAAAAGGTTTTGCATATCTTAGCTAAGGGGCCAAGGTTATCCCCCATGTGGAAATGGGAAATGGCTGCCATTTGGACTTTGACTGCAGATGCACTGGCTCATTGGTAGAAAATATGGGACAGGAATTCAAGAACCGTTGAAATAGGAGCAGTAAAGGGGTCTAAATCCCTATGTTTGGCCCAGATGGAAAAACGCTTCCATTTACTTCTGTAGGTCTTCCTGGTAGAAGGTTTATGTGCCGCCACCAGGATAGATTTTATGGGAGATGAGATACCAGGAGTCCTGGCTATCAGTGGAACTGGATCAACCAAGCCGTGAGCTTGAGGTCGTCCAGGTTCAAAGGTTGTAATCCCGCAGGATGAAAGATCAGATCCGGAATGGGATCAAAGAGCCAAGGAGGAGCTACACTGTGAGACCGCAGGTAAGGGAACCAGATCTGGCAAGGCCAGAATGGGGCTATGAGGATTATTTTGCTCCCCAACCGATGAGCTTTCTGCAGAAATTTTGTCATTAGCAAAAGAGGAGGATAAGCATAAGGAAGACCGGGGGGCCAAGCATGAACCAGAGCATCTCTGGGGCTCTCCCCTGTTGGGGGAATCACAGCGAAAAACTCACTGCATTTTGTGTTTGAAGGAGAAGCGAAAAGATCGCAGCAAGGTTGACCCCATTGGAGGAAGATCTGATTCGCTACTGATGGGTTTAGAGACCACACGTAAGGTGCGAGGATCAAGCGACTCAGCTTGTCTTCTAGAATGTTGGACCGATCCGGAATGTGCGTTGCTATCAGAAAGCAGTTGGTGGAAATCGCCCATTCCCAAACTCTCATAGCCTCTCAACAAAGAGGGTAAGATCTGGTTCCTCCCTGTTTGTTGATGTACCAGACTACTGCCATGTTGTCTGTCTGAATTGCAATAGTCCCCAGAGGAAGAAGGTCTTGAAGGGCTTGCAACGCTAGAAGCACCGCCCTCATCTCCAGGACACTGATATGCAGAACGGTCTTGGACGGTTCTGCCCATGGAATGCCCCCCCCACCCGAGGCAAGAAGCGTCCGTGGTCAGTGTGGCTTAGGGGTTGAGGCATCACAAATGGTCTCCCTTCCCGCAACTCTTGGGAATGGAGCCACCAAAGAAGGGAGTTCCTGCAAACCCTGCTTAGGGGAATCGGAGAATCCAATGGGTGAAGGAGGAGAGACCATTGAACCTGAAGAGTCCACTGAAGGACCCTCATGTGTAATCGTGCCAGAGGTGAAAGGTTGATGGCTGCCGCCATGAAACCTAGGGCTCTCAGGACCAATTCTGCAGGCTGGGCTGGGGACTGTAGGAGCGCTATTACGTGGAGCGACAAGTTGCTCAACCTGTCTACTGACAGAAAGGCTTTGGACTGGAGCATATTTATCCTGGCCCCTATGAAATCCAGAACTTGCACAAGATGAAGAGACGACTTCTGAAAATTGATGGTAATGCCTAGATGCTGGGCCAAGGATAAGGCATAATCCCTGGCAGAGCAGAGCAGATGCCTGGTGGGGGCGGTGAGGAGCCAGTCGTCTAGGTACGGAAAGACCTGAATTCCCTGAAGTCTCAGGTGGGCTGCTACAACTGCCATGACCTTGGTGAACACCCTGGGGGCTGTGGTGAGGCAGAACGGGAGAACCCTGAACTGAAAATGACTGGCTCCTAGCCGAAAGCGGAGGAACCTTCTGGAGCTTCTGTCCATGAGAATGTGGTAGTACCCATTCTTGAGGTCTATGGAGCACATCCAGTCGTTACCCTGTAGAAGAGGGAGAATAGTTGGCAGAGTGACCATCCGGAATTTCTCTTTGGCAATGAACAGGTTCAGAGTTGACAGGTCGAGAATTGGCCTCGAGTCCCCCGTCTTTTTTGGCACCGAAAAGAACCTGGAGTAATTGCCTAACCCGGATTGCTCTGGGGGGATGTGCTGGATGGCCCTTTTTTCTAGCAACTTTGTTATTTCTGAAGCCGCAGCCTCCCTCTGATTGGGTGGGACATCGGGAAGGCGCTTTGTTCATGGGGGAAGATTCAGAAAGGGGACAGGGTAACCTCTGGATATTATTTGGAGCACCCAACGATCTGTCGTAATGGACTCCCATCTTCGTAGGTGCTCCGAAAACCGCCCCCCGACTGCCTCCAGAGAGGGACAGCTGGGCAAGCCCTCAGGGCTGCTGCGCGGGTCCGTCCGAGAAGGGTTCTTTGGACCCAAAATTCTTCGGCCTCCCTCTGCCTCTGGGCCGGCGTCCACCTTGTCCTCCTCTGCCTCTGAAGGATGAAGGGTCCGGAGCAGGACGGGACTGCTGGGACTTCTGAAACCACATCTTCTTTTGTCCTCTCTGGTTCCTTGAGAAGGACCTCTGAGGATTCGAGAAGCGGATCCTGATGGCAGACACCGTCTTCCCGTCTTTCTCGCTCTGGAGCAGCGTGTCGCGGACGATTTTGCCAAATAGCGTAGAACCGTCAAAGGGAG
Source organism: Protopterus annectens (assembly GCF_019279795.1). Taxonomy (NCBI): domain Eukaryota; kingdom Metazoa; phylum Chordata; order Ceratodontiformes; family Protopteridae; genus Protopterus; species Protopterus annectens. The sequence continues at coordinate 1,750,640,516 of NC_056735.1, forward strand.
CGTTCGCGAAGGATGCCTTGAAGGGCTCCGCAAAGTTGCAAAGGCGAAGCCAGGTGTGGCGCCGCAAGGCGACCCCTGCCCCGCTGGCTCTAGCTGCTCCCTCCGTGGCATGGGAGAGAAGCTGCATGGAGGTGTTAGAAACTGACTTTAGAGTGGCCATGCGAGCCGAGAAAGACAGTTTATCCTAGGCCGCCATGGACTCTGGGAGAGCTTCAGCATATTCTTTTATCAGATCCCGCTGGAGTCTAATGACATGTGCCAGATAATTCAGTGCCCTTATAGAAAAGGTGGCTGAAGCAAACATCCGCTTTCCAATATGGTCCATCGTCCGAGACTCCTTATCAGGAGGATGGACCGAGGAACTTTCTTGCGCTAGTTCCTTCTTAGTGGCAGCCGCCACCACCATGGCATCTACTGGGGACCCTTTATTCCATACCTATTTGTCAGGGGGAGGACTAAGAATCTTGTCCGGTCTTCTAGGGATTGGCTCCACGGTGTCCGGCTCCTTCCAAGCCCTGGTAGTAATCAAGTCTATCAGGGGATCAGCCGGAGGGAACACCCAACAGGTAGGACTGGCCTGTGTCGAATGCCTCCAGAAACACGGACTCATCCGAGGAAGGTTTTTGGGCTAACCACCCCCTCTAACACGTAGCATTTCCATAATGTCCCCAAAGGAGACATCTTCAGGGGGGGTGACCTTGGGGAACCTTCCCCTTCCTCTCAGTCCATGTCCTCCGTGAGGGACTCGGGGGAGTCCAAGTGCCTCCTCTTGCACTTACGTTTGTGAGGGACCTCCTCAGTGGGACTGTCCGAGGAGGCCTTACCAATGGGGTCCTGTTCCCCTACGGGAACCAACTGGAGCATCAGCGCAGGCTGTCCCTGGGGCCGGACGATGGACGACAGGCCCAAATGCGAGGGAGTGAGGGGTGGATCCGCAGCCCGGACCGGGGACCCGAAACTCCTCGACAGCACCCTCTCCATCACGTCAAAAGCCGAGGGCGTGCCACTCTCCCCTGGCTCCAAGAGTAGCCCCCTCGGCACCGATGTGCGGACCGGAGTCGGAGCCGACACGATCGGATCCGAAAGGGTAGTGTGCTCCGACCGAAATGGACCCGAAGACACACTGACCCTTGCGGATCCGAAGCTCACCTCCTGGCCCCGAGAGGTCGGATCAGACACGCTCGAGGGTACGGTCAGCGAAGTAGCCATGACTGTCGGCGCTGATTCCCCGGATCCGAGATGGCTCGGATCCAAAGACTCCAAAACCCGATAGTGAATCAGAGAAGGAGCAATTGGGGCAAATAAAGAGGCCGAGCTCACCCCCGGGGGGGGGGGAGGCACGAGCACCCCCATCTGCATATGGGCCTGCAGGAATCGACGCATCATCCGGTCCAAATCAGCGTCAGACATACTTCGAGTAGACCTTGAAGAGGTCATCAAGGTGGGCTGGGAGGGCCGCTTAGATGACCTCGAGGGAGACCGGGACTCCTCCTCCAGCTCCGGAGAAAAGCGGGGAGAATGGAGCCGAGAGCGGGAAGAACCGGAGACCCTCCTGGGAGAGCTAACTAATTTAGCCGGCGGAGCAGAGGGGTGAGACTCTGCCCGCTGCTTGTGGCTCCTGTGCCGATCCTTCTCCCCATGCCTTTTCTCTTTGCTAGAAGAATCCCCCTCTCCCTGGGACACAGAGGGAGGTTGAGTCCCTGCCAGGGAAGGGGGAGCTGAAGGTTGGGCAGCCGCGGCTGTGAGGGAGAGGAGGAAGAAGTATCCGCGGGCAAGAGTCCTGCCAGGATTACCTTATTCCTCCTATCCCTCACAGCCCGGGGGTTAAAGGCTGCACACACTTGGCAGCCCGAAGACAAGTGGGCCACCCCCAGGCAGAGAATGCACTGAGTGTGGCCATCCGCTGGGGACAGCTTATGACCACACTCAGTGCATTTAGAAAAAAATGGTTTTATGCCCTTCAGCCATTGCACGTTGAAACACGCCCACTCACACAAGAAAGGGGAGGGGAAAAAAAACTAAAACTTTACACAATTTACCACAAAATATTACAGATATACAAAACAAAGGGCCTACTGGACTCGCACACATGAAAAAACTTCAAGTAAAGAGTTTTAAAATAGTTTTAGATACTCTCACCAACGCCAAGAGCTCGTCACTTAAGCTGTCAGAAGCTGCGGCAAACGAGATCTGATGACTGGAGGGAGGTAGCAGGGTATTATCGGTAAAGGGGAGGAGCTGAGAGCTCGGATCTTTTAGCTTGGAAAGCTGCCGGCTCAGATCCGAGGTTGGATCTGATACCCACAGGTTGCTGATCAAATGAAGGTAACTACTTCAGATATATTGTTATCCAACATGCATCAACGATTAAGGCAAACAAGGGTCTAACAGTCAAGGATAAAAGTAGTGGAAAGCATGACAAGAGAGAGAGAAAGAAAGGTTCCCAAAATAAGGAGTAACTGAAAAGGAGGAGGATGTAGGCAGGAAAATGGGAGTTAAACAGAACATGGGAAGAGAAGAATGGAAAGCAGGGACTGGGAAAGAACAAAGAGTAATAAAGCTATATCAATGATTAAAAAAATAAGGAAGGAATATATTTCAATGGAGGAAATCAATGGGAAGACCTGTGTACATACAGAAAGGGACAATGGCTAAAGAAATGGGCTCTGGACGAAACCCTCCATAAAACAGCAAAAATCTTGACAAAGGATGAGTATACAAAATCACAAGGAAATGAAAGGAACCTCAGCAAAACAAAGAAATTAGAAGGATTGAGAAGAAACAGAAAGAAGGCTTAAGTTATAATGACTTAGACAAAATTCAAGAGACAGAGAAGATAAGCAACATTAAAAAGAAATGCAAAGTAGCTGAAGCCACAGGCTGGGCTGTGGTTATAGAACAATGGGAAAAAGTGCTTATAATGTCAGGTAAACTGAAATCTTGTACCAATCTGTGGGACGAGCAAATAAGAACATTGAACAGATAACACAAAATCCCACTACCATACAAAAGAGGGGAGGAGAAGAAAGATATGAAATCTTGGAGGTCTGGGAAAAAAGAAGCACAAATAAAGCGAGTGTGTGTGGTGTGGAACAACTGTGGCAAGGCTAGCCACCCACCTGTGTGAACCTTGTCTCTAGAGGATTGTCACTGTTGGAAGTGACACCCGACCCTATATTCGAAAATGAGAAAAAAAGGGGCTGTGGATCGATGGATGAGAATGTAGATGAGTGAAAAAGATATGTGAAAAAGCAGCCAAGACATGGGGAGCCACCCTAGAAAACATGTCAATTATGACTTCAAGGCTTAGGGAAAGAGCAAGGACCAATTAAAGAAAATATAAAACCCCAAAAAGCAGTTGTGTTAAAAGAAGTAAAAAAAATAAATAAATATTATATATATATATATATATATATATATATATATATATATATATATAGATCTCCTACTATTCACCGAAACACATTTCACCGAAAGTTGTAGATGGCCTTTACCCCACTGTAGAGCGACCCTAGAGTTAATATATATATAGTAAGGGGGTTGTGTGTGGGGGGCACTGTCCCCCCACATATTTTATGTATACATTATTGTCAGAGAACAGTAACATATTGCAATTACATGTATCCATGTATATAATTCAAAATATTTAAAATATGTGGGGGGCTACGCCCCCCCCCCTTACTATATACACTAACTCCAGGGTCACACTACAATAGGGAAAAGGCCATCTACAACTTTCGGTGAAATGTGTTTCGGTGAATTGTGTTTTCGGTGAAAAGTGCACGGGTCAAATGTGTTTCAGTGAAATGTGCTATCGGTGAATAGTAGGATATATATATATATATATATATATATATATATATATATATATATATATATATACAGGAAATGGAGACGCATGAAATGCTGGAATTTGACATAAGGAGTAGCAACATCAGAACAATGAGAAGAGTAAAGGCTAATTCAAACTGGGAAAAACAGGTTCAAAAGATCAAACAAAGGGGGCATGGTGGGTGCTAAACCTAGGATAGCAACAAAAATTATACAAAATACAGAGACCTACAGTAAAGGGATGGGAATCAGGGAAAGAAGGGGGACATAACAGAAGGAGGAGACAACACAGAAATATGCATGTTTTAGACGCTGTAAGACACGTGCATCAGAGAGGCTGAGAATACTGTGAATATGTATGACTACTAAGAAAAATGTAAAATATGTAGACTGAAGCCTAGACATGAGCACAAAAACATCATCAACTCAGTTATTAAAATTTGTAACACAAACATTTGTATCAAAGCATTCTGGAAATTATCTTTAAAATCAATGAAATCCATGCAATTCCAAAACAAGTTTCCAATTTCCTTTCTCTTCCTGTTTACATTTCTCACACAAACTCTTCACTTGTGAATTTCCAAGATGGCTGCACAGTGATGAACTGGTCAATTAGAGCTTACCCACTGCGAAAGCAGAGCTTTTGGAAAACATCCAGAAAAACAAAACATTTATTTGCGTAAAATCCAATTACTAGTTAGTCACTAAAATTCCCGGATATCAGAAACTATGAAATCTGGAGAAAGTAAAACAAAATCAACTGGAAAAGAAGACAAAAAACTTTGATGGAGAACAGCTTTGCAGCTGTTCCAATTAAAAAGAAAAGATCAGGCAGTACAGCACAGTACAAGACATGGTTTTTGCTAATCTACAGAAAAACAATAAATCAAATACATAACTAAAAGCTGCTGACAGTGCCACTCATAGATGGAGAGAGCGTATGTAACTTCCAAGTAAAGTTCAATGTTGTGTCTTTCGGCTTTTCCCAGTTAGGGGTCGCCACAGTGGAACTACGGTCCGCTAATGATTGGCAGTAGATTTTTTACATGCAGAGTTGCCGGCCCTGACGCACAACCTTCAACGAAGGTACGCCCATTCACGCATGTCTCCACACAGAAGACACTCTAGCTGAGAACCGAACAGGAATACGTCTTACTGTGAGGCGACAATGCTACCGCAGCACCACCACCGCAAAGTAAAGTTCAATAATAGATCAAAATAAAATAACAAGATGAGACTGTCGAAACTGAACTGTTCAGGGATAAAACAACAAGGCTAGTGATGTCAATCAGAAAGTGTAATCCATAAAATCTCAAACTCTTGACACAATAATGGCTGAGCACTTTTGTTTACAAACATCAAAAGTAGACTTCCTCAGAACCACAATGTAACAAGAATCTCAGCAAGCAGTTTTATCCACACATCAATTAACAACTAATTAAAATTACTTGTTAAGTGATGTGTGGATAAAACTACTTGCTGCCAATTCAGCTCTGTTTTAACAGTCTCATCTTGTTATTTTATTTTGGTCTCTGTTATCGAACTTTACTTGGAAGTTACATACACTCTCTCCATCTCAGAGAGGCACTGGCAGCAGTTTTTTAGTTATTTATTTCAGTGTTGGTGGTCACTGCTGGAGGTTTCATTTTTTTAAACACCTTTATTGAATTGTCGCTTATGCGATTGGCAAATTTACATTTATACAAAAGTAATCAAAATGTCTTGGTATTAACAAACATTATACTTCTGTGCATTTCCATGTTTGCTTTCATTAAACATTATACTTCAGATACATTGCTATATAATCATATAACCTAAGCAACATAACCTAAATTATTAAATTCCTGCTCCTTTTTCTTTTAAAAGAAAAAAACATCTTTATTAAACCATCACTTATGATATAAGTAATCACACATTTATATAAATGAAAACAAACCAAACAGACACAATCCTAGTTGTAAGCATTTTACATCGTAAACCACACTCTCAGTTGTAAACATTATACATCACTTGTAATCTACCCAATCATTTTGTCTTAAATCAAATACATTCAGAGGTGTTTAAAATAAGTGAGAGACTAGAGAAATACATAGAGCCAAATGATAAAAGGCTGGAAAGAATTGAAGAAGTTTTAAGTAGCTATTCAGATCAGCTGATAAAACTGCAGAAATCAGAGGATGAAATGAAGGAAAGACAGTCTGAATATCAGGTTTCTCAAGAACTGTTTTAAAAACAGTAGAGCTAGAAGACAGAGCATACAGAAGCCGCCTCAGATTTCCCGCTGTACCAGATTGCATTCATTTTTTAAAAGTACAAATAAGCAAATGGACTAGTATTTCACAGCAGGCTCTATTAACAAAAAGGGCAAATTGTGTTTATCCTCCAAATCTGGCCACAAGAAAGAACCTAAGGCCTACAGTTGTAAAGATGCAGTCATATCAGCAGCAACAGCTGCTCATGAGAAAAATGTGGCTCAGTGGTAACGTATTATCAGTTGAAGACACCATAGAGTTCACGGAATGGTTATTTACTGTATTCTATGTAGAAGTAAAGCAAGTTTTTTTTTCTGCAATCTGAGGGTGTCAAGAGGCAGGGGTGAGATTAAAGTTGCTATATCAAGCTGCCTTCAGATTTTTTTTTCAGAATGAGCAAAGACATTCTTAGATGAAGAACAGGTGAAGGGGGAAATATTTATCCAGCAAAAACAGAGCCAGCAAATTGGAAGGGATTCTGCTTGCATGTAAAACCTTTTCTAATGTTCCAATGTAAGATGGGTGACAGAAAAAGCACAGAACCTACTGAGAAAAACAAGGAGTACATTTGAGTTGAACCTGGGACTGGTTTTAGGTGAAGGAGAAAGAATAAGAGGAATGACAATAATCTGAAAGTAGAAAACAACAGGAAGCTGTAAAGGAATATTTCTACAAGATGCAATTTGTACATGAAAACTGGCCTTCTACAAGAAGTGGACAGAAGGAAAAAAACTGGAAGTCTGTGTATTATTTTAAACCTATGGACTGTAAAGTAATTTTCCACTTTACCACTGATGTTTAGAATGATAAAGGTGGAAGTGAAGAAGAAACTGTAAGCAAAAACTCCTTTTTTCTTGGTAATATTAACAAGTATATAACAAATTTCGTGAAGTCATCTTCATGTTATGTTGTAAAGTAGTTATATGCAGTATGCAGAAGTATTCTAAATGTGAGGTATGGGGGGTCTTATCAGTAATTGTCACTAATGCCAGTCATTTTAAAGTAGGAATGTATTTTTTCTTATATACCAGCAAAGCTCTGCAAAAAGAAAGTCTGCAGACATAGGTAAATCAAGAAATGACTGAAGCGTGAGCTGTGAGATATTTGAATGAAGAAACACTAAAATTAGTATTTGAACAAATGACGTATAGCTCAATGAAAATGAAGTCTTTTACACTACACAGAATAAAAATAGATGCATTCCTTGTAACAATCACTTCAGCATATATCAACACAATGCAAAATCTATTCATTTAAGGATAGCCAGGCACTTTTTCTTAAACCTACAATTCAGTTAATTGAAAATATGCAAGTTGTTTTTCACATCTGGGAGGAAAGTTGAGATGGGAAAAAAAGAATTGTACATACCTCTCAACATAGCTCTCAACTTCTTAGCACAAAAAATCTAGACAAAGACATAAATGAGGGGGACAAAGGCTCAAAAATAGGGACACATTTTAAATATTGCTTTTATAAACTTATACATTTGCTATTATAAAATGCCTTATGTTGACATGCATTTTCTGAAGGATATGAAGGCTGAAGCTCAAATGGCCATCACTATTTAGGAAATTCAATCCTTACTGATTTGCTACAAACGTCCAGAGAAGCACAAATTTTATGAGGAAAAGACGAAAAATATGAGGCAAAAATCTGGACATTCTGTGAAAATCTGGACAGTTGAGAGCTATGCTTCACCTTAACTAAAAGTGCGTCAACAAAGTATTAGTTTAAGCATGTGCACCCTTATGCAACCAGCTTATTGTACGTTTTTTTCATATTTTTTCACTAAACAGATTTGTTTGTTTTTCAATTGAACTGTACAGGTTATAGGTCACATTAACGGTGGGAAAAGTTTTGAAATGATTTATTGTGGTCTCATTTTTATTATCACAAATACATGGCATTTTAACAGGGGTGTGTACATTTTTTATATTCACTGTACATATGGCTCCCCAAAATGCAACAAAATCTAGGAGACTTATTATTTTTGCCTGGAAGGGTTTGCATAGATATTTTTATGCCCCGAGCAGGCTCAAAATAATTTTCCCTCAAGTAGAGGACAAACACTGGAGGTGCAATGGAGAAGAAAGAGGTGCCTGGGAGCATATATAATGAGCTGCCACATTTTAATTATTTCCTACAGAGTACTCAGTCAGAAATACTGTGCAAGCGGGTGTAATTAAGGAAATTAATGATTTTTTTTGAGCTTGGATACAGGATCTGAATTGCCTACACACAAGGTCTTGTTAAATTTAATTCTAGTGGCTGCCAAAATAAATTATTATTAGAAGAATGTAAATCAAAGTCTAAACCAACTATACTTGAAGTAGTAAATACTGTAACAGAGATAAAAAAAGCAAAAAGTGGGATTGTGAGAAAGGGGTAGAAATAAATTACATAGAAAAATGGAAATTGTGGAAACAATGCGTGTAGAAAAATATTTTGGAGGAGGAATGAGGTTTAAGAGAAGGCAGGAATGGAACAATGTATATAATTTTGCTTTGACTATATGTATATAACAATATATGCGAGATATAATGTTTGTAAATGTGAACTTGTTAATATGGTTTGATCAATTTCATATAAATGTAAGTTTGCCTGTTCCACAAGTGATAGTTCAATAAAGATGTTTACAAAAACAAATTACACTGTATATATTGAAACATGTTTGTAGCTCATCATCATATACAGCTTTAAAGCTACACACAGCTTGTATTTTATATATTATAGATGGTTCATAGTCTACTATTAACTGTTCTAATTGCTAGGAATAATGAAGTTCCTTCATCTCTTGAATTCCTTTTGTATATTTCCTTTGCATACTTTCTAGCAACATCAAATTGCTCTCTCCATATGTACATAATACGGAGTTGTATTTCAACAATGACTTGCTGTAACTAATAAATGACTACTTTGATACACGTATTGACCTAGTAAATATATTCCTAGTAAACCATGCCAATACTCATAAGTCTTTATTTTCAACATTATGTGCATTGTTAGTAAATGACTAATTATTAGCTGTAAAAATTCCTACAGCTCTGTACCTAGTAACACCTTCTAACTTGGCATTTTCCATAAATAAAGGGTATTCTAAATTAGCTGGCCAAGAGAACATAATCACGCTTTTACTGGAATTAATAGTTATACCTAGACTGGAAAAAAAATCCAGAAGGTTTAGGATTTTTGCATGGAAGTGTTTGCATAGGTAATTTTATTCCTCAAGTAGACCTGAGAGAATTTTTCTACAGACAGAGAATTGCTGGAGATGTGATGAGAAGAAGAGGGGTACAAAGAAACATGATCTTTGTCAATGCAACAAAATGACAGACTTTAGAAATTCCTACAGAGTACTTGGTCAGAAATGCTGGTGGAGCAAATTATCTTAACCAAGGAAATTATTCTTTTCATCTGGGATATAGAAACTAGATCTGAGGTAATTCACAGTGCATTATGGGATAGGGGCTTGGCCTCGAGCTACTGGAAGACCTCAAGCTTTGCATATGGCCGTACCGGAGCTGATGGATCGGCTCCGAACCCATCAGTCAAGAATGAATGGCGAGATTAAACTTCACATTGATTCTTTTCATCTGGGATAGAGAAACTGAATTGCATAAGACAGTAATGTCCTACTAAGTTTAATGCTGTTAGCTGCTAAAAAGCAATTACTAGAAATTGGAAATCAAAAAAACAGTTGTAATAGAATTGCTGAATGTTGCAAAGGAGATAAAAGAACTGGAGATAGGATCTTTGGAAAAGGGAAGGAGTAAACTTCAAAGAAATAAACGGAATTTGTAGGAACAATACACAGAATAATATTCAGGAGGAGTGACACTTCAGGGAAGGCAAGACTTGAGCAATCCAAAGTTAAACTGAAAAATTGTTGCGACAAATTCATATTTGTATACGTACAAAGGAAAAATGTGTTTTTTTCTATATAATTGAATGCGTGCTTGTGTCACTATACAATGTGCAAGATTAATAAAGATTTTTTTCCACCTGAAGGAATATAGTTTGACGTCTACTTGGTGTATAAAAATACTTGTGCAAATATTTCCATGCAAATCATGCTAATTGACTTCACATGTTAACTCCTATCCAAGTGGATCTCATGCAGCATTGCTATTTGTACACTACACTTCTTAATGTAGGTCATTACCCATTACTTTTTGTATGATCCAGAAAGGCTAGTTACATTCCAAGTTAATGTTGACAGTATAACCATTCTAACAAGTAAATATTACTATCAATAATAATAACTGACATGTTTTTCACATATAATATTCCATTTGTAAATTTTGCAAAGGTTTGAAGTTTGCAGATGACATTGTGATCTGTAATGAGAGTAGGGAACAGGTGGAGGAGACCCTAGAGAGGTGGAGGTATGCTCTAGAGAGAAGAGTAATGAAGGTCAGCAGGACTAAGACAATATGTGTGTGTGAATGAGAGGGAGGATAGAGGAATGGTGAGGATGCAGGGAGTAGCGGTGGCAAAGGTGGATGAGTTTAATTACTTGGGATCAACAGTTCAGAGTAATGGTGAGTGTGGAAGAGATGTGAAGAAGAGAGTTCAGGCAGGATGGAGTGGGTGCAGAAGAGTGTCAGGAGTGATTTGTGACAGATGAGTACCAGTAAGATTGAAAGAGAAGGTCTAAAAGAGGGTAGTGAGACCAACTATGTTATATGGGTTGGAGACAGTGGCATTGACAAAAGGGCAGGAGTCAGAGCTTGACATGGCAGAGATGAAGATGTTAAGATTTGCACTGGGTGTGACGAGGATGGACAGGATTAGGAATAAGTATATTAGAGGGTCAGCTCAGGTTGGAAGGTTTGGAGACAAAGCCAGAGAGGCAAGATTACGTTGGTTTGGGCATGTGCTGAGGAGGGATGCAGAGTATATTGGGAAAAAGATGCTAAGGATGAAGCTGCCAGGTAACAGGAAAAGAGGAAGGCCTAAGATAAGGTTTATGGATGTGGTGAGAGAGGACATGCAGGTAGTTGGTGTGACAGAGCAAGATGCAGAGGACAAGAAGAAATGGAAACAGTTGATCTGCTGTGGCGAACCCTAATGGGAGCAGCCAAAAGAAGAATTCCATTTGTAAATTTATAAAAACACACCTGGCTGACACACCTTCTATAATAAACAATTTCTTATTCCTTTTGGAACTCATGTTATTTTTTTTCCAATACCTCAATTTATACATTACACCCTAGATCCTTTACAACACATAAATAACACAAGGCTATATAAAATTTAAATGGAAAAGAAAAACACAACCCTTCCAGCTATGTATCGATGCTCCAGTTCTGCAAAACCTCAGAAAAGCTTCACTTAACCAAATCCAGCATTGCACTGCTCTGTGTCCCAGACAACTACTGTCCATTAGAGGTACAGGTAATGGAGGGACTAGCTGGAGAGAATTAAGAGTAAATAGCCTTCACTGGCTCACCCATCCTGGGTGAACAGAAGCTGCCTAGGCTTACTACAACAGCAGCATTAACTGTCTGATGTGTTCCAGGCTGTAAGTTGTACACTGATTGGTTGGGAGGTTGCTCACATGTGGAAGTGTACATGCTCTTCTTGAAGGAAACCACCAAGGAGCTTGCAAGGACACCATAGAATGACTGGTATTAATATACACTCCCTGGCAGCAGTATGATGCTGAATCAGCATGCTCAATCACCTCAACAGCACCAGATATAGGTTGGATTGAGACAAGGGTAGGCTAAGATGGGTCCAGAAAACCCTGTGAATTAGGAGCAGAGCTAGTAGTAGCTGATGGTCAGCTTCAGGGAGGTATGGGAGAGAGGAAGGAGACTGTTAATGTGTGCTGGACAGCTAACATCTTTTTTTCGTTGATGTGCAGATGTATTTGCGGTGGGCTCCATTGGCCCTGTATGCATATGCCATACAGGTGTGCACCCCAGGCATAGTCTGATGCATCTGTGGTGAGGGTCTGGATGGCAGGGGGTGGAGAGAAAGGTAGTCCCTTGTTGTGGGAGCATGCTGCTGCCCACCAAAGAAAATCTTTTCTTAGGCCAGGTATCATTAGTATAAGAGTTTTAAGGTTGAGAGTGTTGACACCAAAGGCTTTTTAGGTAGCATGGAATGAGTAAACTGCAAGATGCCATGAACCCCAGAGCTTGCAGGATTTTCCTTGCGGATAACTGGGTTACTAGTTGAGAGAAGTAGGCTGTCAGGTAAGATTGCTTTTCTGGTGTAATGAATGCCATCTGGGATTCTGTGTCCAGGAATAAAATCCTTTGGGTGGGTGCTAGTTTGGATTTCTTTTTGTTGATAGTGTACCCTAGGGAGGTCAGTAGGGACTTTACAAAGTCCAGGTGCTTGAGCAGCTTTTCCTGACTGTCTACCTGAATTAAGCAGTCATCTAAGTATGGGTAAATTTGTATATTCCTTTGTCTGCAAAAGGCAATGGCGGGAGCCAGACATTTTGTGAAAACTGCAGCAGATAGGCCAAAGAGAAGCACAGAGAACTGAAAGTGCAGAGATTCTGCACTGAAACATATAAATTTCCTGCGTGATTCCCTGATAGGAATTTGGAGGTAGGCCTCTTTTAGGTCTAGGGTGGCAAGCCAAGCATTCTAGGAGAGCATAGGTAGTAGTTGCTGGAGGGTGAGCATTTTGAATTTTGGTACCAACAGGAAGGTGTTTAGAATGGATAGATCGAGGATGGGGTTGCCAGGTGCCCTCTTTTCTGGGTACCATGAAAAGTCTGGAGTAGAAACCTTGACCTATCTGTTCTGCAGGTACGTGCTCTATTGCCCTCATAGAGAGCAGGGAAAGGACTTGTTTTTTCGCCTCTGCCTACTGGGTTGGAGGAAGATCTGGGAACCCTTTTGGGGTTGGGAGAGTCTGAAAAGAAAATCTGTATCCCTGGGACACTATGTTGAGGACCCAGTGGTTGTTGGTAATGGTGTCCCAGGTGCTTGCGTGGAAGGAGAATTTTCCTCCTAGGGGCAAGTGCAGGTGGGCAGAGGGAGGGGGTGGTGGTTGAGAGTCATTGTGATTTCTTACCATGAGGGGGTGACTTTGCACTCCCTGGTTTGGAAGTGGAGGATCTCCATTGCTTTAATCTCAGCATTCCCTGTGTCTGCTTGTCTGGGGGGGGGGGGTCTGCTTCCCCGGGGTCTGGGTTGAACTGACCTGGAAGGGGCAGGAAAAGACCAGTGCTTGGTGGGGCAATGCCTACTGAACCTGGTTGGCTGGACCTGTAGGAAATCCTTAACTGTCTGCATAAATGTAGCTTTTTCTTCCATCTTTTTTAAGACTTCTTCAGCCTTGGTGCCAAATAAGTTGTCTTTGTGCAAGGGTGCATCCAATAATTTAGATTTGACATGGTCTGACAAGGGGTGTTCCTTAAGCCAAGCATGCCTTCTAAGGACAGAACAGGTGACTGCTGCCCTGCAAGAAGCTTCTAGGGCGTCAAAACCACAGTGTAAAGTGTGCTTAGTTACTTGACTTGCAGAATGCATTAACTCTTGTAACTCTATTTTCTGCACAAGTAGGAAAGGATGATGTTTTTTGTTTGAGGAGTTCAATGGTATGTTGCTGAAATTTTAGCATATGGAACTGACAATTTAGTGCTCTGATAGCAAGAGTAGCAGAGGTGTATACTTTTTTACCCCATCTGTCTAGTGCTTGGGAAACCCTATCTGAGGGGGTGGGATTCTTAGCAGAAGTTGCTTTAATTCCTTTAGGCCCTTGAGAAATAACCTCAGGGTCAGCAGTAGGATTTTTGAAAAGAAATTTGTGTGAGTCAGGGACTCTGTAATACCAGTCAGGTTTTCTGGGAGCAAGAGGAAGGGTTGCAGGCAACAAACTAGATTCCGTGAAAACATCATCCACAACATCCAGGACAGGGAGAATGGCCAGGGGTCTGTGCTGTGGAAGATCTAAGAATTCTCAGAGTCTCTTTTTAGACTGAGGGTAGTCCTGACATTCTCACTAGAAATGCTCCCTTAAAGTATGAAGGGTTTCCCCAAAGGAAAAGTCCTCGGGTGGAGAGGCTTAAGGAATAGATTCCTCTGCATCAGAATCCTCATAAGCAGAGAGGGGTTGCATGTCTTCATATTCAGATGCATCAGAGTCAGACTCCTGTTCAGACAAAACTACTGGGGACAGATCTCTCTTTTTTTTTTTTGGAAGGAGTGGCTTGGCTTCCCCTGATCAGCATTATAAGGTCTTCCGTCATTTTAAGCATTTGAGACTGAGGCAAGGAAGCAGGTGTCTGAGATTGGGTCGTTGGTTTCTTGGGCGTGGTTCGTACCCTGGGCCTTAGAAATTCGGTAGTTTTCGAAAGAAAGGTAGATGCGTAAGAAGTCAGCTTGTGTCGAGAATCGGTAGTGCAAAGTACTTCCTTGGAAGTCAGTGCCTGCTCAGCGGCTCCTGACCCATCCAAGGTAGAAACAACCGCAGGATCCTTAGTCAAAGAGAGTTTTGCTGCATACCAGACTCCAAAAGGGTCTCAGTAGCGGCCTGCGAAACCACAGAAGCAGGCATCAGGGGCTGCGAAAGCGCCTCACTGAGGACCAGAGAACAGACGACTAGCTTAACGGAAGCGTGGTTGGTAGGTTTGGACCTGTGCGGTCCGTGTCTTTATCCTTACGTTTTTTATAGAAGATCTGCTGTCGGACGGCTTACCGAAGCCATATCGGAATTCAAGGACTGTGAGTGAAAATATCTAGCTACAATAAGGGCCCGACAAAGTATAGTTCTGGCATTGAACAAAGCACAAAAGTGACAGCTGAGGGGCGTTGCGGTCTGGGCCTAAGCAAGTGACGCAGTAAGAATGAAAGTCTCAGTGTGGTATTTGCTTTCCACAGGTGAGACGATTGTTAACTTTTTCTGACATCGGTTAGAGCAAGAAAAAAGGATTCCCAACAGGGTACTTGTCTTTAGAAGACTTCAGTTCGGAAGACAAAACTCAAGTAGCGCCTGACCGGCACTCGTACAAACTGCTTCGGCTCCTTGGCAAAAAAGACTGATGTAATGGCATTGGCTGCCTTACTTTATACTACTGACGACCTGACGTCAGTCCTGAAGCGACAGCAACCGATGCAGAAATACTAAGCCTCTTGTATTTGGGCCGGCCGAGGGCTACCCTGGCAGGGATAACCCAAATGTGATGACTGCCAACAGTTAAACAAGATGAACATCCTCAGATTTTTTTCTCTAATCTCTATCTTTAAGTTCTGCTTTTCTGAAACAGTTCCTCCTGGGAATCGTAATTTTGTGCAGTTCATTCCTTTATACCAACATCCAACTTCAGCAGTTCATTGAAAGTTTACAAAGCATTTTCTCTAGATTTCAAACCTTTTTATCATTTGACTTTATATAGTATTCTAATCTGCCACTTATGCTGAAGACTTCTGAATGTAATTGGTTTATTTTTTCTTACAGATTACTGGAACCCATCTCTTGAAGTAAGATTATAAATTTGCCGCAAATCAACCGAGTTTTATCAACCCAAATTTTTACTTCTCCTTTTTTCAATGACTTTCCCCTAGATTTTTTGTTTTGTTTTTTTTTTTACTTTCAAGCACTGCACTCACTGGCCAGTAACCAACATTTCCTGCTCACAGAGCCCTTCATGGAAGATGTATGGAGATAATGGGACACGTTTTTCCATCTTGGCATATAAGTAAGGGCTTGTCACTACCCTTTTTTGTCTCCTATTTCTTCAGACTGGTCTCCAGTTGTGTTCAGAATTGCTGACACTGGTCTGATTTACCCTTCTATTACAGTTCACTTGACTGCAACACACAATTTCCATTTTGGAGCAGATTTTTCTTCCCTTGACTCTCTTAAGGTTTCTAAAGCTTCTGCATGGGCAACTTTTCAACACAGACTTTCTGTTTGTATGTCCCACCTTCTGATATTTACTTCATGCTAGAAAAGCTCATTTAATCCTCTTTCTGAACTATTTGTCTCTGCACAGTTAATGTAGTTGTCTTGGAAGATCCTGCTTTTACTGCTTATTCTGACTTGTTTGCCTTAAATGATTTGGAGCCAGTCTGTTCAAATCTGTGGATTTTCCTAAATAATATCACTTTCATGCCACCTTAAAACACTAATCTGATCTTAAAATGCATGAGACATTACAAATACTGTAACTGTACATTGAGTTTTGTCATCCAGATGTAAACACTGCATACAGACACAAATACAATTATAATAAAGCCAAAGAAAAAATTGCAGGCAGCTTTGAGACACAATAGCAACACAGAAACACCCTCTTGGAAGCAAACTGGAAGCATTGTCTCTGTATTCTAACATCCACATGCCAATGACATACAAAAGGCACAGTGATGAACATAGTGTCACTGCTGAAAAGAAGGATGTTGCTGCATACAAATTTTACAAATAGTGATACTGGTAGATTTCCAGTACAGACTTTTTCTTAATTATTTTTATTGAACGTTTTAACATCAAAAACAAAAATGTATAACATTAACATTTTAAAAAAGTACATGACTAAAAGAACAGAAAAAAATAAAAAATATATATTTACAAAGGTCTCTACTACAGAACAAGAATTCTAAAAAATCAAATACTAACATTAATTATTTAACTATTAAAAATCATTTATCTAGCAGTTCTTTAAATTTAAACCAAGCATTGTAGGGAAAAAGTGACTCTGACTGCTCTTGTCTTAATTGTAGTAAGTTTGAGTTGATATACATCATGAGCAATGTTTGTGAATTCTTTCATAGACTCGTTCCAATTTTTATAACGTTTTTTGCTATTGTTAAAACACTCCACAAAAGAGGTTATTTTACTCTTGTAACACATGCAGGAATTGGTAAATCAAATAAAATTAGAGATTTAGTTAACATAATTTTGTCATTGAATACAGCCTGTAAAACAGAATGTATATTATCCCAAAATGGTTTGAGCACTACATAGTCATAAATCATATGTTGCCAATCAGCTTTAAAATTTAATTTACATCTCCAACATCTAACATTTTTTGTACAATAATTCAACTCTGTGGTATAATGAAAATTCTGTGCATGAATTTCCAAGAGAATAATCTCCAATATGGAGTTATTACATTTGGGTAATCCGCTGGCAGGTTGCCCTCAGTCGGCCTGATAAGCAAAGTCTTGGGCCCTGCGTTGGTTGCTGTCCCTTCTTCCATGATGTCAGGTTGTCAGGGGTATAAAACATGCAGCTGATGCCATTACATTAGTTTTTCTTGCCCCAGATGTCAGGTGCCCCCCAAATGGGGAGCAAATAAAATTAAAAACACAGAAAATATACCTCCAATCCCAAAAGCAAATACACCAAAAGGGCTTTTAAGCATAATGAAAGAAAGTAAAAATATAGCCAAAGAAAAATAGGGGGCTGGAGGGAGGGTAACCAGGACTGCAACAGTGAATACACTTGAACATCTAACATTTATGGTAAGTGTACACAACTGTACTACGTTCTTCGTGTTTCACTGTTGCAGTCATTACATTTGGGTAGATTCCCAAAGCTATGGTTGGGTGGAGGGAAATATACAGCATTAGGACCAGCTATAAGGCCCTGCAGGACAGCAGTGGCAAAGCCAGCTCTGGATTTAGGGAAAAGTGGTAAATGGTAATGTCTGGTGAACGTATGGACTGAGCTCCAGGTAGCAGCTTCTAGAATGTCCCCGGTAGGAACACCTCTCAGAAAGGCTGTAGAATTAGATGCCGCCCTAGTGGAATGGGATCTGATCCCCTGGGGGGATAGTTTTTCCATGGTGCATATAGCAGAAACGAATACAATGGCATATCCATTTGGAAATGGTTTGCTTTGAAATAGCCTTTCCCTCTGCCCCTGCAGCAAATGCCATCAGCAGTTGTTCAGATTTTCTTTGAGATTTTGTCCTGTTTAAGTAAAATCTAAGTTGTCTGTGTACATCCAATGAATGCAGAATCCACTCCCCCTTGTTCTTTGGATTGGGAAAGAAAGTTGGCAAATGTATGGTCTGAATAACAGCCACACTGGATACCACCTTAGGCATGAAGGATGGATTGGTCCTGAGAGATACCCTGTCCGCATGAAAGATGATGAAAGGCTCCACTGCCATAAGCGCCTGTAATTCGGAAATCCTTCTAGCTGAAGTGACTGCTAAAAGGAAAGCCGTTTTCCAGGAGAGAAATTTTAATCCTGCAGTAGCCACTGCCTCGAAAGGAGGGAGAGTGAGCTTTTCCAATACAAAATTGAGGTCCCAGGTAGGGGTTGGAGCTCTCCTGGGTAGTAAGTTTTTGGCCACTCTGAGATACTGCTTTAGTAGAGGATGAGAGTAGAGGGGAGGTTCTGTGTTGTAATGAGCTGAAATGGCTGAGGCATGGATTTTTATGGAAGAAAAGGACAGGCCCTTATGAAACATCTCAGTTAAGTATTGTAAAATCTGAGGAATGTTGGGCACTGCTGTGCTTATCCCTTGAGATTGATTCCAGGCATAGAAACTTTTTCATTTGTCAACATAAGATTTTCTAGTAATAGGCCTTCTCGCCTCCAAAATGACATCCATCACAGGTTTGCTGAGGGATGCTAAGGGTGAATTTAGGTGATTAGCCAAGCTGCAAGATTCAGAGTTTGAGCAGAGTGTGCAGAATTTGGTTATTCTGCTGAGACAATAAGTAAGGTGTCTGAGGCAGGTGCCACGGTGGAAGGTGTGACACATTGCGTAGAAGTGGGTACACCAGTGCTGGCGAGGCCAGTCTGGTGCAATCAAAATCATTTTTGGTTTGTCCTGTTTGACTTTTAATAGAACTTTGGAGAGCAGAGTCAGAGGGGGAAAGGCATAGACTAATAGGTTTTTCCAGCTGAAGGATACAGCATCCACTTTCCAGGCTTTTTTG
Source organism: Protopterus annectens (assembly GCF_019279795.1). Classification (NCBI taxonomy): domain Eukaryota; kingdom Metazoa; phylum Chordata; order Ceratodontiformes; family Protopteridae; genus Protopterus; species Protopterus annectens. Next base: position 1,750,659,459 of record NC_056735.1, read on the forward strand.
TGATGAATTCTTGTGCAAAATTTGTCCAACTGATAGTTCTGGGGTGAGGCAAAAAGATCTATGGCTGGGTTCCCCCACTTGCGTGTCAACATGTTGAAAATCCATGGTTCCAGTTTCCATTCGTGTGGGTCCATGAGATTTCTGCTTAGTTCGTCTGCCAGAGTATTCAGCTGTCCTGGCAGGAATTGAGCTTGTAGTTGTACTTGAAACTTCAATGCCGTATTCCACAAAGCCATGGCTAGTCTGCAAAGGGGGTAGGAATGTTTACCCCCTGCTTGTTTATGTACCACATATCTGTCTATCAGTAATTGTCCTGAATGAAGGTAGCCCTTGAAGGCTGTCAGTGCATTTTGTATAGCTAGCATTTCTTTTTGATTGATATGAAGATGCATTTGATTTGGGCTCCATTTGCCCTGAATGCACTTCCCTGCCAGATGTGCCCTCCACGCATAGTCTGATGCATCTGTAGTTAGGGTTTGGGTGGCAGGGGGTGGTGTGAATGTCAGTCCCTTGTTTTGGTAGCAGGCCTCTGCCCACCATAGTAACTCTAGTTGCAGGCAAGGTATGATAGGAATCATTGTTTCCAGGCTGTGACAATGCTGACTCCATAGACTTTTTAAGTACCACTGAAGTTTCCTCATATGCAGTCTTGCATATGGAATTAGAAGAATGCAGGAGGCCATGAACCCCAAGGCTTGCAGTATTTGCCTTGCAGAAAGCAGGGTTTTTGTGGCCACCTGTTTGAAGTAAACCACCAAATGAATTTGCTTCTCTGGCGTAAGGTAATTCATCTGGGCAGTTGTATTCAAGCTTGCACCCAGGAATGTAATCTTTTGAGAGGGTACCAGTTGTGATTTCTTTTCATTTATAGTGTACCCTAGACAAGTTAGAACCCTTTTTACAAATGCCAGAAGGTTTAGAAGACAGTGTCCTTGTTCTCTACCTGAATTAGACAATCGTCCAGGTATGGATATATTTGAATATTTCTTTGCCTGCAAAATGCAATTACTGGAGCCAGGCACTTTGTAAAGACCCTGGGTGCAGTAGATAAGCCAAAGGGCAGTGCAGAGAACTGGTAATGCAAGTAGCCTGCATTAAAGTGGAGGTATCTTCTGCAAGATTCCCTGACTGGAATATGCAGACAAGCCTCTTAAATCTAGAGGTGCCAACCAGGCATCTTTGCCTAGCATAGGAAGTAACTGGTGAAGAGTCAGCATCTTGAATTTTGGAATGTCCAGAAAAGTGTTTGGAGTAGATAAGTCCAAAATTGGACACCATGATTTGTCTTTTCTAGGTACCAGGAAAAGTCTTGAAAAATAACCTTGTCCCTTTTCCTCTTTTGGTACTGGTTGAATAGCCCCCATGCTCATGAGGTAAAGTACTTGTTTCTGGGCCTCTGCCCACTGATCTGGGGACAGGTCTGGCCATCCATTTGGAATTGGCAACGTGTGAAAATGAAATCTGTATCCCTGGGATACTATATTTAGAACCCATTTGTCCTGGGTTATAAGTTGCCAGTTTCTTGCATGAAGAGCCAGTTTCCCCCCCAAAGGGGCGGCTAAAAGGTAAGTGCTTGGTAAGTGTAAAGGGAAGTCATTGAGACTGCTTACCATAGGGGGGGTGTCTTGTTGTTTCCTGATTTGGAAGAGGAGGCACCCCATTCTGAAAGTCCCTTGTGACTGAAACCTGGAGCCTTTGGAATGTCTGGGTTTGGCTTGAGTGGCTCTCGAAGGAACTGGAAAGGACCAGTTCTTAGTAGGCCAGTGCCTACTAAATCTTGGAGGTTGCACTTGTAAGAAATCTTTTACAGTTTGCATAGATTTTACTTTATCTTCCATCTTTTTTAAAACTTCTTCAGCCTTATTACCAAAGAGACGGTCCTGTTGTAAAGGAGCATCCAACAATTTTGCTTTAACATGATCACGCAGATTTTGCTCTTTGAGCCAAGTAGGCCTTCTTAGCACAGACCCAGTTACAGCAGCCCTGCAGGAGGCCTCCAAAGAATCAAATCCACATGGCAAAGTATGCTTTCCAATTTGTTCAGCTGAATGCAATAAATCCTGTAAATCTTTGTTTTCCACACATGCAGAAATTAACATTTTCTGTTTAAGCAGTCCCATGATATGCTGCTGATATTTTAGCATGTGAAATTGACAGTTTAAAGCCCTGATTGCCAAGGTTGCAGAAGTGTAAACCTTCTTACACCATCTATCCAGCTCCCTGGAATTTCTATCACAAGGGGTAGGATTTTTAGCTGTAGAAGCCTTAATGCCCTTGGGACCCTGAGAATTGGTTTCAGGATCTGCAACAGGATTTTTGAAAAGGAATTTATGGGAGTCAGGAACCCTGTAGTATCTGTCTGGCTTACAAGGAGCCAGAGGCAGGGAATCAGGAGCCATACTAGATTTTGAAAAAAAACATCATCAACAATGTCTAGAACAGGAGGAATAGCCAAAGGCCTATGCTGAGGAAGAAGAAGGAAATCCCCAAGTCTCTTTTTAGATTCAGAGAAATCCTGACTTTCCCCAGTGGAAATGTTCCCTTAAGGTATGTAAAGTTTTCCCACAAGAAAAATCCTCAGGGGGAGAATCAGAAGGAATGGAATCTTCTGCATCAGAGTCCTCATAAGTAGGTATAGACAATTCCTGTTCATTAGAAGAGTCAGAAGAAATAGAATCCTGTTCAAAAGATTCATAATCAATGTCTTGCCTAGGCCTCTTAGAAGGGGGGGGTGACTACCCCTGATCAGAGTAATTAAATCTTCAGCCATTTTGATCATTTTTTTAGGCATAGGGGCCTGCACATTTGGCCCAGGTGTCATTTTTTTTAGGCATAGGTCGAGATTTTGGCCTTAGTTTTGAAGATGGCGTCGTTTTAATATCCAAATCTGTAGACCTGAAAACTCCCTCAGAAGCCGGTGCCTGCACAGCGGCTCCGGACCCATCCAAGGTAGAGACATCCGCGGGTTCCATAACTGAAGCATCTCGCGGCATATCGGACTCCAAATGGGTCTCAGTAGAGGCCTGCGAATCAGAAGTAGCGGGAATCAGGGGCTGCGAAAGCACCTCACTGAGTACCAGAACTGGCGAATGGTTTAGGAGAAGCGTCGTCGGCAGTTTTGGACCTCAACGGCCTCTCTCTTTTTCTTTGCGTTTTTTAGGTATTCCGGTAGTCGGATTGCTAACCGACGACATTTCTGGATAATTAAAGTGCGAGCCAAAATATTAAGAAGCAAAAATGTACCAGCGTTTGACCCGTTGATTGAAAGCACAAAACCGACAGCAAGGTATGTTATGGTCAGGGCCTAAGCAAGGAATACAGTACAAATGAAAATCCTTATGAGGTATTTGCTTCCCACAACTAATGCAATTATTAACTTTTACTGACATCGGTAAGGAGCAAGAAAAAGTTTCCCCAACAGGGTACTTAGCCTTTTAGTTGAAGACTTTGGATCTGTAACTCGAAAACAAAAATTTCAAGAGTCTGCCGACCAGCACTTGCGAACTGCTTCTGCTTCAGGCACCGCGTGGCAAGAAAGACTAATGTAATGGCATCGGCTGCATGTTTTATACCCCTGATGATCTGACATCATGGAAGAATGGACAGCAACCAACGCAGGACCCAAGACTTTGTTAATCAGGCCGACTGAGGGCAACCTGTCAGCAGATTACCCAAATGTAATGACTGCAACAGTGAAACACGAAGAACATGTAGTATGTTTTAATGATAATGGCATTTTTTTTATCTACTTCACTTGCAGAGTTATTACTTTGAAATAATCCCAATAATATTCTGTTGCACTTTTAACCACTTAATACATTTTAAATAAAAGTCCTTTCACTATTATGTTCTAGTGCATTAAAACAATAAAAAGATCAACAAACTTAGGGACTGTGTTTCCCACTGTTGGTTGCATTAAATTAATCTTAGGTTCAACTGATAGCCTACAAATTTGGATGGCTAGCCACATTTCTTTGATTAAATCAAACTTATTTATAATATAATCTATAGTTTGCACTTTCTCACTATCAACTGATACCAATATATCAAGCTTTTTTCTTTAAGTCTAATCATTTTTGGTAAGTTGAATGTATGGATATTATTGAGTATAAGCTATAGGAAATAATAAAAAAGCCATGCTTTATATTCTGAGTTCTTGTAAATAAAATTTTAAAGGTGTCTACTATGATGGAAATATAACAGGAATTGATTGGTTTGTTTTTACTTTGAGAAACAGTTGTTTAATAACCAGTGAAAATTATTAGTTAGTATTTTATAATGATGTGATTTTATTAGATTATTAGATTTTAACTAGATGTTTTCCATAGATGCATTATAATTGGTATTTAACCATGAAGTTATTGTCTTAATGATTGATGATAAAGAATATATTTCTAAATCTGGTAAACTAATACCACTCAAAGACCAGCCTCTTATGTGAAGATTTAAAGAAAATCTCGGTGTGTTGGGAAACCAAAGAAATCTCAAGGTCAAAGAATTACACTTTTATACTATCTTTATAGGAAGGAAGAGATAGAGATTGTATGATATATATATATATATATATATATATATATACATATATATATTTTTTTGGAAGAATAATCATTTTAATCAATTAAGGAAAGCCTCTCTTCCATAGTAAAAAATAACTTATTCCATTTATTAATAAGATGCCTTACAGAATTCAATTATTATAATTAAGAACTATTATATGTTTAACTATTTAGGGATAACTTTAAAATATTAATATTAATCTTTTTATCTTCTACAATACATTTAGAGAATCTACTGTGTATTTTATAAGTATCACAATTTATAGGTAAAACTTTAGTTTTATTTTCATTAAAACTACATCCTGATTTTTTTTTCCTGGAAGGTTTCTGTTGCATTAAATGCAACATCAAGAGAAAGACTGCAGTTATTCAGAGTCAATATGATATCATCTACAAACAACTGTATTTTGGTGTTTAAATTTGTGTTTATTTGTATGCTTTTGATATTTATATTTGATCTTGTATAGTTTGCTAATGGTTTGGGTGGTGCAGCGGTTAGCTTTGCCGCCTCACAGCAAGAGGTTCCTCGGCTGGGGTGCCTTCTGTGTGGAGTCTTTATGTCCTCACTGTGGTCGTGTGGGTTTTCTCTGGGTGCTCCGCTTTCCTCCCACATCCCAAAGACATGCTGTAGGGGGATTGGACACTCTAAACTGGCCCTAGGCATGACTGCATACATGTGTGTGCCTTCTGTGGAAGGCTGGGTGCCGGGCTGGCAACTCTTGACACCGTAAAACTCCACTGCCAATCATGAGCAGACAGGTGATCCGCTGTGGTGACCCCTAACCGGGAAAAAGCCAGACGAAGAAGAAAATAGTTTGCAAATGGTTCCATAATTAAAGTAAAAACTAATGGCAACAGAGGACAGCCCTGTTTAGTACCTTTAGAGATCATAACTAACTCAAAAGTATATAAATCTATTTTAATATAAGCAAACAAATTTTCATAGAGAAGTTTAATATGCTGTAAAAAATTATTTGAAAAATTACATTCCTCCAAGACTGATCATGGTATTAAGTACTCCGAGTTAACTGAGTCTAATGCACTATTAATATCTAGACTTACCAAAGTTAACGTAACTTTTGTGTTATGAGCATCATCTATTATTGTTAATACTCTTTTAATAATATCATAGGAAACCAATTTGATCTTTACCAGTATAGGAAGAAATTGCTTTATTCTGCAAGCAAAATGAATAGCCATGAATATTTTATAACCTATATTTAATAGAGAGACTAGTCTATATGAAAAGCATTTTGTTGGATCCTTGTCAGCTTTTTTTAAATTGGAGATATAAGAGTGTATTTTCAGGATGGTGGAACCTTTGCTGAACCTTTAACTACTGAAAATATTTCCAATAAAACACTTACAAGCATCTTTAGACATTAGTTTATATTGTTCAGGTATTATGCCATAATTTCCAGTAGCTTCATTAGGTTTTAATTTATTAAACTGAGTTTTGGGCTCAGACATAGATATGGGCTTATCAATTAATTTCATCTGATCTGCCGATAATTTACTTTTTAGTATGATTTTTTTTTTAATAAATGTTTTAATTCCATCTTGACGATCCATTGCTGGATTATATTGATTGATTTTATGAAAGAGTCCTAAATATACCTGAAATATATATAAAATTTATATACTTACCATAACATTCCAGCTGTGTTGTCCATTTTCATTCTTCCTCAACGAATAGGTTCAGATCCAATCCTTGATCTGACTTGGCCACTTTCTTTAGCTTCTAGGATTCGACTTTCAAGCTCCTCCCTTACCCATAATGTCCCTGATCACTGTATTACCTTAGATTGAGTTTGCTGCTATTATACAATTTCTCAGGAAAAATAATTTAAAATAGTTATGACAGCAGCAATTGGAGAAGGATCAGGAGCTCAAACAGGAGCAACACTTTCCCAATAACAATTCTATTAGGTCACTCCCAAAGACATGGATAGGGGGAAGATGGGAGGGAAGTTGAGGAAGAATGAAAAGGGACAACACAGATGGAACATTATGGTGAGTACATAACTTTTATATCTGATGTTATTTTCATTCGTTCCTCAATGAATAGGACAGAGTCAGCAGCTTCAAATACCTTGGGTGGTCCTCATGGAAGGATATTCCAGAGCACAGCAGAACCGAATGATGCTCTGTTCATGGAGATGATGACCAATTTGCAATGAGAAACAAAGGTATGAGCATTAGACTAAGTGTCAGCTACACAAATATCATCAATGGAAGCTCTAGCCCAAAAAGCCACTCATATAAGTCATCGACATGGTTGAAAAGCCTTCGGTTGTTCTGGTAAGATTAGGCCTTTCAAGGAATAAACATAAGAAAGACAATCTGTTATCCATTTTGCTAGCATAACCTTTGAAACTGGTTTCTCCCATCTTGGTGTTACAAAATGAGATAAAAAAAAGTACAGTTGAGTACACTTACCATAAATGTAGATGTTCAAGTGTATTCACTGTTGCAGTCATCACACTTGGGTTATCCTGCCAGGGGTAGCCCTCAGTCGGCCCAAATACCAGAGGCTTAGCATATCTGTGTCAGTTGCTGTCGCTCCAGGACTGACGTCAGGTCGTCAGTGGTATAAAAACAGGCAGCCAACGCCATTACATCAGTTTTTTCTTGCCCCAAATGTCAGGAGCCCCCAAATAGGGAACTAGGTTATGGTGAAATAACACCACCAGTAGAAAGTAAATACCAAATAGCACTGAAAGGAGTGAGGAAGAGAGAGAGAGAGAGAGAGAGAGAGAGAGAGAGAGAAGGGGATGGAGGGTGGGAAAAGTACAGTTTTATACCTACCATAAATGTAGATGTTCGAGTGTTCACCCTGCTGCAGTCATCACACTTGGGTTATCCTGCCGTCAGGCGGTCCCGCAGTCAGCCCGAATTCCAAAGTCTTGGTCTGGCGCCGGTTGCTGTCGCTTCTTCCTGACGTCAGTGCATCAGGGGTATATAAGAGGCATCCAACGCCATTTTCTTCAGTTTTTCTTGCCCCAGATGTCAGGTGCCCGCAAAAGGTAGGCAAAAGATATATATATATATATATATATATATATATATATATATATATATATATATACATACATATACATACATACACACACACACACACACACACACACACACACACACACACACACACACACACACACACACACACACATATGGCTATATAAAAATAAAACAAAACCCTTGGGTACAAGCAAATACACCACAGAGGTAGTATAGGATGAAGTGGTATAGATAAGTTCAGCTAGTTCAGAGGGGATGGAGGGAGGGTAACCTGGACTGCAGCAGGGTGAACACTCGAACATCTACATTTATGGTAGGTACAAAACTGTACTATGTTCATCGTGTTACCCTGCAGCAGTCATCACACTTGCGTTGAATCCCAAAGCTAAGGAGGGGAGGTGGAGTCAAACAGGGTTAGAAGAGGCTAGTAGGCTCTGCAAAACTGCAGTGGCAAAACCAGCTCTAGTCTTAGAGTAAAGAGGTAAGTGATAATGTTTGGTGAAGGTGTGCACTGAACTCCAAGTAGCAGCTTCCAGAATATCATTGGTTGGCACTCCCCTGAGAAAATGCTGCTGATGTAGCTGTATCCCTGGTGGAGTGGGACCTAATGTTAGCAGGTACTGGTTTCCCATGATGTGTGTAGCAGAAACGTATGCAATGTCCTATCCATTTAGACATGGTCTGTTTTGAGATGGCTTTTCCTTGTGATCCTGTAGCATAGGATACAAAGAGCTGGTCAGTTTTTCTGAAAGCCTTAGTTTTATCCAAGTAGTAACGTAATTGCCTGTGAATGTCCAAAGAGTGCAGGAATCTTTCTCCTTTAATCTGGGGATTTGGGAAGAAGGTGGGCAAGTGAATGGTTTGGTTTAGGGCCACACTGGATACCACCTTTGGCATAAAGGAAGGATTAGTCCATAGAGAGAATCTGTCTTGATGAAAAATGAGGAAAGGTTCCACTGCCATTAGTGCCTGTAGCTCTGAGACTCTTCTAGCTGAGGATACTGCTAGTAGTAGGGCAGTTTTCCACGAAATAAATTTTAAATCAGCTGAGAAAGCTGGTTCAAAGGGCGGCAGTGTAAGCTTTTCCAGGACAAAGTTAAGATCCCAAGTAGGTGTTGGAGCTCTCCTTGGCGGTCTTAAGTTCTTAGCCCCTCTGAGGTACTGTCTTAGGAGTGGATGTGAAAATAAAGGAGGATCTGTGCTGTAATGAGCTGAAATTGCTGAGGCATGGATCTTAATAGATGAAAAGGAAAGTCCTTTGTGTAACATCTCAGTTAAATATTGTAGAATCTGAGGAATGTTCGGCTCCAGGGGATTTAGGCCTTTAGCCTGGTTCCAGGAGCAAAATCTTTTCTATTTGTCTAAATAGGTTTTCCTGGTGCTGGGCCTCCTGGCCTCCAGAATGACATCCATAACTGCTTTGGATAAAGGTGTTGGTTGGTTGTTTAGGTAATTTGCCATGCAGCCAGGTTTAAAGTCTTGAGCTGGCTGTGTAGAATCAGATTGTCTCGCTGGGTGAGCAGGTGTGGAATTTGTGGCAAAATCCATGGTGGGCCCTGGGCCATGGTCCTTAAAATTGGATACCAATGTTGGCATGGCCAATCTGGTGCAACGAGAATCATTTGTGGCCTCTCTAATCTGACTTTCAGCAGTACCTTTGCTAGAAGAGGCAGTGGAGGGAAGGCATACACTGTCAAGGTTTTCCAACTGAATGAGAGAGCGTCCACTTTCCAAGCTAGTGGATGGAAGGTCCTTGTGCAAAATTTTTGAAGTTGGTGGTTGTGGGGGCTTGCAAACAGATCTATGTCTGGGCGTCCCCATTTTTGAGCTACCATTGCAAATACTTGTGGATCTAGTTTCCATTCGTGTGGATCCATGATGTTTCTGCTTAGGTCGTCTGCCAATGTGTTTTTCTTTCCTGGCAGGAATTGTGCTTGTAATTGAACCTGGTAAGACAGTGCAGTGTTCCACAAGGTCATTGCTAACCTGCATAGAGGGTAGGAATGTGTGCCCCCTTGCTTGTTTATGTACCACATAACTGTGGTGTTGTCTGTCCTTATTAGTAGTTGTCCTGGGTGTAGAAGGTCTTTCAAAAGCTGTTAGGGCATTCTGCACTGCTAGCATTTCTTTTTGATTGATATGCAGGTGTCTCTGATCTGTAGTCCATTTGCCCTGAATGCACTGTCCTATCATGTGTGCTCCCCCAGGCATAGTCCGATGCATCTGTTGTCACAGTTTTCCTGGCTGTGGGTAAGGTGAAAGGCTGACCCTTGTTGAGGTGACATGCCTGTGCCCACCATAGAAACTCCTGTTGAAGGCAGGGAATGAGTGGAATCATTGTTTCCAATCTGTGGCTGTGCTGAGTCCATACACTTTTCAGGTACCATTGTAATTTCCTCATATGCAGTTTTGCAAATGCTATTAGTAGAAAGGAAGATGCCATGAATCCCAAGGCCTGCAGAATTTTTCTTGCAGGGAGTTGGGTCTTTGTTGCCATTATTTTGAAATATTAAAACAGTTGTCGTTGTTTGTCTGGCGTGAGATAAGCCATCTGGGCCGTTGTATTCAAGCTGGCACCCAGGAATGTTATGTTTTGTGAGGGCACTAGTTTTGATTTCTTTTCGTTTACTGTGTATCCTAGGCAACTTAGAAGGTGTTTGACAAATGCCAGATGCTGTAGAATAATGTCCTTGCTTTCTGCTTGAATAAGACAGTCGTCCAGGTATGGGTATATCTGAATTCCTCTTTGTCTGCAGTATGCAATTACTGGTGCCAGGCATTTTGTGAAGACCCTGGGCGCAGTAGATAAGCCAAAGGGCAGTGCAGAGAATTGATAATGCGTTGAACTTGCAACGAAGCAGAGGTATCTTCTGCAATTTTGTCTGTTAGGGACATGAAGGTATGCCTCCTTGAGGTCCAAAGTGACTAGCCAAGCATTCTTGCCCAGCATGGGAAGAAGCTGCTGTAGTGTTAGCATCTTGAATTTTGGTACTTGCAGATAGGTGTTCAGAATTGAAAGATCCAGAATGGGTCTCCATGCTTTGTCCTTTCTCGGAACTAGGAAGAGTCTTGAGTAAAATCCTTGTCCCTGCTCCTGTGTAGGTACCTGCTGAATGGCTCTCATGTTCATGAGGGCTGTAAATTTGTTTTTGTGTCTCTGCCCATTGATTAGGTGGCAGGTTTGGCATTCCTTTGATCCTTGGTAAGGTATGAAAGTGGAATCTGTATCCTTGAGAGACAATGTTTAGAACCCATTTGTCTTTTGTGATGATGTGCCAGTTGTCTGCAAAAAAAAAAAAAGGTTAGTTTTCCTCCCAAGGGCATTGCCAGGAGAGATTTCCTTAGTAGTTTGAGGATAGAGTCATTGTGTCTGCCTTCTGCTAGCTTGGGGCCTGTCTTCTCCTCCTTTTTGGGTAGCAGAACCCCATTGGCGAGGTTTGTAAGGGCCCTGTGGCTGACCTCTGCTGCTTAGGCATCTGTATTTGCCCCTCTGTGATCTGTCTGAAGCTGGAAAGGACCAATTTTTTGTTGGCCAATTTCTGCTGAAGTGAGGGGGTTGTACCTGCAAGAAATCTTTGACCGTTTGCATAGATTTCGCCTTATCCTCCATTTTCTTTAAAACCTCTTCTGCTTTGACACCAAATAATACATCCTGTTGTAAAGGTGCATCTAATAATTTTGCTTTAACATGGTCAGGGAGGGTTTGTGTTTCTAACCAAGCATGTCTGCGAATGACTGAGCCAGTAACAGCTGCTCTACAGGAAGCTTCCAGTGAATCAAATCCGCATTGTAAAGTATGCTTGCCCACCTGTTCAGCTGCATGCAACAGATCCTGCATTTTCTTGAACTCAGGCTGTTCTGTGTGTGTGCTCATTTTTTGTTTTAACTGAGACATCAGGAATTGTTGATATTTCAACATGTGAGACTGGCAATTTAATGCTCTCATTGCCAGAGTTGCAGAGGTGTATATTTTCTTTCCCCATCTATCTAGGGCTCTGGAATCTCTTTCAGAGGGCACAGGATTTTTAGCCATAGAAGCCTTTGCTCCCTTAGGACCCTGGGAACTGGTTTCTGGGTCAGCTACAGGGCTTCTATAAAGGAATTTGTGCGAGTCAGGTACTCTGTAGTATCTGTCTGGCGTGGCTGGAGCAGGAGGTAGAGAGTCTGGATTTAAACTAGACTCCAAGTAGACATCATCCACAATATCTAAAACAGGAGGAATAACAAGAGGTCTGTGCTGGGGTAATAGAAGGAACTCTCTGAGCCTTTTCTTAGAATCTGAGTAATCCTGGCCTTCCCAGTGGAAATGTTCCCTCATGGTATGTAATGTTTCCCCAAAGGAGTAGTCTTCAGGGGGAGATGCTGAAGGAATACAGTCTTCAGCATCAGAATCCTCATAAGGTGGAAAAGTGTAATCCTGTTCCTCAGAAGAATCTGAGGAGAGAGAAACCTGGTCAGAGGATGCATAATCCTCCTCTTGTCTTGGTCTTTTATCAGGAGGGGGATGGGAACCCCTGACAAGGGTAATTAAATCTTCAGCCATCTTAAGCATCTGTTTCTTAGGCATGGGGCCTTGACCTGTAGACTGATGAACAGTTTTCTTAGGTTTTAAAGGAGTTTTAAGTTTAGCATAAGATGTAATGGTGAGTGTAGTCGGTCTGAAGACACATTCTGCAACCAAAGGTGTTTCCTCTGCACCGGTGTCTAAATCTGCTCCGGTGTCGGTAGATGGCTGCGTCGGCCTAGCAGACTCCGCGTGGGAGTCGGCAGCTGTCTGGGGTTCCAGCTGTGCGGTCGTCAGGGGCTGCGTAGGTGCCTCACTGAAAACCAGAGAACCGGCGACAGGCCCAGCTGAGGCCTCGAGGTCTGGCTTATTCCTAAGCTGCCTGTCCTTATCCTTGCATTTTTTATGAACTGCGGTCGTTGACTGCTCCGACGGCATGATATAACTGAATTTCCTACCAAAGTAATGCCGTGTGAAGTCAAAACGGCGTTTGACAGTGCGTTTGTTAAACCTAGCGCAAAACCGACAACTGTGACATCGTGGTCTGAGCCTAGGCAAGGAATGCAATAGGAATGGAAGTCCTTATGAGGTATTTGCTGCCCACAAGAAATGCAATTGTTAACTTTTTCTGACATCGGACTGAGGCAAGAAAATGTTCCCCAACGGGGTACTTAGCTTTATTGAAGACTTTGGACTGAAATTCAAATCGAAAATCTCAGGTGTCGGCCGACCGGCACTTGCGAACTGCTTCTGCTTCGGGCACCACGCGGCAAGAAAGACTGGAGAAAATGGCGTCGGATGCCTCAGATACCCCTGACGCACTGACGTCAGGGAAGAAGCCACAGCAACCGACGCCGGACCAAAACTTTGGAATTCGGGCCGACTGCGTGACCGCCTGACGGCAGGATAACCCAAGTGTGATGATTGCAGCAGGGTAACACAATGAACATCCAGGACTGCAACAGTGAATACACTAGAACATCTACATTTACGGTAAGTGTACACAACTGTACTATGGTCTTCATGTTTCACTGCTGCAATCATCACACTTGGATTGATTCCCAAAGCTAAAGAAAGGAGTAGAGGCAGTCAAGAAGAGATGGGGCTGGCTAATATGCCCTGCAGGACTGCGGTTGCAAAGCCTGCCCTGGATTTGGAAAAGGTAGGCAAGTGGTAATGCTTGGTGAAGGTATGAACAGAACTCCATGTTGCAGCCTCCAGGATGTCCCTGGCGGGGACTCCTATGAGGAAAGCTGCAAAGGTGGAAGGTGCTCTGGTAGAGTGAGTCTTGACCCCCTTAGGGGGAGGTTTCCCGTGTTGCTTGTAACAGAAATGGATACAGTGTACTATCCATCTGGAAATGGTTTGTTTTGATATGGCCTTGCCCTCTGGCCCTGCTGCAAAGCTGACTAGTAACTGGTCAGATTTCCTAAAGGGCTTAGCCCTATCCAGGTAGAATCTGAGCTGTCTGCGCACATCTAAAGTGTGCAGGATCTTTTCCCCCTTATTTTGAGGTTTAGGGAGAAAGGTGGGCAAATGAATAGATTGGTTGAGAACCACAATGGACACCACTTTAGGCATGAAATGTGGGTTACGCCTGAGGGAGACCCTGTCAGCATGAAAAATGATGAAGGGTTCAACAGTCATGAGTGCTTGTAGCTCAGACACTCTTCTAGCTGAAGTGATGGCCAGAAGCAAGACTGTTTTCCAAGAGAGGAATTTTAACACTGCTGAAGCTGCAGGCTCAAAGGGGGGGGGGGTAGTGTGAGCTTTTCCAACACAAACTTAAAGTCCCAAGCAGGGATACGGGCTCTTCTGGGTGGCCTTAAGTTGTTAGCCCATCTAAGGAACTGCTTAATGAGGGGGTGTGAAAATAGAGGTGGCTCTGCGCTGTAATGAGAGGAGATGGCAGAGGCATGGATTTTAATAGAAGAGAAGGATAGGCTCCTGTGAAGCAGGTCTGCCAGGTAATCCAGGATGAGAGGTAGGGAAGGTTGTGCTGGTTCAGCTCCTTTATCCTGGATCCAGGAGCAATACCTTTTCCACTTGTCAGCACAGGATTTTCTAGTGCTGGGTCATCTAGCATCACATATAACATCCAAGACTTGTTGGCTTAGGCTGGCCACTGGAGAAGAGGTCAAGGAATAAGCCAGGCTGCCAGGTTCAGTGTCTACAATTGTGGATGCAAGAACTCTCCCTTCTGCTGGGGTCAGGAGAGTTGGAATCCGAAGGAGGTGCCATGGCGGCAACTGTGACAGACTGCGCAGTAGTGGGTACCAGTGTTGGCTTGGCCAGTCTGGGGAAATCAGGATTGCCCTTGGTCTTTCCTCTCTTAATTTGAGTAATACCCTTGTAAGACGAGGTAGAGGGGGAAATGCATAGATAGAGAGGTTTACCCATTGGAAAGATAGGGCATCCACTCTTTCCAGGCCTTGCTGTGAGGTTCCCTGGTGCAGAATTTGCTGAGCTGGTGGTTGTTGTGGGAGGCAAATAAGTCCATCTTCGGGGTACCCCATTTCTGGGTTACAAGCCTGAAGGTGTTGTGGTTTAATTGCCACTCATGTGGGACTAGGAGATTTATGCTTAAGTTGTCTGCCAGAAGAGTTTTGGTTGCCTGGCAGGAATTGTGCTAGCAGGTGAATCTGCACAGTTGAAGCCATGTGCCAAAGGGTCATGGCTAGCCTGCATAGTGGGTAAGAGTGGGTTCCTCCCTGCTTGTTGATGTACCACATCACTGTGGTGTTGTCTGTTTTGATAAGTAGAGGCCCTGGAGAGAGTAGGGGTCTGAAAGCTGTCAGAGAATGCTGAACAGCTAGCATCTCTTTTTGGCTGATGTGCAGATGAATCTGATTTGGGCTCCTGTGGCCCTGAATGCACCTGCTGTCCAGGTGTGCACCCCAGGCATAGTCTGATGCTTCTGTGGTTAGGGTCTGGGCAGCATAGGGCTATGAAAAGGGAAGTCCCTTGTTGCGGTTGGATGCTGCTACTCACCAAAGAAAATCTTTTCTTAGACAAGGTGTCATAGGTATAATAGTTTCCAGGTCCTGAGAATGTTAACACCAAAGGCTTTTTAAGTACCATTGAAGTTTCCTCATATGGAGTCTGGCATATGGAATTAGTAGAATGCAAGAGGCCATGAACTCTAGAGCTTGCAGGATTTTCCTTGCAGATAACTGGGTTCTGGAGGCCAGTTGAGAGAAGTAGTCTGTCAGATAGGCTTGTTTTTCTGGAGTAAGGAATGCCATCTGGGATGCTGTGTCCAAGGCTTGCTCCCAGGAATACAATTTTCTGACTGGAGACTAGTTTGGATTTCTTTTCATTCATAGTGTACCCCAGTGAGGTCGATAGGTCTTTTACAAATATCAAGTGCTGTAACAGCTTTTCCTGACTGTCTGCCTGAATCAGGCAGTCGTCCAGGTAGGGGTAGATTTGAATACTTCTTTGTCTGCAAAAAGCAATGGCTCGAGCCAGGCATTTTGTGAAAACTCTGGGAGCAGTGAATAAGCCAAAGAGAAGTGCAGAGAACTGATAATGCATAGATCCTGCCCTGAAATGTAGATATTTCCTGCAAGAGTCTCTGATTGGGATGCGCGGATAGGCCTCTTTTAGGTCTAGAGTGGCTAACCAGGCATCTTTGGATAGCATAGGAAGAAGCTGCTGGAGGGTGAGCATTTTGAATTTTGGTATCACCAGGAAGGTGCTTAGAATGGATAGATCTAGGATTGGGCACCAGGTGCCCTCTTTTCTGGGTACCAGGAAAAGTCTGGAATAGAACCCTTTGCCTATCTGGTCTGCAGGACCAGGCTGAATAGCCCTCATGGACAGCAGGGAATGAACTTGGTTTTGTGCCTCTGCCCACTGGTTTGGAGGAAGATCTGGGAACCCTTTTGAGGTTGGCAGTGTGTGGAAATAAAATCTGTACCCCTGGGACACTGTTGAGAACCCATTGATCGTTGGTGATGGAAGTCCAGTTTTTTGCATGGGAGGCAAGTTTTCCTCCTAGGGGCACAAGCAGATGGGCAGAGGTAAGAGGTGGAGTTGAGAAGTCATTGAAAATTCTTTCCATAAGGGGGTGGCTTAGCACTCCCTGTTTTGGAAGTGGAGGTACTCCATTGCTTAGATCTCTGCATTCCCTGGGCCTGCTGTCTGGGGGGGGGGGTCTGCTTCCCCTAGGTCTTGTCTGAGCCAGACTAGTGGGGACTGGAAAGGACCAGTGTTTGAGGTGCAATGCCTACTGAATCTCGGAGGCTGGACTTGCAAAAAATCTTGAACTGTCTGCATAGATTTAGCTTTTTCTTCCATTTTTTTTAAAACCTCTTCTGCCTTGGTGCCAAACAGATTGTCTTTGTTCAGTGTTGCATCCAATAATTTTGATTTGACATGGTCTGGCAAGGTCTGTTCCTTAAGCCAAGCATACCTTCTAAGTACAGAACCTGTGACTGCTGCCCTGCAAGATGCTTCTAGGGCGTCAAACCCACATTGCAGGGTATGCTTAGTAACTTGGCTTGCAGAATACATAAGCTCCTGTAATTCTTTATTTTCTCCATAGCCTGGAAAGGTAGATCATTTTTGTTTAACAAGTTCCACAGCATTTTGCTGGTATTTCAGCATGTGGAACTGACAACTTAATGCTCTACTGGCAAGAGTTGCAGAGGTGTATACTTTTTTACCCTATCTGTCTAAAGCTAGGGAATCCCTGTCCGAAGGGGTGGGTTTCTTAGCTGTGGTTGCTTTTATTCCTTTAGGTCATTAGGAGATGACCTCATAGTCAGCAGTAGGATTTTTGAAAAGAAATTTGTGTGAGTCAGGGACTCTAACACCTGTCAGGTTTCCTGGGAGCAGGAGGTAGAGCATCGGGAGTTAAACTGGATTCCATGAAAAGTCTCTTACTTTTAGAAGGGGTAGGCTGGCTTCCCCTAATCAGCATGATAAGGTCTTCCGCCATTTTAAGCATTTGAGATTGAGGCATGAAAGCAGGTGCTTGAGCTTGGATCGTCAGTTTTTAGGTGTAGTTCGTACCCTGGGCCTTAGAAACTCAGTAGTTTTAGAAAGAACTGAAGATGCAAAAGAAGTCGCTTGTGTCGAATATCGGTAGTGTTAAGAACTTCCATGGAAGCCGGTGCCTGCACAGCGGCTCTGGACCCATCCAAAGTAGAGACATCCGCAGGTTCCCTAGTCAAATAAGAGTCTCGTGGCATACCGGACTCAGAATGGGTCTCGGTAGCGGCCTGCGAATCCATAGAAATGGGCATCAGTGAGTACTGGTGAACTGGCAACTAGCTTAACAGAAGCGTCATCGTCAGTTTTAGACCTGTGCGGACTGTCTCTGTCTTTATCCTTATGTTTTTTTCGGAAGATCAGTAGTTGGATGGCTTAATGAAGCCATTTTGGAAAACAGAGATCGAGAGCCAAAGTATTTAGCTACAATAAGGGCCCAACAACGTATAGTTCTGGAGTTGAACAAAGCACAAAACCGACGGCGAGGAACGTCGTGGTCTGGACCTAAACAGGTGATGCATTAAGAATGGAAATCTCGGTGTGGTATTTGCTTTCCACAGGCGAGACAATTGTTAACTTTTTCTGACACCGGTTAGAGCAATAAAAATGGATCCCCAATGGGGTACTTAGATTTAGAAGACTTCAACTTCAATTTCGGAAACAAAAACTCAGGTAGCAGCCGACTGGCACTTGTGCGAACTGCTTCTGCTTCGAGCTCCTCGGCAAGAAAGACTGATGTAATGGCGTCGGCTGCCTGGTTTTATACCACTAACGACCTGACGTCAGTCCTGGAGTGATGGCAACCAACGCAGAAATACTAAGCCTCTGGTATTCAGGCTGACTGAGGGCTACCCCTTGCAGAATAACCCAAGTGTGATGACTGCAACAGTGAAACATGAACATCTGATCTGCCTTAGTAAACTCAATGGTTCTATGTAGGCAAAAACAAAGTTGTCTATGTACATCCAAGAGATGAAGGGTATATTCTACCAGCCATGCAGCTCTCTTCAAGAAATCCCTGAGACAACACCTTTCCTCTCTATGGGCAATGCACCTGCCAAAACTGCACTTCCCAAAACCTGACACTACCCTACACCTTCATTAACTACTACTCTGATACAATTGCAGTACTGTACTATCCACTATATTTGGTTATCTATAGTTAAGCTGAGAGCTTCACAAGGATCAATTATTCAGACTATGCAGTAAGAACCTATGCTTACATGAGTAACTTAATTATCCTAGCTTTATATCCTATCTCATTATATTCTAATTGCATATACCATTTTATCCTTGATGGTATAATCTAATAATGTACCAAGATTTTTATCTTGCTTATTCAATTGTCTACTGTACCTCTTGCATACTTACATACTTATGTTGATCTACTGTATTGTTTGTATTGTATAATTGATTGTGGAGCTTTTCTCCCTGGGCCTCCACTGAAAATGGGCTCACTACGGCCCAGTGGACCACCTGATAAACAAATGCAAATAATAAATAAAATAAATAAAAAAAGAAGTTATGTCTTACCATAACATTCCCTCTGTGTAGATCTTTATTTATTCATTACCGAAAGGACTTCGGTTTTGTCCTAAGAACAGACACAGCCATTTCCAAGCTCACGCCAGCCAAAAACTCTCAGCTACGACCTACCCATAATGCCCCTCTCATAGTCTCTTCAGATTGAGTTTGTCTGCCCCTATATTATAGGGGTAGTAAGAGACAGTAGGAGGCTCTGTCTGAGCAAATTAACCAGGAGTTCCTAAAGTCCACCAGGAGTCCAGGCAGGGGGGAAGGAGGGTAGGAAGTAATGAAAGAATAAAGATCTACAACACAGATGGAATGTTATGTGTTGTAAATCTTTATTTATTCCTTATGGATAGGACCGAGTCCTCAGCTACTGGACAGGAGGTTTAACATGTAATACTCCTTTCAAAAAGGTTTTGCACAGACGGTGTGACATAGAAGAATTATTAAATCCATTACGAAAATCTGTGATAGCTGCTAAATGCACAGTAATCGTCTATGCTGAGGCCCCTGCATGTAGAAGAGTAGTCAGGTACTGTAGGATCTTCTGAAAAGGCACAGAGAAAGGGTCTATGTCCTGATCTTTGGCCCATGTAGAGAACCTAGCCCATTTACTAGAATAACATTTTCTGGTGGAAGGTTTGTGTGAAGCCATAAGAATCTCATGGACAGGAGATGAAATATCAGGCAGCTTGGCAATCATCGGAAGTGGAGGAACCAAGCTGCGAGCTTGAGGCTGTGGAGATTGTGGTGAATCAGTCCCAAAGGGTGAGATAGCAGACCTTGACATTGATCCAGGATCCACGGGATGTGGATCAGATGAGGCCATAGGAAAGGAAACCAGACTTGATGGGGCCAATAAGGGGCAATGAGGATCATTTTCCTTCCTAACCTTTGAGCTTTCTGGAGGAATTTTGGGATGAGGGGAAATGGAGGAAAAGGCATGCAGTAGACCTGGGGACCAATCGTGCATTAGAGTGTCCCTTGGTGATTCCCCCCGAGGGGGGATCAGGGAAAAATAGCTTCTGCATTTGTTGAGAGGGGAAGCAAACAGATCGCAGCAAGGCCTGCCCCAGCGGCGGAAGATCTGATCCACTATTACAGGATTGAGGGACCACTCATGAGGCCTCAGGATGTTCCTGCTCAGATTGTCCGCAATAAGGCTGGAACTCCCGGGAATGTGCATTGCTATAAGAAAGTGGTTGGAAGCTATCGCCCACTGCCAAATCCTCATGGCTTTCCGACACAGTGGTTAAAATCTGGTTCCACCTTGTTTGTTTATATACCAGACAACTGACATGTTGTCAGACTGAATTGCAATGGTCCCTGAAGGGAGGACTGTATGGAAAGCTTCGAACGCTAACAGAACTGCCCTCAATTCCAAAACATTTATGTGCAAATTGTCCTCCATGGGGGATCAGGTGCCTTGGACACACTTTCCCTGGAAATGCCACCCCCCCCCCCACAGGGAAGCATCCGTGGTCACCGTGGCCCTGGGCTGGGGGAGACAGAATGGTTGACACCAAAGATCTGATTCTGGCTTCATCCACCATAGCATTTCTTTCTTGCAAAGGTTTGTAAGGCGTACCATGTGGTCGAGTGGGTGGGTCAAGATTGACCATTGTGAAGAAAGGAGCCACTTTAATATTCTCATGTGCAACATCGCCCGTGGTACTAGGGTAATGGCAGCTGACGCAGAGCCTAAGAGTTGCAGTACAAGGTATGCTGTACCAAGGTTTGTGGCGGGAGGGCTTGGATCTAGTGTCTTATTTTCAAAAGCTCATGAGGAGGGAGGGAAGCTTGACAGGATGTTGTGTTGAAGATCGCTTCAATAAATTCCAATGTTTTTATTGGGGACATTTCAGATTTGTCCTTGTTGATCATAATCCCCAAGCGGAGAGCGAGGCCTTGAGTGTAAGACAGGCTGTGGATGAAAAGGTTCCTGGTAGTGGCGGTAAGGAGCCAATCGTCTAGATATGGAAATACCTGGAATCCTTGTAGTCGAAGATGAGCTACAACTGCCGCCATATATTTGGTGAACACTTGGGGGGCTGTCGAGAGACTGAATGGCAGTACACTGAACTGGTAGTGATTGTCTCCTAGCCAGAAGCGGAGAAATCTCCGGGAGCGCTGATCCATCTTTATGTGGTGATACGCATCTTTGAGATCTATAGAGCACATCCAGTTGTCCTTCCCTAGAAAAAGGAGAATGGACTGTACCGTGACCATCCAGAATTTTTGAGGTTTCATAAATTTGTTCAATAGGCAGAGATCCAGGATTGGTCTCCAGTCCCCTGTCTTTTTTGGTACTAAAAAGAATCTCGAGTAAAACCCGAATCCTCTCTGGTCTGGTGGGACTGGTTGGATGACTCTTTTTCTTAGCAGCTTTTCTATTTCTAAGGCGGTTACCTCCCTCTGATTGGATGGCAGATCGGGGATTCTTTTGACGGTTCTGGGAGTTAAATCGAATGGGATATAGTAGCCTCTGGATATTATTCTTTGCACCCAAACATCGGTAGTAATAAGTTGACAGGCTGGTAGGTGCAGAGAAAAACGACTCCCGACTGCTTCCAGAGGAAAGCAATCGCGCTGCTGATCAGGAGCACTGGTAGGGTCGGCCAGAGAAGGAATCTCTAGCACCCTGGTTACACGGACCCCCTCTGACCCGAAAGGGGCATCTTCCAGATGAGTTGCCCCCTCTGCCCTGGGGGGATTGCTCATCGTTGGGACTTTTTGAACCACAATTTCCCTCCCCTCTGGTTCCTGGAATAGGACCTCTGGGGTGTGGAAAAACGTATGCCCACAGCAGACAAGGTCTTTCCATCTTTCTCACTTCATGCTAGTGGGTCTCGTACTTTGGGACCAAAAAGTGTGGATTCGTCGATAGGCGTGTTGATGAAGGAAGACTTAAAGGGGTCTGCAAAATCACACAAATGCATCCTAGCATGAAGTGTCATGACAATGCCTGATGTGGCAGCCCGAGCTGCCCTCTCGGTGGTGTGAGATATCAAACGCATCAAGGAGTTTGAGATAGATTCTAGGGTAGCTAGCTGTGAGGTTACAGTGTCACACACCTCATCAGGCAGT
This sequence comes from Protopterus annectens, assembly GCF_019279795.1. Classification (NCBI taxonomy): domain Eukaryota; kingdom Metazoa; phylum Chordata; order Ceratodontiformes; family Protopteridae; genus Protopterus; species Protopterus annectens. The sequence goes on from NC_056735.1 coordinate 1,750,681,155, forward strand.
ACCCCTGCCAAAGAGGTAGACATTTCAGAAATTAGGTCTCTTTGGAGGTGAATGAGGTGTGCCAGACAGTTCAGCGACCAATTTGGCAAAGGTTGCTGAAGCATAGGTCCACTTCCCCAGTCTGTTCAGAGGATGAACAGTGGAACTATCTTCTGCCAGTTCCCTCTTGGTGGCCACCGCCACGACCATGGAATCAACCATCAACTGCTTGGACCAGTTGGGCTGGTCTTCAGGGGTGGATAAAATTTTGCCCGGCCTCTTTGGGACAGGTACCTGGAAGGCCCCGGAAAATGTAGAATGCTGCACCATCAGCTTTACAAGCTCATCCACAGGTGGTGTCACCCAGGAAGTAGATGGCTGGGCACGGAAGGCCTGCAAGAACACAGATTCCTCTGAAGGGTTAGAGGACTTCTAGTCTCCATACTGCTTGAGGATTTCAAGAATGTCTCCAAATGAGACATCTTCTGGAGGAGACCTTGGGGACCCTTCTCCCTCATCGCAATCGGTGTCCTCAGTGATAGATTCCTCAGGGGAATCAAGGTGCTTCCTCTTGCACCGTTTCTTCTGGGGCGGCTCCCCAGTGGGATCTTCTGAGGAGGACTCCGGAGAAAGAGTTCCCTTCAAAGGGAGGTCTTGCGGGTCCAGTGCCCAGGATCCTAAAGTAGGGGGTTGGGGCAGCTGCATTCTAGAGGGGGGTTCTGGTGTTGATGCCATTAGTGCTGACTGTAAGCCTGTGGAGGCAAGAATCCTCTCCATCACCTGGAAAGCAGGCCTGCCCGAGGAGGGATGGGAGCCCAGAACCAAGAACGACAACCTTGGAACCGGGGTCACACCCCGCCCCGAGGAGCCCGCCAGGGAGGAACTCCAAGAGGACTGGAAGCTGTCAGAGCCGTGGACATAGACAGCGCCAGTGAAAAAATAGGCGACGGACTAGGTACCACGGTGCCAACAGCCCAAACACTGCTCCGAGAGTATACTGGCTACAATGGAGCTGATGCAGCAAGGGAGGTTGGTGTCGACAGGGGAACTCCGCAGTCGGAGCCGAGACAATATACACCGGAGTGGTCATCGGTACTGAGATCTCCGAGCCTGGAAAGAGGCCAGAGAAGGATAAACTGGTGAGTATGCTGTGAAGGGTTCCATGTCAAAGGGAACAGAAGGTCTAGCAGGGTGGTCAATCCCCTAGCGGCCAGAAGCCAGTCCACAACCCGCACTACATGTTGTTCAGAAAGGCTCCTGGTGGATCTATAGGAGGCTGCTGAAGGAGAGTCAGGTCTTTCAAGAAAGGAGCTAAACTAGTGCCCTGAAAAAGGGTTGTAAGTTGGAGAGTATCTGGTTCTTGGGAGATGTTCAACCTTAGGAACAGAGGTCATAGTCTGTGGAGCCGAATAAGCTATTGGCACTATGGCCGGTGATGGTGCTGAAGTGGGTATGGTTGTCAAAGCCGGTGTCAGGACCAAGGACGGCACTGAAGACAATGGTGCCGAAGCTGGAACCGTAATAGGAGTCAACATCAGAGATAGCACAGAGGGAGAAGACATAGGGCCTGGTGCCAAAGCTGTCTGCGCCGAGGAGGCTGGAGAAGTTCGGTGCCAACTTGGTTCCATAATGGTCGGGGATGTAGGTTGCGAGAGACTCCATTTCTCCTTGTGTTTCTTGGTTTTAGGAGGTGGTGAGACCTCCGACCCAGATAGAGTCTCCGAAAACGGTGTTTTGACTAAACCTTTCAAGATTAGTTTGTTTTTGCGCTCTGCTAGAGTGCGATGACTAAAACTAGAGCAGATGTAACATGAAGCATTTATATGGTCCATGCCTAAACAATAAACACACAGAGCGTGACCGCCTGAGTTGGGCATCTTTCGCCCACACTTGTCGCACCGTTTAAACCCCAATCTAGCTTTATCTGACATAGTGTACTGACAAAAAACTACCACAAAGGAAACAAGTGAAAGAGAGAGGTATTTTTTTTTGAGAGATGTAAAAAAGGGAAAGAAGAGACTACCAATGATGGCATCTAGAAATACCACAAGTGGTAAAAGGAGGGCCTACCAAAGGTAGGCGAGAGGGACAGTACCAATGATGGTATAAGGGAAACTACCAAAGATAGAGGGTAGGAAGTAGAAGCAGTTTACAGGCGAGAGGACAAATTAGCAAGACTGACTAAAAAGGGGAAAGTTTTGAGAGAAACTATACAAAATACAGAAATTTTTCACTTGGCTTTGAGAGAGCAGGCTTGGCATATCTGACGAGGAATGCGACAAACGAGATCTGGAGAGATTATGAGAGGGGGCATTATGGGTAGGTCTTAGCTGAGAGTTTTTGGCTGGCGCGAGCTTGGAAATGGCCGTGTTGGTTCCGAGGAAGGAACCAAAGTCCTATCAGTAACGAATGAATAAAGCTTTACAACATCAGACTAAATATTCTCATTTATTTTCAAAATTTGGAAAGAAAACTGGTAGGTTGATGACTTGATTGATGTTTGATTCAGAGGCTACTTTAGGTAGAAAGTAAGGATTAGTGCACTGGGTAACTTTTAGTTATGTACTTACCATAACTACGGATGTATGGGATCCATCTCGCCTACATTCATAACTGATGGGTTCGGAGCCGATCCATCGGCTCCGACTCGGCCACTATATACTAGAACGAAGTCTCTAATTGGCTGGGCTACCCCTTATCCCAGAATGCACCACGCCTGCTTCCCCAGATCTGGTTTGTTCACTTTCATACCTACATCCAGACACAGAGACATAGCAGCAACTGTAACAAACTAAAGTCCTTCAAGAGAAAAACTCAGTAAGTAGCAACATTCCCTCTAAATCCAATGGGAAGGGGGAAGGAGGGCGGGTACGTATGAATGTAGGCGAGATGGATCCCATACATCCAAAGTTATGGTAAGTACATAACTAAAAGATGTAATGGGATCCTATCTCACCTACATTCATAACTGATGGGACAGTGTCCCTAGCACCTAAATCCTGGGTGGCTCATTGGAAAACACTCCTGAGAACTGTGGAACCAAAGGAAGCTCTACCTCGAGAAGCCACATCTATCTTGTAATGAGAAATGAAGGTGTACGGAGAAATCCAGGTAGTGGCCGCACAGATATCATCTATCGATAATTTGGAATGGAATGCTACAGAAGTAGCCATTGCCCTGGTAGAATGAGCCCTGACTGGGAAGGGTAGCTATTTGCTGGACCGTGAATAAATGAAGGAGATGCAATCTTTAATCCATTTGACTATGGTGGTTTTAGCCACCGGTTGACCCAACCTATTTTCCGCAAAGGACACAAACAGCTGATCTGACTTTCGTGTCCGATTGGTCCTACTTAAATAAAAACGCAGTTGTCTGTGAACATCCAACTGATGGAAAATATATTCTGCGCTATTGGAGAATTTGGGAAAACACAGGAGCTCCAAGGATTGTTGAATGCATAAGGGGGATGCTACCTTGGGCAAGAAAGAGGGATTTAACTTGAGGGACACTCTGTCTTTGTGAAAGGTCAAATAAGGAGGATTAGAACAGAGAGCCTGAAGCTCTGAGACCTGCTTGGCAGAGGTTATTGCCACCAAAAAGGCGGTTTTCAAAGATAGAAATTTTATATCACAAGTAGCTGCTGGTTCAAAGGGACGGGCAGTTAAAGAAGCTAGAACCATATTCAGGTCCCAAGGGGGCACAGGATGGGCTATTGGGGGCCGAAGGAGCCACGCTCCTTTAAGGAAAGATTTGCAAAGCCTGTTTGCCATTAAGGAAGGTTCAAAGGAGACATGAAAATTAGAGATAGCCGCCAGTTGGACTTTAGTTGTGGAAACTGAAGAGCCCAAATAAAACAAAGAAGCCAGGAATTCTAAAACTTGAGGTACTGGGGCGGTAAGGGGATCTATACCTCGTTGCTGGGCCCAAAGAGCAAACCTCTTCCATTTGCTGGAATACAGTTTAATAGTGGAAGGTTTGTGAGAAGAGGACAAAATGTGGATGACGTCTGGAGAAAGAGAGTCATCTCTGACTGAGGTTGGAAGTGGAGTAACCAAGCGACCAACCTCAAGGACCTGAGGGATGGGTGAGACTGTCCCGACTGATGAGTTAACAGGTCGGGCACCAGGTCCAGAAACCATGGGCCTTCCACCGCATACCTCAGAAGGAAGGGGAACCAAACCTGACGAGGCCAGTGTGGAGCGATCAAAATCATGTCGCTTCCTAGATAAATCGCCTTCTGTATCACCTTCGGGAGAAGGGGAACCGGAGGGAAGGCGTAAAGTAGACCGGGGGGCCAACTGTGAGCTAGAGCGTCCCTGGGAATCTGCCCCTGAGAGGGAGTCAGAGTAAAGAACTCCCAGCATTTCGCATTGTGAGGGCTGGCGAACAAGTCGCAACAAGGGAGGCCCCACTTGGCGAAGATGTTTGCAGCCACCCTGTCGTTGAGGGACCACTCGTGGGGCAACAGGAAAGTCCTGCTCAGCCTGTCTGCAATCACATTGGATTTCCCCGGAATGTGCATTGCCACTAGGAAACGCTGGGTAGCAATCGCCCAATGCCACACTCTCATGGCCTCTCGGCAAAGAGGGTAGGACCTGGTTTAGCCTTGCTTGTTTATGTACCAGACTACATACATGTTGTTGGATAGAATCGCAATAGTACCCCGAGGAAGAGCATGATGAAGTGCTTGCATCGCCAGTAGCACTGCTCTCATTTCCAGGATATTGATATGTAAGTGCGTTTCGTGAACCTGCCACGTGCCTTGGACAGACCTGTCCAGATAATGACCCCCCCCCACCCTATCTGGGAGGCGTCCGTGGTCACCGTGGCGACGGGAGGCTGAAGGGCAAAGGGTTGCCCATGGTCCAGGTTGGACCGAAGCAGCCACCAACGTAGGCCCCGACAGCAAATTTCCATAATCTGGACCAAATGGTTCAAGGGGAGTTCCTGAAAGGACCATTGAACCGACAGTAGCCATTGCAGCACCCGCATGTGCAGCCTGGCTAAGGGGACTAGAAGAATAGCCGAGGCCATCGTGCCCAAAAACTGCAGAATCAGTCTGGCCTGAACTCGTGATCTGGGTAACAAGGTTTGAACCTGAGACTGCAGGACCTGAATCCTTTCTACCGGCAAGAATGCCCGCATTCTTCTTGTGTCTAACTCTGCGCCTATAAAGGTAATACGCTGAGACGGCTGCAGCACAGATTTTCCCCAATTGAACGTGATTCCTAGTGAATGACCCAAACTGACTGTGGTCATAAGCGCCCAAACTAATAGATGCTTGGAGGTGGCAGTAAGGAGCCAGTCGTCTAGATAGGGAAACACTTGGAATCCTAGACTTCTCAAGTGAGCTGTCACTACTGCCAGACACTTGGTGAACACCCTGGGGGCTGTGGTGAGACCAAAGGGCAGTGCTCGGAACTGGAAATGACTGGCTCCCAGGCGGAGTGTAAATGACTCCTGGACTCTTGACTTATCAGAATGTGATAGTAAGCGTCCTTGAAATCTATGGAGCACATCCAGACATCCTTCTCCAATAACGGGAGAATGGACTGAAGGGTGACCATTCGGAATTTGGATTTTTTTACAAAGCGATTCAATGATCTGAGGTCCAAAATGGGCCTCAAGTCCCCTGTCTTTTTTGGCACCAAAAATAGTCTTGAGTTAAGTTCCTGATCCGATCTGGTCGGCGGGGACAGGCTGGATGACTCCTTTTCTTAGCAGTTTTGAAACCTCGACCGTTGCTTGATCCCGCTGACTGGGTGGCACATCCGGGATTTTCCTGATAGGAAGAGGGGGGAATCTTGATGAAAGGGATGAGATAGCCTCCGGTTATGGTCCGGAGCACCCACTGATCCTTGGTGATAGATTCCCAAGCCTGCAGGTGTTCCGCAAAGCGACCCCTGACTGGCTCCGGAGATGCGCAGTCGGGCCACGTCTCAGGGACGGTGAGCGTAGGATGGACCACGAAAGGAATCGCGGTCTTCAGAGTTATGGGGGCCTCTGCGGCGGCGTCTTCCTGAATACCCCCCCCCGCCTCTAGAGGGGGGAATCACTCGGTGGAGTAGGGAAAGACCTTTGAGATTTCCTGAACCACATTTTCCCTCCTCTCTGGGCCTTGGGGTAAGGTCTAGAGGGAGCGGAAAAACGGGCCCCCACGGCAGTCAAGGTCTTGCCCTCCTGCTCGCACCGAGTCAGTGTGTCCTTCACCTTGGGTCCAAACAGGGAGGACGCATCAAAGGGGGAGTCGGCGAAGGAAGACTTAAAGGCCTCCGCAAAGGGACACAAGCGTAACCAGGTACGTCTTCTAAGAGCCACGCCTGTTCCCGTTGCTCTACTCGCCCCTTCGGCCGCATATGATATGAGCCTCATGGACGAGTTGACTATCGAAGATAGGGTAGTATCTGGGCGCCAACAGTTTGGGCTAACGCCTCAGGAAGATTACCCGTAAGAGACTCACCTAACTCTTTGAGGAGGTCCCTTTGGAGCCTGGTAAAATGACAAAGATAATTCAGCGACCGCAGGGTAAAGGCCGCTGAAGAAAGTGTACGCTTCCCGTACCTATCCATGCTCCTGGAATCCTTATTAGGAGGGTGAATAGACGTTGAAGCCTCTGCCACGTCCTGCTGAGTGGCAGATGCCACCACCATCGCATCTACTGCAACTCCTTTAGTCAAAAATTCCTTTTGAGGGGGGGCTGAGAGGAACTTGTTAGGCCTGGCAGGCACCGGTTCCACAGTGTCAGGGTGTTCCCACACCCTTCGAGAAACTAAATCTAGTAATTCATCGAAGGGTGGAGACACCCAGGAGGCGGAGGGCTGGGCCCCAAAGGCCTTGAGGAAGACTGACTCCTCTGCGGAAGGGGTTTTGGACTGCCAATCGCCTCTCTGTCTCAGGATCTCGAGGATATCTGAGAATGAGACGTCATCCAAGGACGATTTTGGGGACCCCTTCGCATCATCGAGGTCAGAATCTGATGTGATAGACTCATCCTGGAAGTCAATGTGCTTCCTCTTGCACAATTATTTTCTTGGAGGTTCATCTGAAGCGGATTCAGAAGGACCTCCCGGGAGAAGGGAACCCCCCAAGGGGGTATCCTCAGGCCCTGGGCCCCACTGTCGTGGGAATGAAGCACACCAGAAGCACCAGTTCCCAAGTCTAGGGACAGTGAGGTAGAGACCTGCTGAGCCGGCAAGGACATGGCCAGCGCACCCCTCATGGCCTCAAAAGCAGGACCTCCAGACTCTACAGAGGACACAGGCTGAGAGACCACGACGGTACCGGGAATCCCTGCGGCCAACGCTCCGAGGGGAAGACTAGGCACCGAAGCTACCAGTTCCAAAGTGTTCCCCTTGGCCCCAACCGAGGAAGTCCTGGTACCGAACCCTGACGCCGAGGACAGGGTAGGGATGATGGTCGGAACAGAGAAGCTCCGAGGAAGTCTCGGTTCCGACTGGACAACTCTGCTTCGCTCTACCATCACCGACTCCAACGGCTCCGAGGAGGTTGGAGGAGGAATCGGATGCGAAGTGGGGACCGGCTCCGGAGCCGAGTGGGCTGGAGCCGAGACCATTTTTGCAAAAACCGGGGACTGGAAAAGCCTCTGGATAACTCTGTCCAAATCTGAGTCTGACAACCTGGAGGATTTAGAGGAAATAGACGGGGGCCGAGACAACTTCTCTCTCGGCTTCGATAGACCAGGGGACCGGCTCCGAAATGGCTCCAACACCATCGGCACCGGATCCGGAACCGTATGAATAAGCATCGGCGCCGAAGGGGACTTCGGGGCCGGGGGGGGGGGGAGTCTGAGCTGCACACCTCCAACGGCTCCGAGACCAAAGGAGCCGAAGCAGGTGATTCGCCTCTCGATCCCCCAACCTGCGGCTCCGACACCAATGGAGTCGAGGAAAGAGGTATCGAGGCAGACCCTTCCACCCGAGGCTCCAAAGCCATTGGAGCCGAGGAAGAAGAGGTCGACCTATGCTTCTTGGAAGTCGGTTCCGACGGACTGGTCGGAGCCGACGACCTTTTCTTTTTAGAAGCTGGAGAGGAAGGAGAAGCCAAAGCTTCCTCAAAGGAGGGCTTAATAAGGCACTTAAGGATCAAATTTATTTTTTCATTCTTGAAGGACCCTAGAGGAAAAAGCATGACAAACACTACATGTTTCCTGCAAATGTTTCGGTCCCAAACAATATACGCAAACAGCATGGCTATCAGTAAGAGACATTTTGTAGTTGCACTTGGTGCACTTTTTAAAACCAGACTTCTGCTCTTTCGACATCCTATCACACAACTATTTCCACAACGAAAAGCAAACCTTAAAATAGGGCACGAGCCCTTTGACTCAAAACGGGACTGGCCCGAGATACAGAACACAAAACGGGCAGAAGCCCTCGAACTTAAACAGGCTTAGCCCGATAAATCAGGACGTACAGAGATACAAAATCAACACAACCACACACAAATAAGGGCAAGGGCCCTCTAACTTAAACGGGCCTTGCCCGGTAAGTAGAAGAAAAAAAAAACAACCAATCAACCCAAAACAGGTTCACACACACACGTAAAGCTGTTAAAACAGCTGTTTGTTAAATTTGTGAAGAAAACCCTAGGTAAAAAGACCAAAAAGTAATCAAAAAATCACTTAGCTCCAGCCAAGTCGAGACCACGTCTAGCTTGAAAAGCAGCAAACGAGATCTGGGGAAGCAGGCGTGGTGCATTCTGGGATAAGGGGTAGCCCAGCCAATTAGAGACTTCGTTCTAGTATATAGTGGCCGAGTCGGAGCCAATGGATCGGCTCCGAACCCATCAGTTATGAATGTAGGCGAGACAGGATCCCATTACATCTCTATCTTTATGAAAAATTAAGATATGGTGGTTTGGCAGAGAGCACCTGGCATTCTGAAACTAGTCTAGCTGAAGTAATCACCACCAAACAGACAGTTCTCCAAGATAAAATCTTAAGGTCTACTTAGGTTGAGAGCTCAAATGGAGGATGTACTAAAGATTGTAATACCAAAGTCAAACCCCAAGGTGGAGAGGGATCTCAAATTGGAGATCTAAGCAAAAATGTACCTTTTAGGAAGGCCTTGCACAACTTAGTTGAAGCTAATGGAGAAATCTTACTGCCGTGTGGTAGTTGGAGATGGCTGTTAACTGCATTTTAATGGTAGAAAAACTTGCCCCGGTTTGAAAAAAGAGGCAAGGAAATCTAAAATAGCTGGGAATGGAACAGTAAAAGGATACAAGTCCCTATGGTGTGCCCACAAAGAAAATCTTTTCCATTTGCTCTTATAAATCCTTCTGGTTGAAAGTGTGTCAATGATTTGATGAACTGGAGAGGAAATCTTGGAATATCTAGCCATCACTGGAATTGGAGAAACCAACTGGTCAGCTTGAGACCTGCTATATCCAGAGGAGTCATCCTAGCAGGATGTGTCAGGAGATCTGGAGTGGGATCCAGTGTCCAAGATGGAAGTACCAGGTGAGACCATAGAAAATGGAACCATGTCTGCTGAGGCTAGAGGGGTGCAACGAGGATTATTTTGCTCTTCAACCAACTGGTTATCTGAAGAAACTTGGGTATTAGGGGTAGGGGAGGGTAAGCATTAAGGAGACTGGAGGGCGAAATTTGGAATACAGCATCTCTTGGTAATTGTCCCTGAGGGGGGAATTAGAGCAAAGAACCTGCTGCATTTGTTACTGAGGGGAGAGGTGAACAGATCGCAGCACAGTTGACCCCATTTGTGGAAGATCATCTTCACCACTGATTGATTGAGAGACCACTTGTGAGGAGTCAGGATGGTCCTTGTCGCTCTTCTGGTCAGGATAAAACAGATGAACATTTGCGGGTTCAGTTCAAGCAACTTTATTACACACAAACACATCAGGAATGAGGCTTTATAACTTAAAACTTATAAACAGACTGACTACCACACTCATACATTAACAATCTGGCTGTTCTCTCAAAATGACACTGCTGCTTGCACATGCTCACTATTTAAATGCACGTGCTTACACCTGGAAATGCTTCTTAAAGATACATGCACACACGCTGACAGTCTACAGTCCTGCTGAGCTTGTCTGCTAATATGTTGGATTTCCCCGGTATGTGAGTTGCTACTAGAAAGTGGTTGGAGGAGATTGCCCATTGCCAAACATTCATTTCTTCTCGGCATAGAAGTAAAACCTGGTTCCCTCCTGTTTGTTGATGTACTAGACTGCTGACATGTCCGTCTGAATAGCAATAGTTTTTAGTGGCCTACAATGCGAAAAACACCACTCTCATCTCTTGAACATTTATATGCAAATTGGTCTCTTTGAACTGTCCGTCCCAAATAATGCACCTCCCACCCTAACTGGGAAATATCTGTGGTCAACGTGGCTTTTGGGGGAGGAAGGACAAACAGGCAACCTTGATAAATTACTGTGGTGGATACATTCCAAAGAGGAGATTTTCTGCAAACCGGAGATAATTTTATTGGATGTCACAGAGATTGTCGATTAAAAGACCATTGCACTAGTAAAGCCCATTGAAGAATTCTCATATGAAAATGAGCTGTGGGTAGTAAAGTTACTGCAGCAACTGTCAAACCTAGGGCTTTGAGTATTAATCAAGTTGGGGGTGCAGAACTTGATTGACTTGCGATTTCAGAGTAAGAATTCTGTTTTGAGGCAGAAGAGCTAAACAATTGATTGTGTCTTGACAAGCCACTATAAACTCCAAGGCTTGAACTGGTTGAGGTTGGGACTTTACCAGATTTATCATAATCCCCAGAAATTGTCATAAACGTAGAAGGTAATCTCTGGCCTTTTCCAGAAAATGCTTGGTTGGTGCAGTTAGGAGCCAGTCATCTAAATATGGAAACCCTCTGAATCCGCACAGTCTTAGAATATATTAAGCATGCCTCTTCACACGGGCAGGCACCCATACACCTTTCTCTTATTACAAAAGGTGATAATTCAGTAAAGGTCTTAAAAATGTGGCTGGCATCATTTGTTTTTAGAGTTGGCTACTCTTTGCAGTACCTTTCTCCTGCTTGAAAGCCTTTAGTGTAGGTTTTAACAAAACCTATGCCAGTTGTGAAGCTGGTGTCAGTGTTCTGTTTTAGAATGCATTTATCTCATTCTTTTGTTTATATGTGGGGAATTGCATCTGTTTACAAGATGAATATAGTGCACTGTTTTTGCTTTGTAGTGTTTGTAATGTTTGATATAATTTTTCTAGTGTGATTGATTAGTTCTAAATCCTGGGCAATGAAGCTTTCTGCAGGCCATATGAGTGATTTACACAGGTGTGGGTTTGAGGTTTGGGTAAATTTAAGGGTTGTTGCGCAATAGTATACTGGGGATTTAAGCAGTCAGTGGTAAGGCAGGCGTTCTGTTAACAAGATGTTGCAGTGCTCCATTCATGTGGTGTTCCCCAATATATTTGGCCTTGTCCAGATTTCCTGCATTAAGAGGTTGAGAGGTACGTTCAAATAAATCACTTTATAGAATTAGGCATATCCAAACCTCTCAACTGTCCCCGATTTTGGCTCAACATTTTGCTCTCCCCCTAATAATCCCACTGCAAAATGGCAATTTTGGAAGAAAACATGGAGGGTTTACAATTAATAAATAAATAACTAATAATCAGAGTTATAGAGTTAATTCAGAAATGCAAGCAGATTTTCTTATTTTGTCAGCTGCTCAAGTTAACAGTACTAATATTAAAAATGTCCCTTCTTTTACAGGTTCCCAGCTGTATTGTGTGGCTACTTTATATTTCTGGCAAATTATTAAAGACCGAAGTCAGAAAATAATGACAGACATCTGAGTTTCAGATTTCATACCCTTCAGAAAATTCATACTAATGCAAGACCTACTATTCTATTATCTTTCCAAGTTTATAAGAGCAATATTTAAAACTTGCCCTTATTTTTGGGCTTTTGCCCCACTTCTACTTATGGCTTTGTCCAGATTTCTTGCTCTGTGCTTGAAAGGTATGACAAATGTGTCAGGGTCATCACCGTCAGCCAGAGACATTTCAAATTGTAACATACTTGTTGCATCCCACTCCCCCATGTAGTGACTCTGGATGTGTCCAAGCAAGGCAAGGAGCAGTTATGCAGTGCAAGGTGTGCAGAGTATCCCCCCATCCAAGGTAGACACAAGTACTACAGTAGCTTTTCATCTGTCCTTGATTTTGCAGAATGTTCTGGTTTTCTGTCATATTTTTATACGGTTGATTTATGCTTCTTATTATTCAGGAAAATGTATGCTGTTTCAGTGCCTATAGCTCTGTGTTTAAGTAGCAATGCTTTAATGACCATCAGGTAAGCTTGTCTGAGATTGTTAAGATGCAAGTAAGCTTTAATACGCATACTGTTAAAGAATTACCAACATTGAAAGGCTTTTTGTTGTTGCCATGCAGAGAATATTTGCATACCTAGATAACGTACAAGTCTTAGGTATTGAAATGCTTATGACAGTATTTGTAATAAAGGACAGGATTACAGTAATTTCAGAAGCTTACTACATTTGTTGGAGACTTGCAGTCATCTTTGAAGGCTTTACCTATAAACTAAACAGAATGCCAATCTGTCGTGTGGTTCATTACCTGTGCAATAATCCTTTAAACAATTTATCTTGAGTTTGTTTCTCATTTTCTGTTCATTTTTTGCTTTGATCATGTTTTCCCCATTTAACAAGTAGATAGCTGTTGTCAGGTAGCAGGTCTTTTTTGGACAATAAACATTTTTACAAGTGGGGGCATCACAGAGATTGCTACTTTCAGCATGTTACTTGGTACTTTTAAAAAGCTGAATGTAAATTATAATTAGAACTGCAGTGCAAGGAGAAGTGGTTTGAGTTGAGTGCTGCTTGTTTTTCTTATACTTTATTTTGACTGGCATTCCAGTAATGTATTTAAAAAGTAATTTATTTTTTCACGCCTCACAACCTTTTTGTTTCCATCTAGATATTAAGTAAGCTGCCATGTAGCCAATGCATTGAAATATTGTTTTTCTTCTACACTTCATTTTGTCTTGATTGGACTCTCATAATGACAGTTTGGCACCCAGAGCAGCGTATTTAATTAAAGTTCCAGTTTTTGTGGTTTTGAGCATAGCTCCACCCCTTTCTAGTTGGCCACACGCATTCTCATTGGCCCCACCCATTCAGCTGTCTCCTGCAGCCCCCCCTCCCACTTTGATTTGAAGTCACCAGCCGCCACTGCCTAAAGACCTAGAGAGCATATCCAGTCATCCTTCTGGAGAGGCAGAATGAACTGAACCTTGACCATCCGGAACCTGAAATTCTTTGCCAACTGGTTCAAATAACTGCGATCCAAAATGGGTGTCAGGTTTCCTGTTGTCTTTGGTACTAAGAAGAACCTTGAGGAAATTCCAGATTCTCTTTGGTCTGGGAGGACCTCCTGGATGACTCTTTTGTCCAGCAGCTTTTGAATTTCTACAGCCACTTGTTCCACCTGATTGGGTGGAACTTCAGGGAGACGACTTCTCTTCTGTTGAGGAACTCGGGAAAAGGGAATGAAGTATCCTCTGGATAAGATCCTCTACACCAAAATATCTTGAGTGATCGCGGTCCTGGCTTTTCAGTCTAAAGATAAGTGCCCTCAACTGCCTCCACCGATGGCCAGTTAGGTAACCTTTCAGGAGCACTGAAAGGCCTGTCTGAGAAAGAATCTCAAGAACCTTGATTCTGTGAATCTTCCCCCCCTGCCACGAGGGTGGTGTCTACCATTACAGTTATTTCCCCCTTTACTTCTGGGGAAGAAATCTCCACAAAATTCTTGGAAAGGCCCTTGGGATTTTATGAACCATGCCTTCCTACCACTGCACTGATTCCTGGAAAAAGGTTATTTGCAAGGTAGAAAAGCAGATTCCCATGACAGACAGGGTCTTTCCATCGCTCTCACTGCTGGACAGCTTGTCTTTAACTGTTGGTCCAAATAAGGAAGATCCATCAAAGGGAGCATTGATGGCTAACACCTTAAAGGACTCCAAAAAAAACACAAAACTGCATCCACTCATGTCTCCTAATGGCTATGCCTGAATTGGCAAGCCATGAGGAACCTTCAGCTGCATGTGAGATTAACCTCATGGATGCATTAGTAATGGATTGTAGGGTGGTCAGTCGTGACAAAAGCACTTCTGTTCATCTACAGACATTGACCCTGGGGGAGAATTATTGAGTTCCTTGATTCAGTCTCTCTGTAACCTCGTGAAATGTGCCAAATAATTCAGCAACCATAAAGCAAAGGTCCCTATGCATACATTTACGTCCCAAACCTGTCCAACACCCTAGACTCCCTGTTAGGGGGACGGACAGAGGAGCTCTGCTTAGCCAACTCCTTCTTAGTAACTGCCACAATGACCATGGCATCTAACAGGAACATCCTTCATCTAATGTAACCTGACAGGGCACTAAACATCTTACCTGGGCACTTAGGAATTGGTTCTACAGAGTCCGGTTCTTTCCATGCTCTGCAGGAGACTAGGACTGTCAGCTCTTCTGCAGGTGGGGTAACCCAAGAAGTAGATGGGCCAGACCCAAAGGCTTCTAAGAACAATAATTCCTTCTGGGAAGGGTCTTGTGCAAACCAGCCACCTTTTTTGGTGAAGGATCTCTAAGATGTCTCTGAATGAGGACTTATGACATTGCCAATGAACCATTTCTATATCTGTGAATTCCAGAGGGTGCTATCTGTACATGACCTACCTAAAGTGTATATCTATTAATGTTAATGGATTGAATAATGGTTGTAAGACAGGTAGTTTAAACAAATACTTAAAGGTATAAAAACTCAGACTATTTTCTTACAGGAAACGCACTTAATACAAGAGAATATATAGGCAGAATCTTTACAAAGTATTACACTGTTCTGACTAGTTATTATAAATGGGAAAAAAAAAGAGGAGTAGCTATATTATGGAAGAATTCAGTACCAGTGCCTAAAATCCTAAGTATACGTAATGATGAGAAGAGAATGTTTTGTTCAGTGACTTTAGAAATCAAAAGGAAACTATATACTTTTATTAATGTTTACTGGATCCCTGTAATTGGGGTAAAGCTTGTTAAGCATCAATCAGAAGAGATAATTCATTTTTCAAAAGGAAGTATTATTCTTGTAGAGATTATCATTTTATATTACAGGATAAAGAGGAAACCCACTTCAGCGAAAGTTTTAATAGAATTTATAGATTTATTTAATATTAAAGATAATAAACATTAATTTTTGTTTTTCCTCTCACCGAGTTTAATACTCCTGGTTTGAATAGCAATCCTACCCAAACACTCCCACCAATCTACAAGTGGGGATGTTAGCACTCTGAAAATGCCAAGTGAAAGGGACAAAGTATAGATACACGTTTATTTCAGCATTGACCTTTCTATAAACATGCAGAAGTGTAAATATTTTTCTGCTGTGCAAATTCTGCCACTGTGCAGCACATAGAGCTGTAAACATGGGAGTATTCACAATCACACACTACAATCCTCAGTGCATTATGAGAAAGCAATTCAAAGACTGTTGTAATGCTACAGTGTTATGCTGGATAATGCTGAAAATGAATACAGCAGTCTGCAGTCAAGGCTGGCCCACAGCCTTACACTGGGAGTAAAAGGCATGACAGCGCAATCCAAAATCAAAACTGTACTGCGCTATTTCAGAGTAGAGTAGTAAGGACTGAATGCAGTAGTGTTTAATTCAGAGGCCGGCAAATGAGTTACTTATGAGGATTTGTTCCATGCAAGTTCTGCATGTCTGTGAATTACTAGTTAGCTTCTGAAGCACTAGTAGCACTATGGAGCTAACAGCTCAAAATAACCCCATTACTCTCAGGCAACTCAAACCTCCCTTGAAAACACTCTTGTGAAAAACGGCTTCAACTAAAAACAATTCCAAAGGGATACCATTGATTAACTCACCCAGCTAAGTATCAACCCTTACATCTTTAGATGAGTCGCTAACTGGCTCACTGATAGAACACATATAGTTAAAAAGTACAGTTGTGTACACCTACCATAAATGTAGATGTTCGAGTGTCTTCACTGTTGCAGTCATGACTGTAGGGTTCTCCCCTGCCGGCAGGCAGCCCTCGGTCGGCCAGAATCCCAAAGTCTGGGTCCGCCGGCTGTTCAACCATGCTCCCTGACGTCAGAGCGCCAGGAGTACAAAGCTGACAGCCGACGCCATCTTCTCCAGTTTTTCTTGCCCCAGATGTCAGGAGTCCCAAAATGAAAAAGGTCCCATAACCTTTGCAAATACCCCTCAGAAGAATGGTGAAAAAAGGAACTACACAAAAGTAAACATAAGAGGGGACAGGAGGGAGGGAAACCCAGACTGCAACAGTGAAGACACTCGAACATCTACATTTATGGTAGGTGTACACAACTGTACTATGTTCATCGTGTTTCACTGTTGCAGTCATGACTGTAGGGTAGAATCCCAAAGCTGAAAGAAAGGGAGGTGGTCATAAAGAAGAAGGGGCGGCTAGAAGGCCCTGCAAGACTGCAGAGGCAAAGCCTGCCCTAGACTTAAGAGTAGAGAGGTAGATTGTAGTGCTTAGAAAAAGTATGCACTGAACTCCAAGTTGCAGCTTCCAAAATGTCTTTGGTAGGAACTCCCCTGAGGAAGGCCGCAGAAGTGGCAGCTGCTCTGGTGGAATGAGTCTGTATACTCCCTGGGATTTGCTTTCCATGGTGTGAATAACAAAATCTGATTCCATGAGCAATCCATTTAGAAATGGTCTGTTTTTAAATGGCTTTACCTTGGGAACTTGAAGCATAAGAAACAAACAATTGTTCTGATTTTCTGATGTCCTTTGGTTCTGTCCAGGTAAAAACGTAGTTGTCTGTGTACATCCAAGGAATGTAAGATCCTTTCCCCTTTATTTTGAGGAGTGGGGAAAAAGGATGGCAAGTGGATGGTTTGATTTAAAGCCACTTTGGAAACCACCTTAGGCATGAAGGTAGGATTAGTCCTCAAAGATACCCTGTCTTGATGAAAAATAATATAAGGTTCCACAGCCATAAGAGCTTGTAACTCTGAAACTCTCCTGGCAGAGGTTAGGGCCAACAAGATAGCTGTCTTCCAAGATAAAAACTTGATGTCAGAAGAGGCAGCAGGCTCAAAAGGAGGCAAGGTTAGTTTTTCAAAACACAGTTGAGATCCCAAGCAGGAATGGGAGGAGATCTAGGAGGTCTTAAGTTCTTAGCTCCTCTGAGAAATTGTCTCTTGAGCTGGTGGGAAAAGATGGGAGGGTCTGTATTATAATGAGCAGAAATAGCAGAGGCATGTATCTTAATGGAGGAGAAAGAGAGACCCTTATGTAAGAGATCTGTCAAGTAAAGTAAAATTAAGGTAATGTTAGGAAGAATAGGATCAGAATCCTGAGCCTGCATCCAGGAGCAAAATCTTTTCCATTTTCCTGCATAAGATTTTCTAGTGCTAGGACGTCTGGCTTCTAAAATGACATCCATAACCTGTTTGGGTAGGAAAGAAGAAATCAAAAGCCCTGGATTAACCAGGCCGCCAGGCTGAGAGTTCTGACATGAGAGAGAGTGTAGAATCTGACCCTGATGTTGGGACAGAAGGTTCGGAGACTGAGGTAAAACCCAAGGGGGCTCCAGACATAGGTTTTTTTAGAGTTGGATACCAAAGAGGCCAATTTCGAGCCAGCAAGATTACCATCTTGGGCTTGTCCTGTTTTATCTTCAATAAGACCCGTGGTAGAAGAGGAAGTGGTGGAAAGGCATATCCCGAGAGGTTCCTCAAACTGAATGACAGGGCATCCACTTTCCAAGCTTCTCTGTGGAAAGACCTGGTGCAAAAATTCTGTAGTTGATGATTGAGATGGGATGCAAAGGGGTCTATGTGAGGACATCCCCAGATTGCTGTTATCATCCTGAATATTTTGGTTTCCAGCATCCACTCGTGTGGATCTGAAAGGTTTCTGCTCAGACCGTCTGCCAGGAAGTTTTGTTATCCTGGTAGAAACTGAGCTTGAAGATCCAGATTGCAAGCTAGAGCTGTGTTCCATAGATCCATGGCTAGTCTGCAAAGGGGGTAGGAATGAGATCCCCCTTGCTTGTTTATGTACCACATAACTGTGGTGTTGTCTGTCCGTATTAGTAGTTGTCCTGGTTGTAAAAGATTCCTGAAGGCCAATAGAGCTTTCTGAACGGCTAACATTTCCTTTAAATTGATATGCAGGTGCTTCTGATCCTTTGTCCAAAGGCCCTGCAGACAGTTGCCCTGAAAATGGGCTCCCCAGGCATAATCCGAGGCGTCCGTGGTTAGAATCCGAGTGGCAGGAGGCAGACGGAAGGGTTTCCCTTTGTTTAGAGCACATGCCCTGGACCACCAAAGAAATTCCTTTTGAAGGCAAGGAAGGACAGAGATCAGTATGTCTAAACTGTGGCAATGCTGAGACCATACACTTTTTAGGTACCACTGTAATTTCCTCATGTGTAGTCTTGCATATGGTACGAGAAGGATGTAGGAGGCCATGTAACCCAAAGCCTGCAGGAATTTCCTTGCAGATAGTCGAGTTAAAGTTGCCAAGGTTTTGAAAGTTGAAGCCAGCTGTAATTGTTTTTCGGATGTCAGAAATGCCATCTGGGTTGTGGTGTTTAGAAGAGCACCCAGAAAAGTTATCTGTTGTGATGGTGTCAAATTTGACTTTTTTATATTTACAGAGAATCCCAGTTACTTGAGGAGGTTCTGTACAAATTCTAGAATCTGGAGTAAAACATCCTTGCTGTCTGCCTGAATTAGACAATCATCCAGATAAGGGTAAATTTAAATTCCCTTGAGTCTGCAGTAAGCTACTACTGGAACCAGGCATTTGGCGAAGACCCTGGGCGCAGTAGACAATCCAAAGGGCAGCGCAGAGAATTGAAAATGCCTCGATCCGGCCTTGAACCTGAGGTATTTTCTGCGATCCTGCCTGATGGGAATGTGTAAATATGCCTCTTTAAATCCAAAGTTACCATCCATGCATCTTTGGACAGCATTGGAAGTAGCTGCTGTAGAGTAAGCATCTTGAATTTTGGAATCTCTAGAAAGGTGTTCAAGACCGACCGATCCAGAATGGGTCTCCATGAGTTTTGCTTCCTGGGGACTAGAAAGAGCCTTGAGTAAAAACCTTTTTCCATCTCTGAAAGTGGAACCAGTTCTATGGCATTCATAGCCAAAAGAGCTTCCACCTGGTTTAAGGCTTCCGTCCATTGATGTTTTGGAAGGTCTGGCCATCCGCTTGGCCTTGGCAAGGTATGAAAATGGAATTTGTAATCTCTTGAAACCACATCCAAAACCCACTTGTCTTGGGTTATTTGAGTCCAATTTTGATAAAAAAGAGAGAGTTTTCCTCCGAGAGGGGCTTCCAGGCAAGAAGTTCCTGTAGCCCAACAGAGGGAGTCATTGAGTTTGTTTTCTTTGAGTTTGTGACCTGTCCTCTCCTCCCCTAGGGGTGGAAGCAGTCCACTGTCTTGGTCTATAAGAAGCTTGTGTTTGAGGCCTTCCTCTGGAGTGTCTATATCTACCCCTCTGAGGCCTGTCTGAAGTGGGAAAGGACCAATTTTTTGAAGGCCAATTCCTGCTAAATCTAGGTGGCTGTACTTGTAAGAAATCTTTAACTGTTTGCATGGATTTCGCCTTATCCTCCATCTTTTTAATCACCCCTTCAGCTTTTGATCCAAACAAAACATTATGCTGAACAGGAGCATCCAATAATTTAGCCTTTACTTGTTCAGGCAAATTTTGTTCCTTTAGCCATGCATGCCTTCTAATGACTGTGCCGGAGGCAGCCGCCCTACAAGAAGCCTCCAAGGCATCAAATCCACAGTGTAAACCATGCTTCCCAACTTGTTTGGTGGCATGCAATAAGTCATGTAATTCCTTATCATCTGCACAGGCAGAAATGGAAGTAAGCTTTTGTTTTAAAACAGACAAGAGAAATTGCTGGTATTTCAGCATATGAAACTGACAGTTTAAAGCCCTAATGGACAAAGTAGCAGAAGTGTACACCTTTTTGCCCCATCTTTCTAAGGATCGAGAATCCTTTTCAGTAGGAATGGGATTTTTGGCAGAAGCGGCCTTAACTCCCTTAGGACCCTGAGAAATGGTTTCAGGGTCAGCAGAAGGGTTCTTGTATAAAAACTGGTGGGAATCAGGAACCCTGTAATATCTATCAGGCTTAACAGGAGCAGGAGGAAAAGAGTCAGGGGTTAAGTTAGCCTCAAAAAAGGCATCATCCCCAATATCCAAAACAGGAGGAATAGCCAGGGGTCTATGTTGGGGAAGAAAAAGAAAATCCCTCAGTCTTTTCTTAGATTCCGAATACTCCTGTCCTTCCCAGTGGAAATGTTCCCTCATTTCATGCAAAGTTTCCCCAAAAGAGAAATCCTCAGGGGGAGAAGCTGAAGGAATGGATTCCTCAGCATCAGAATCCTCATAAGGAGGGAAAGAATATTCCTGGTCAGAAGAAGAAACTGAGGAATCATAATAAACATCCTGCCTTGGCCTTTTATCTGGAGGGGGATGTGAACCCCTAATCATAGTAAGTAAATCCTCCGCCATCTTGAGTAACTGTTTCTGTGACTTGGGAGCCGGTTCAGAAGAGGCCTGTGTTGCAGTCTTTGAGTTAGAAGGAGTCTTTGCCTTTGTCTTTGCCTTTATTACAAGCTAAGTAGGCCTGAAAACCCCTTCGGAAGCCGGTACCTGCACAGCGGCTCCGGACCCATTCGAAGGAGCATTATCCGAAGGTCCTGCAATAGAAATATTTAAAGGCCTGGTTGGCTCCTCATGAGGGTCCGTTTTGGCCATTGGTTCCGAAATGGCCGACGACAGGGGCTGCAAAACCGCCTCACTGACGATGGCCGAACCTGAAGCTGGCTCCGCTTGTGTGCTATCATCAGATTTGGACCTCGGAGGCCTGTCCTTATCCTTGCGACGTTTGTGAACTCCAGTAGCTAGAACCGTATCTGACGACATTTTGTAGTTAAAGCGCCTACCGAAGTAATGAAAAGCAAAATCGTACCTTCGCTTAATTGTACGTTGATTGAATCTAGCACAAAACCGACAACTAGCTACGTCGTGGTCAGGGCCTAAGCAAGGAATACAGTAAGAATGAAAATCCTTATGAGGTATTTGCTTCCCACATGAAATACAATTATTAACTTTTTCTGACATCGGAGTGGAGCAAGAAAAAGTTTCAACGGGGTACTTAGCTTTGAGTGGAGAAGAAAATCTTCGGACTGAAGTTTATCAGAAAAAATAGTCAGGAGTCAGCCGACCGGCACTTGCGAACTGCTATCACCGCACGGCAAGAAAGACTGGAGAAGATGGCATCGGCTGTCAGCTTTGTACTCCTGGCGCTGACGTCAGGGAGCATGGTTGAACAGCCGACGCCGGACCCAGACTTTGGGATTCTGGCCGACCGAGGGCTGCCTGCCGGCAGGGGAGAACCCTACAGTCATGACTGCAACAGTGAAACACGATGAACATCAGGGAAATCCACCTCCAACAGCAGACCTGTAACCAATGGTGTTCCACAGGGATCAGTGTTGTGACCTCTACTGTTTGGAATAAAATTCTCTGAAGTACAAGCAAAAACTAAAGGTCTGTGGCTGACAACGTTTGCTGATGACTGCAAACTGGGAGGGGTCATAGAATCTCCAAATTATGTCAACATCCTACAAGAGGGTCTTACACAAACAAATGATTGGTGCCAAAGTCATGGCTCAATGCAAAAAAATGTACCATCATCCCTTTTGGTAAGGGCAATGTTCCTGCTAACTACGACTTCAATAGCAAAACCTTAAGTACGCACTCAGTGGTGAGAGACCTGGGAACACAGGTTGACAGCAAATCTTACCTTTGACCACCATGTTTCCACAGTGGTAAGAAAGGCATTCTATATTGCTCATCTCATAAGTAAGGGCACTGACTCCACAAAAAAAAAAAAAGAAGTCATAACCTTCCTGTACTCTTTCTTCATCAGGCCAATAAGTGAGTAACAACATCCCTTTTGGTATGTACCTTTCCACGCACCTGCAGCTACTTGAGAGACCACAAACTCACAAGGAAAATTCAAGGTCTTCAGCATCCATCCTACTTGGATCATCTGAAATCACTGTCACTTTATTCAGTTTCATACAGACTACTCAAGAGGTGATTTCTGCCTTGCATACAAGGCAATCTCTGACCCTGCTTTACTAGAAATACTGCATCTCCATAAGTCAAATGGTACACGGGTTACTTGCTCTAAAGAACTTAGCCTGGTATGTGACATTAATAGAACCAGGTGGAGGGACACATTTGTCTCCCAGAGGTAACCACACCTTTGGAACAGACTCCCACTTCATGTCAGCCATCTTCAAAAGCAATCTGGACCTCTGGATGTGTAACCTTAAATTCACCCCGGGGGTTCCAACTGTGTCCCTCTTGGACAGGGGCAATATATGCGGATCGTGGAAATAAGGGTAGAACTTAGCTAGGCTTGTAAGGGCCCTAGGGCCATTAGCTTAATAACTTCCTATGATCAGTGAAGGAAAAAATAAGTTATGTACTCACCATAATGTTCCATGTTTGTTGCCCTTGATCTTGCCTCCCTTCATGCTGTTTGGGTTCGGAGCTGATCCTCGGCTACGACTCGGCCGTATACTATAGCTCGAGAGCTTTTACTGGCTTGACATTAGCCCCTATCCCAGCATGCCTAGTGGTAGCTACCCAAATCTCATTTGTGATAACCCAACACTAGACCATATAAATAGATAAGAGATGTACTCTATTTTACATATCCGATGACACCTACATATAAAGATGTGACCCCTCCACAATAGTAATAGTAGCAGACTAACCATAAGGTATGGTATAAAGGAAACCCAGCCAGTATAACCAATACAACAAGGGATTCCTCTCGATCCTCCAGGAAGGGGGAAGGAGGGTGGGATGCAAGAAGCGAGATTAAGGACAACAAACATGGAATGTTATGGTGAGTACATAACTTCTTTATGTTATCTTTCCATATCTCGCCTTCATTCTTGCTATTTGGGACAGCAATCCCAGCACCTGATTCTTGGGTAGCTCACTGGAAAAAACTCTTCAGGACTGTGGAACCAAAGGATGCTCTACTCCGGGAGGCCACATCTACTTTGTAATGAGTGATAAAGATATGAGGATTAGCCCAATGTAGCTGCTGCACAGATCGAATCCAAAGGCAATCTGGCTTGAAAGACTATAGAGGTAGACAAGGCCCTTGTTGAGTGCCCTTTAATTTTCCCTGGAAGTTTTTGTTTACGTAACTCGTAGACATGTTTTAGTGTGTCTGAAAGCCACTTTGATAAAGTCGCCTTTGAGACTGCACAACCTCTTTTATTGTCCGCAAAGGATATGAACAAACTGATCAGATTTTCTAAAGTCCTTGGTCCTGTGTAAATAGAAACAACTGTCTATGAACGTCCACCTGATGAAGCTTATACTCTGCCTTGTTGCCATGACTGGGGAAGAACACATGAAGCTCTATGGATTGATTCAAATTATAGACAGAACATACCCTGGGTAAAAAGGAGGGGTTGGTTCTGAGAAAAACACGATCTTTATGGAAAATCACGTACGGGGGACGAAAAACGTCTTTCAAGTCAGACATTTGAGCGGACAAGAAGAAGATGGTTCACAGGGAGGAAGAGTCAGAGTGTCTAAAACTAAATTTAGATTTCAGGGGGGGAGAGGTTCTCTAACTGGTGGTCTTAATAGGGTAGTACCTCTTAGGAATGTCTTGCATAACCTATGGGACATGATATTGGAACCCATTTCTCCCATATGGAAATTAGAAATGGCAGTTGACTGAACTCGGATAGTAGCTGTAACTGCTCCTTGGTCAAAGGTTTCAGCAAGAAATTCAAGAATCCTTGAAATGGGAGTAGTAAAGGGATCAACCTGATTTTTTCTCCTAGTAGTGGGCTTATGGGAGGAAATCAAAATGTGTTGAGCTGCTGGAGAAACATCAGGAAGCCTGGCTAAGACCGGAAGTGAAGAAACCAAGCTGTGAGCTTGAGAGTTTGAATGGAAGGATGGAGAGCCCCCGACTGATGCCTCAAAAGATATGGCACTGGGTCCAGGATCCAATGCTCCCCTTGAAGGTGAGGCCAAAGGAATGGGAACCATGTCTGATGAGGCCAGTAAGGGGCAATGAGGATTAACTTGCAACCCAATGACTGTCCTTTTTGAAGAACCTTGGGGATCAGGTGGAAAGGTGTAAAGCAGTCCCGGGGGCCAATCGTGAACACATGCGTCCCTTGGTGACTGTCTCAGTGGAGGGACTAGGGCAAAGTAGCTGCTGCATTTGTTGTTGAGGGGGGTGACAAACATATCGCAGCATGGCTGGCCCCATTTGTGAAAAATCTAGTCCACAACTTCCCGCTTCAGGGACCACTCATGGGGCTTCAGGATAGTCCGGCTGAGCTTGTCCGCTATCACGTTGGATTTCCCTGGGATGTGCATTGCAACCAGAAAGAGCTGGGAAGACATCGCCCATTGCCAAACTCGTAGAGCTTCTCGACAGAAGGGGTAAGACCTGGTTCCAACCTGTTTGTTGATGTACCACACTACCGACATATTGTCTTGTCTGAATTGCTAAAGTCCCTGTAGGTACAGTCCTGAAGTGCTTGCAACACCAGGAGCACCACCCATCTCCAGGTTATTGATATGCAAGTGGTACTCGTGTTCCTGCCAAGTCCCTTGAACAGTCTTGTCCCATATAATGCCCCCCCACTCTATCTGGGAAGCGTCCGTGGTCACTGTGGCTACAGGTTGGGGGGCGGGTAGAAAAGGCTTTCCTATTGCCATCACAGGGGAGTGAAGCCACCACTCCAGATCCCTTTTTCAGGATTCCGTGATCAGAATCTGATGTGACCTGGGTAATTCCTGGAATGACCACTGTGCAAAAAGAAGCCACTGTAGAATTCTCATGTGGAAGCGAGCCATACGGACCAGAGTGAATGCCACTGCCATAGAACCCAGGACCTTGAAGACAAATCTTGCTTGAATTCTCTTTTGTGTTAACAGCATGACAACTTGGCGATGGATCGTTAATACTCTTTCTTGAGGCAGCTTTGCTATCATGACCCTTGTGTCCAAATCTGTCCCTATAAAGGTAATATATTGACAAGGCAACAAGGCAGGTTTTTCGTAGTTTATGGTGATTCCAAGTTGTGATCAAGAGCGGATTGTGTATTCTCCCTTGCCCTGATTAGTGGATGCTCGGTGGTGGCAGTAAGGAGCCAGTCGTCTAGATATGGAAGCACCCAGAATCTTTGATGCCTCAGGTGAGCTGCAACTACTGCCATGCATTTGGTGAACACCTTGGGGGCTGTGGCGAGACCAAAGGGCAGAGCTCTGAACTGATAGTGATTGGCTCCCAGACAGAAGCATAGATATCTCCTTGACCATCTGTCCATTTGTATGTGTTAGTATGCATCCTGGAGATTGATAGAGCACATCCAATTGTCCTGTCCCAGAAAGGAAAGAATGGACTGCAGTGTTACCATCCGGAACTTTGTTTTCTTGACTGACTTGTTCAGCCTGCTGAAATCCAAACTGGGTCGCCAGTCCCGTTTTCTTTGGAACTAAAATGAACCTCGAGTAAGTTCCGGATCCAATTTGGTCTGCGGGGACTTCCTGGATGACTCTTTCTTAGCAACCTTTGAACCTCTAGGCTTGCTTGATCCCAAAGACTGGGTGGAACATCTGGGATAGAGTACTGTCTTTTTGACAGGGGAAGTTGAGAGAAGGGGATATTGTAACCTCCAGATATTATGGATAGTCCCCATGTATCTTCTGTGATTGTCTGACAGGCTTCTGGGTACAAGGATA
>NC_056735.1:1750712012-1750721945 GCF_019279795.1 Protopterus annectens
ACACACACACACACACACACACACACACACCTACTTTGGAAGCTCGAACTTTCAAAACTTTGAACTTCACATGGTCAAGAACATAATATCGAAGTTTTGAATGTTCTAAACAAATAAAAGAAATAAAAAATACATTTTTTTTTTTTTATGTTTATGCTGGGGGACTTGCTCCCCTGAAGTCCCCTGCCTTGCTAATTAAATACACCAACACTGAGATTGCACAGTGAAGAGAATGGTAAATTTCCCGTTCCCCACTGTATGGTGATCTCCATTTAAACCATTCGAAGTTTCAAAACATCGAACTTCATATGGTCGAGACCATAAGATAAAAGTTTTGAAACTTCGATCTTCCAAACCAGACCCATACACACACACACACACACACACACACACACACACACACACACACACACACACACACACACACACACACACACACACACACACACACACCCTCAAATATATGGACTCACATGCATACATACACAGATATACATATTGCAACAAAAACACCTTAAAAAGTAAAACTGTTGCACACCAAAATCGTGTTTGTTTTCATTCTTTAATACTAGAACTTCTTCACATTTTCATTCATGTTTAAATAACTTAACATGATCATTATGTCTACTAAAATTACATCACTTCCCCTCATAAAAATTAAACACACAACACCAGTTTAACTCTCTTACCAACTGTGAATGTTACACACCAATCCAGACACCTTAGACAACAACAGCTTCATTGTTTTTTTCTGAAAAAAATTTTGGCTGCAGATGTTACACAGCACTTGGAGCTTCTGAATGGAGATCACGGTGCAGTGAGGATCAGGAAAATTACCATCTTCCCCACTGTAGTAGATTTTGTGTTGAAATCTTGTCTCACACTCGCAGTTGTTTGTTCGTTGTTATGAGTTTCGGTAATGTAAACTTTTGTTGTACTGATTGTGACGATGTGAAGTACTGCCAGGTATGCCAGGAGAAGTAGGGCAGTGGATGTGTAACATATACCAGTACAGCTAGCTGAACTTATGTAAAGAATTATATGTCATTTGTTTATCAAACTGATTTGTACAGGTGCTGTTTTAAAAATGTAGTTGTAAAGTTGCTTTGTTAAAAAAATGTACCAAAAGTGGGTCCTGACTGTATTGTAACTGATTAAATATATATGTTTTAACAGAGGATACTGGAAGAGAAGAGTTTAATATCAGTGCAGCTAACTTTGAAAAAATTGTTTGAAATTAAATTACCTGATAGGCCATAAAGATTTTATCTTACAGTTCTGATTGCAGCCGGAGACAAAATGTCTGTGAAAACAAGGACTAGGAATCCTTGTTGTATTGTCCATAGCAGTGAACTAATTGCTATTCTGGAAGGGTGGAAGTCTGAAATTGCTTTATGACTTCCCGACGCTGCAACAGATTTTAGCAAAGGTTTAGGCATGTAAGGTAACACATCAGTGCTAAAGCCTGGCCGCCTGTAGTAAAGGGGGCTAGTATGGGAACCAGAAGTCAGATAACCAGATGTATGTGATGTCATTCTGTAATCCATCAATGAAATTATATTTTAACACTAAATGAGACAGAAGTCTCAAGGACAGTCTGTTTTTGAAACCGGATATAGAAGGATAACTCTCGTACTTCATCTTGGCTTGCTCTAGTAAGTGACCAGGGAACAGTAATTCTTTAGATCAATCAGGAAAATATAGTGAGATTAGTTAAGTACTTTTTTCTGTATCTGCATGAATCTATTCATCTATGCTATTTTAATATTGCCTGTGATTGAAACTCTGGTGTTTATTGTAGATAGATTCATGTTCTTTTATTACTTATTAAATATATTTAACCTTTTCATTGTGGCTAGTCCTTTAGAAAATATTTTAACCTTTGAGAGTACTTATGTTTATTTGGTGACACTGTGACCATTCCTGAAAGCCTTAGTGCATTGATTACACACTATGATTTATATTACTATTAATTTCACTACGTATAATTGGGTACCCTAGTAACAGCCTTAGAGTAGCTAGCTTTGGAGTGTCTGGTGGCAGTAACTACCTTATAATCTGGGCAGAGGGGCATAGCTAGTAAATCTATGCCAGCCTTTCCCAGGTGTGTGTGTTTAAGTGCAAATCAAATCTCAAAGAGTGAGTGTGTCAGCTACTTGGAGGAAGGACACAGAGCACTGGTTTCACAGAGGGAGTGGTGGATGACTTGGCTTGGAACACTCAGCTGTGGACTCAACTCTACAGGTGTGCAAGTGGGGAGTCTTATTGGAGGTCTGGAGAGACAGAGAGAAATCCAGCCACTGGACTGAATGTGTTCCCTTTGTGGTCTTAAAAGGAAAGTGTGCTTTAAGCAGACAGCTGCATCTCAGAATACTATGTGTATGTATCTTTATTCCCTGTGAACGTCCTTCTCCAGTGTCAGTGGTGAGGATTCAGGTTCCTTGATTACTGGCCCAGAGGGGGGACACAGCACTGATATTTTGATGTTGTCATCTCGACGATTTAAGTTTATCTGTTATTTTGGTAAACTGAAGTAGACCCACTTTACACACACACACATGTGTGTGTGTGTGTGTGTGTGTGTGTGTGTGTGTGTGTGTGTGTGTGTGTGTGTGTGTACACTCCAGGAGACAATCTGAAATTCTAAAGCATAATTAGTGCAACAACTCTCCAATGAACTTGAAATGCTTATGATACACCAGTGCTAGAGACTTACGTGTGTGTGTGTGTGTGTGTGTGTGTGTGTGTGTGTGTGTGTGTGTGTGTGTGTGTACACTCCAGGAGACAATCTGAAATTCTAAAGCATAATTAGTGCAACAACTCTCCAATGAACTTGAAATGCTCATGATACACCAGTGCTGGAGACTTAAAAAAAAAAAAAAAAATGAATACATTAGGAATGACAGGAACTACAGTTTCCTATTCTTGAATTATCCGTGTATTATTTTAATCTCTGCTCCTTATTATTCTGTTTTATAGTCTTGACAGTTTAGCACAGAGAAATTAATATAATAAGTACTGATAAGCTTCATTATGGGGTTCTAGGCAACTCGCATTTTGATAAGCTTCATTTTGTGGTTCTGGGCAATTAAAATTACCAAACAATCTTCTTGGGTCACTTCTAAAAAAAGGCACATACAACTAGTTGAAAAAATAAAATACTAATGATACTGCTCAGAATCCACCAATGCTTACTTTGCTAACTTCTACTTTGGTTTTGCAAAAATGGGCGAAAATAGTCACAATGAGACATACACAGATATATGACAGTGAAAATGTGCTATAGCCATTTGCAGGCAGGTATTCATCAGTGCAGTTTTCCACAATTTAGACTCACTCAGTCCACACAATGTAAAACTGCATCTTTTGATGTAGATGTAAACTACTGTTTGTTTATCATGTAGTGCTGCTTGCTTGTACATACAAAACAGTAATAAGCTTGTTTCCTCCCAAGTCATTAGCCAGACACTGAACATTTTAGCTCTTTAATCATGTTGTCAATTCAGACGTTACCAAAGACGTGCTACTCTCAGACACTTACCTTGTGGTTTCAGAAGAGGAAGCAACTCATTACAGACATCCCTTGTACCAAAGAAGTTAGTTTTGAGTGTCACCTCTGCCTGTATACTGAAAGCTGTTTTGTCAGCAACTTAAAAAGAGAAGAAAATATAAAAGAGGAAGTTCAATGACTTATCTAAAAATAATTTTGTATGACAGTATATTAAACCTTGAAACAAAAAAAATCCAACATAAGCACAGCCTTGAAGTACAACAAATTGCCAAACCAAGTTGCACACTGACATCCAAATTAAACGCATTAAATAAGAACATAAGTTCAATAAGAACATTAATATTAAAATTAAGTATACCCTGGTATAAAAACAATAAACCCATTGACAGCCCTTACACAAAGGCTGCTTTTTTCTTTCAAAATAGTTTTTTTCAGACACATATTCATTCAAGCCAGGAAAATAATTGGCATTTAATCTCAGCTGCCATTTTAATTCCTTGTTCACCAAAGTTGTCTTCCAATCACCCCCCCCCCCCCGGGTTCTTATTTTTTTCTTTTTCTACAATACCACACTGGAAACCTTTAAAATTGGCACAGAGTGTGGAATACTTAAACAGAGCACTAGTCTCTTTTTTTTGTTTTAACATCGTGGAGTTGTCCATACATTCTATCCTTTAATGCTCTCTCCGTATTACCAATATAGAATGCTGGATATACCAGTTGAATACAGCCACAATTACCATTTAAAAAATAAATTTTACTACCCAATCCATTTTCCAAAATAACACAATCCGCCCTAATAATTAAATGGGCACCGCTTACACATTCCACAGGGAACTATTCCCTTCCCTCCTCTTTTACAAACCACAGTATCATTTTTCAGGATTTGTTTAAAATTTCTACCAGTTTTGAAAGACAGTGTGGGCCCTTCCCCCAACCATCTCAAACACATCCCTGTTGACTTTAAAAATACTCCCGTTCTTCAATATTTGACAAATGAATTTGGTGTACTAATTGTAACTCCATTACTAGTGCTTTTACATATTTTTCTTCCCTTGCTTTCCTCAAATCCACTCCCAGCCAGATACTAAGTAGGGGGTGTATTTAGTACCCCACCCATAGTATACCTCAATGTCAGTGACCTGTTTAACTGGACCCTGCCTACTGAGAAACATGCCCTTTAATTTGGCCAACTCGTCCCTAAGCTCCCTTCTACCCGAGGTCATTCTAACAATGCAAATTGCTTGCCCTTTCATAGGTAGGTACTAGGCTATTGGCCCTAGGGTTTATACAAGCCTAGCCAAAAAGGTACCCTGGCTTTCGCCACCCAAGAAAATAATTTTCCTGTGCCCCTGTCGAGCAGAGCCACAGAGGTGTTCCCCGGGGTGAATTTCCTATTTCCCATCCAATCATCAAGATTTTTCTTGAAGAGTGCTAATAAGGATCTTCGTTTGATATAGATAGGTAGTTTGTTCTAGAGTATGGGAAGTCTCTGGGACAGGAATCTATCCCTCCAGCATGTTCTGTTTATTGTGGTGACAAGGTTTAGGTCCCTAGAGCGTGTAGCTTGGAGGTATTGGGATTTCTTTAAGTGGAGCATGTCCAAAAGCTCTGGGTTTGACATAGGCTATCTCTGCCTAACATACAAAGCTATGAGTAAGCGATATGCGACAGAGTAAAGCTGGAGTTTTTTTGAGACCGTCTGCGTAGGGCATCTGTTTGAGGCCAGTAATCCTCTTTGTGAGGTATTTCTGCGGCCTTTCCAGTTGTTGTAGATGTCTTGTGAGGTACATATAAAAAGGGGTGTTGTACACTATAATAGGTCTAATGAGTGACGAGTAAAAGGGAACAATGACCTCTTTTCCTGGATGAGAAACATTTTGTGATGAGGTGTGCCACGTAGAAGGATTTCCTGACTACTGTGGCGATGTGATTACCAAAGGAGAGACTACTGTCAACCTGTGTCCCAAGGTCTCTTATCACACATTTGGTGTTAAGCAGACTACCACCTATGTGGTAGCTCATGTGTACAGAGTTTTTACCAAAGGGGATGACAATGCACTTTTTGGCATTGAGCTTGAGGCCATGGCTTTGACACCAGGTATCTGTCTCAGTGAGGCCCTTTTGTAGGATGTCCACATCGTTAGGAGATTCTATGGCTCCTAGTTTGAGTCATCTGCAAACTTCTTTAGCCAAAGATCTTCTGTGCTAGCCTGTACTTCAGAGAAAAGTAGATACCAAACAGGAGAGGACCCAGGACTGAACCCTGTGGTACTCCACTTGCAACTGGTCTGAAGTCGAATTTGGAGTCTGCTACTTTCAGTGTGGGGTCTGTCAGTGAGGCAGTTTGCAACCCATCTTTTGACCTAAGGATTTATACCTAGTTTAGTGAGTTTATCTATAATTCCAGAGTGGGTGATGGTGTCAAAAACCTTGGAGAGATCTAGATAGGCTGTGTGAACCACCTTACCCTCGTCCAAGGCTTTGGTAACTGCTTCAAAGAAGTCAATCAGGTTTAGGAGACATGATCTGCCTTTTACAAACCTGAAATGGGTGGGGGTCCAGAGTGTGGAGATAACCAATGTCTTTGTTTATAAGTTCCATGATGATACGTTCCATGGCCCTGCAGACCAGGCTCGTTAGGCTAATGGGGCAGTAGTTTCTGGGGATTCAGTGGACACAAAGTTTGAGGTGAGGCTATGATTGAACATGGTGCTTAGGTGGGGCGCCAGTTCATTCTATAGTTCATACAGAACGCAGCCTGGGATGTTGTCAGGTCCCATGGATGCTGTGTTCTTGGATTTGGTGAGTGTGGTTTTTACCTGTGCAGCCGTGATTACAGAAACTTTGCATTCTTCTGGTATAGAGATGGGCCCTTTAGGGGGTGGGGGTGGGGTAAAGTTAGCACTGAACCCATCTGCCAGGATGTTGGCAATATCAGTTGGCTCTGGGTTCTGTATATTTATTGCCATTGTGCTGTAACTCCGAGCAGATCTGAGTGCTGCCATTGAGATTCTTGACATAACTATAGAATGCTTTGTGGTTGTCTTTAGAATCAGTGGAAATTTTGTTTTCATAACTAGCTTTGGAGGATTTTATGAAGGATATCAGCTTCTTACTGAGGCTGACCAGGGAGTTCTTCCAGTCATGGCATTTTACTCTATTTTGCAACAGTTTCTTTCTTCCGTTGTAGAGTTTGTTTATGGCAGGGGACCACCAGATCGGCTTCCTTTTTTTGGAGGATAGCATCATGGTTCCGTTAGGGATAGCACGATCCATACACTTGTGTAAGTGCTTATAAAGTGCATTTGTGTAGGATTCAGCAGTTGTACCTATATTACCACCTGCTTGGGTGTTGTGAAGTTTGCCACTTCTGTCTTAAGAAGCATGAAGTTGGTTTTGGAGAAATTTTTTTACAGTGGTTTCCCTAATGGGGGGTGGGGGCGGGATGTGGATGTCTAGAGTGATTAGCTTGTGGTCGGATCTGACCAATGAGGAACTGACCTCTGGTGTGGAACACCGGTCACCCATGTTGATAATGACCAGGTCTAGAATATTGCTGCCCCTGGTGGGGGTGTGGATAAGTTGATCCAAGGTGTTGGAATTTATGAATTCCAGAAAATGTTGAGCATAAGAGTTGGTACAGGAGTAGTTTTGCCAGTTAATGGTGGGGTAGTTGAAATCGCCTATTATTAGGGTGTTGGGTTGTACCCAAATATTTTTCAGTGTATCAAGAAATGAGGAGTGGGAATCCTGGGGCATAGTGGGGGATCTGTAGCAAGTTACAATTTGGATTTTGGTCTTGCCCAGAGTTAGTTGCACTTGGATAATCTCTGATGCATTACGCTGAGCAACTAGCCTGGCGGTGTGGATATCCTTAATGAATATGGACACGCCTCCATCTTTAGTGTTTCGGTCCAGGTTAGGTGGCCGAAAGGTATGGTATGAATTATAGCCTGGTAATGCAGGGGTGCTCTCTGGAGCCTTGAACCAGGTCTCTATCACTACACAGATGTCGATGTTCTCCATTTTAAGGAGTGCCTTAAGTGAATGAATTTTGAGGTTTAGACTTCTAGCACTGAGTAGCATTACACTCAGATTTTGCTTGCTTGTACATGTTATGGTGGTGAATTTGTCATTTGAACCTTGCCTAAAAAAGGCACTATAGGGGTGGCAAGAACCTTAGTCTGTATCCGGAATCCAAAGGGTGAGAGGTGTTTGAATGACACCATAAGCTTTGCCAATTGTTGAAGTCAATCATTTTGTCCTTGTACTGTGGTATCATTCTGGGTGATGGTAGGATGCTACTCAAGGCTAGGGTCATACCTGCCTGGGCTACAAGATCAGAGAGCTCCTCCAGGTCTCTTTTCATTTAGTCCAGGGAGGTATGTCTCAGGTCATTAACACCAACATGGACAATGACAGAGTCATATGTGTACTTGTTGTGGAGTGACCTGAGTGTGTACGTTATGTGTCGGATCCTGGCACCCAACAGGCAGCTGACAGTAACTTCTCCTTGTTTAGCCTGGTGAGTGGAACATCAGTCATCTATGACTAGAGTGTTGGGTACGTTGTTATGCCTTATGGGCTGTGGTTGAGTGGCACACTGAGTTTGTGGGGTATGTGTCATGTGGGTTGTATTGGGGGGTGGAGGTTGCATGCGTTTCTGCTTTGGAAGTCTCTGTTGCTTGAGCAGATTTTTATTGAGAGCCTCCCTGAATGTAGGCGTGTGTTTTGTGTTGCTATGTGTGTGTTTTGGTGGTGTAGGTTTTGAGGGACTATGTGATGTGTGTGGTGTGGTGCAAGTGTTTACCTTCTCCTCTTGACTGTCTAGTCCAGTCTTGTGTGAAGAGAGATTTGCTTCCAGTTTGGCTATATAAGTGCATCTCTCACAGGTTGTAGTGTTGGGTGGTAGGAGGAGTGGGTTGTCTGTGTACATGAGGTAATTGCTGCATTGCCCAAACATGGCCAGATTCATCAGGGAGACAGGAGAAAACATCGGGAGCTGACCCTTAGACATGCCTGGATAGGTGCTTATTAAGTACTAAA
This sequence comes from Protopterus annectens, assembly GCF_019279795.1. Lineage (NCBI taxonomy): Eukaryota > Metazoa > Chordata > Ceratodontiformes > Protopteridae > Protopterus > Protopterus annectens. Next base: position 1,750,720,573 of record NC_056735.1, read on the forward strand.
AACTGTTTTCCACCAAGTTCTTTTTCTGACAACTGGAATAGTGCAGATAACTGTTGCAGCATGTGTCCTTCCTGTAAATGCTGGACTTAAAACATCCATGGGTATGAGTAATGGTGACATCTAAATAACTGATGCTGTTTTTACCCAACTATGGGTAAACTTGAAAAATTCTAAATTACTGTAAAGTAATGCTGACATTTTGCAATGTATATACTTTTTTCTTTATATTTGCAATTATCACACAGTTTAAAACTTACCTTAAAAAAAATTAATTCAAATTTTAAACGGAGAAAATAATGAGGGCCATTTGTGAAACAAAAGAAAAGAGCCATCACATTGAAAACAGGCTCATCATGATTAACAACCAACTGTAATTCCCTTGGAATTCATGCTTGTTAAAACATACCTACCAAGCCATTAAACTAAAAGATTTGGCAAGTTTTCCATTTAATTTCCTGCCTGCGTGGACCAGGACAATTGTAAGTGTGCAGGCAATAATAAATTCTGAGTAAGTAGAAACCCCCAGATCTGTATGAGTTATTCAAGGACGTCTTCCCACCAAGAAAAAAAATAAACATTTTGAAGTGAAGTGATGCACTCTAGTAATTTTAGCATGCTAAAACTGTTGTGCTGAAGAAGTGAAATATTAATTTTCTTATACTAAAACAGCTTCCTTAGGTGTTTAACAGCTATATATAATAAAATTAAATGAGGACATTTTGGTGTGACCTGCACTCCTGCCAAAGACCTACATAAAAGAGACAAACAGAAATCATGGACTGTAGAGGAACTAGAATTAAGCGTGTTCAATATGGTCTACAGTTACACAACATGTTGCAAACAACTGAAAGAAAATTAGTCAGAATTACTAATGTTTAATATCTTTTAGTTGCGTGTACACTCTATTCAAAAACATATCAACTTTAACAACTAAATCCCAGCTTTGCTGCTCTCTCTGCCTTTTTTTTTTAACACATTCATAGGTGTGTACTACTCTGTCTATATGGGCCTTTTAAGCCTAGCCATGCATACCAAATCTCTGACATGTTTTGGTACCCTTAAAAAGTGAAGGCAACCTGGGCAATGAAACATTTACAACCTAGGGCATAGGTGACTAACCATTTACAGGCGGTCTGTGGCCATTAGAGACACAGGTGCCAAATCAAGGATGAACTTCCTGTTTCTTCTCAAGTTGTTCTAGTTACACTTGAATTGGTTTAGGGAGGAATTATGCATCACATGGATGTGGAGCCTGTTCCAGAAAACAGGAAAGGTATTGTCTCTGGGATACATACCGGTCTCTCCAGCAATATATATATACATATATATATATATATATGTATACACACACATATATATATATATATATAATA
>NC_056735.1:1750722445-1750854945 GCF_019279795.1 Protopterus annectens
TATGTCTTTTTCTTTTTGAATCTGTATCTATTAGGAAACTGTACTGTATACTGCTTTGTACAGACTAACTAGATGATGTGTATTCTGCATCTCACTGTATGTGTACTATTGTACTAATTAGTTTTGCTTTTATTTCTGTGGAGCTTTTCTCCCCGGGCATTTGCTGAAAATGGGCTTCTTCTGGCCCAGTCGGACTTTCCCAGTAAACAAATGTAAACAAAGAAAATAAATAAAGTTATGATTTCCATACAATCTGATACTTCCTTCATTTGTCAATACAAACACCATGGAAACTGCACATTCTGAACAGTTCACATGATTAATTTCTTTACTTGTTCTTTATGTTTAGATCATTTAACTTGGCACACACTGGATAGGAAGATTTAAAAAAAAAAGACATTTGAACTTGGTTGGAACTTGAATAACAGCTGCATTCCCCTTTAAAATACCCAATCTTTCCTTAAACGAAGATTATTAAACACTTTTCCCCCTAAAGCTCCACTTTACAATCCATGCGCTTTATTTCTTCCCAGTCTAAATTAATTCTACAACCAGCCTGCTCTACTACATTAATCCACTATCTGAAGTAATGTTTCCTGTTCTTTTAAAATAAACATTAACAACTCTTAATATTTTATAAGATCTTCTACACAAAAGTTTAAGACAATATTAGTCAGCTAAAAAATGTATATTTCTAAATATTTCACTCATACTGACACAGTTCCCAATATCAACTTCAAGACTCAACATTTCCTTTTTTTAGTTTCATTTTCACCAGAAATGGCTTTAATTGCTTCCTATTTAGACTCTATACACTGTACTTGTCAGAAATAACTTTACCTCACATCAAATTATCTATGACCCCAACATGAAGCTCCTGGAGATCCAAATAGCTTAACAAATCCAATTATTATTTAATTGCTATCAAAGGAGTCCCATCAATATTCCCCAAAGAACATACACATTATCTTAATGCCATTACAGGATTAAATATCAAACCATATTCCTTCTTGCTAGAGTAGTTCGACAGGCATGCTTACAGTTCTAAAAATGGATATGCTAAGGAATGAGCTACAACATATTGTAAACTACCAGCTAGAGGCTCCAATATCCTTGACCTGGTCCTTACTAACCTAGCCCCCACCTGTACCCCATCCCACATCTCCTCATCCCCAATTAGATCTGAACATGTGTCAGTCATCTTCTGTCAGGCCTAGTGGTACCATCACACTACCAAATGAAACCATCTTAAGGACTCCACCACGGCATACATGCTTCAGCTTGGAGAAGACCTATATACAATTTCCTAACAATTTCTTGCAAATAGATGCAACTGCGCGGGCTGTCACATCCACCTCTTGACGTTTGCTAGCACTTAAACAGATGAAAAGAAAAATCAGTACCTAAATATTATAGTAAATTCAGGATACACTTCTTTGGTGGAAAAACCCTAGTGTATAAGAAAAGAAATTTTGTAGCATTTTAAGGAATGTTTGAATAACAAGCTTGAAAATGTAGCAGAGTTAATTGTTACTTTGAAAAGACAGTACAGTTGTATAAAATCTTACCATAATGGTAGATGTTCTTGCCCTCACCGCTGCAGTATTCCTTACTAATGGGATTCCCCTGCTGTGAAGCCCTCTGTCTGACCAGTTTACAAAAGATTTCCATTGCTTTAAGCTATGCTGAACGTCACCTCCTTACTCCTTGCGTAAGGTAGGGCATACAGGTGACGTTCAGGTGTACCATCTTTAGAATAGATTGCTCCAGTAGGAACAGCAGTCCACGGAAAACCAAGGAGAATGTGCAAAGCCAGGAAGGGAAAAAGACCAGAAGGGGTGGAGGGAGGGCAGCGGTGAAGGCAAGGACATCTACCATTATGGTAAGATTTTACACAACTGTACTATTGTCCTTACATTCACCACTGCAGTATTCCTTACTAATGGGAGAGTGCAAAACCTCAAGAAGCAACCTGGGAGAAGGAAGCAGCAGAGCCCTCCAAGAAGCCATGAAGAATGGCAGCAGCAAAACCAGCTCTGGCTCTGGAGATACCATACAACTGGTAATGTTTGGTAAAGGTATGCAGAGAAGTCCAGGTGGCAGCTTCAAGAATAGAATTACCATGTAAGCCTTTGAAAAAAGCACCAGAAGAAGCCACAGCTCTAGAGGAATAAGCCTTAACAGAAGGAAGGCTTTGGCATGAAAAGTGTAATAAAAGGAAATAGCCTTTGAAATCCAAGTGGAAACAGTTTGCTTGGAAACAGCCAAACCTAAAGGCCTAGAAGAAAAAGAAACAAACAGATCAGACTTCCCGATAGATTTAGTTTTATCCGAATAAAATCCGAGCTGTCTATACACATCTAAGGTATGAAGCACCCTCTCACTGTCAGAATGTGGAGAGGGAAAAAAGGTAGGCAAATTAATAGACTGATTAAGTGACAACTCATTAAACACCTTGGGCATAAAAGGATTAGTATGCAAGGACACCCTGTCCTCATGAAATATCAAAAAAGGTGGACAAGCCATAAGGGCTTGCAACTCAGACACCCGTCTGGCAGAAGTAAGAGACAACAAAAGAACAGTCTTCCAAGAACAATGTTGCATGGAAGCTGAAACAGCAGGCTCAAAAGGAGCCTGGGTCAATTTTTCCAGAACAAAATTAAGATCCCAGGGAGGAGGAACAGGCTTCCTGGGAGGTCTAATATTAAGGATGCCTTTAAGAAACTGCTTAGCCTCAAGTCTAGAAGCTAACGAGGCAGACAGGAAGAAAGAGCTGGTAAGTGGGCCTTAATAGAATAGGCCACACCAGTATTGAGCAACTCACACAAGTAAGAAAGAACCAAAGGAACATCCAAAGAAGAAGGGTCCAGATCATGAGAATGACACCAAATAGAAAACCTCTTCCATTTAGATAAGTAGGATTTCTTAATAATAGGTTTCCTGGCCTCCTGCAGCATGTCCTCAGAAAAAATGTGTCTATGAGGAATCAAAACTCCATCACCCACAGTCTCGAAGCATGGACAGGTGGGGATGGATGAGAGACCCCTTGTCTTCTGTGAGAAGATCCACCCTGTGAGGTAACTTGTAATGATTGCCTCTGGCGAGATGCAGAAGTAGAGGGAACCAGTGCTGTCACAGCCAAAAGGGAGTCACCCACAAGATTTTGGGAGCATCCCATTGAATCTTGAAAAGGACTCTCGGAATGAGAGGAAAGGGAGGGAATGCATAAAGAAACACCCCCTTCCGAGAAAATAAGAAGGTGTCCACCTTCCAGACCAGAGGACCTCGGACTCTGGCACAAAGCAGAGGAAGTTGTTTGTTCAAAGGGGAAAGGAGCACCCCACTGGTGAACAATGTCCAGAAACATCCCTGTGAAGCATTCATTCATGGGACTGAGTGAAGGACCTCTTCAGATTGTCTGCCACAATGTTCCAATCTGAAGGAATGTAAACTGCCTGAAGAGTCACAATACTGGATAGCCAGATCCCATACCAGAAATGCCAGCCGGCAAAGACGGTGGGATCTCATACCCCCATATGTTGATATACCACATGACTGTGGTATTGTTGCATGAATACCTTGATAGATCCTGCAGAGAAGAGAGGATGAAAGGCCTGAAGAGCCAGTAGAAGAACCCTAATCTCTTTGATGTTGATGTGCTTCTTCTGCTGACGAGGCGACCACACTCCCTGAATCTTCAGGGAGCCAAATGTTGCTCCCCATCCCACATCTGAAGCGTTTGTGAACAGATCCTGAGAGGGAAACTGAGGCTGAAACGGGAGCCTTGGATTCAGAGACAACGGCTGAAGCCACCACAGAAGTTCGACCTTGAGACACAGGAGAAGAGGAACAGAAAAGTCTAGAGGATGCACATGCTGAAGCCACACCAACCTCAGAAACCACTGGAACTTCCTCATGTGGAGGCTGGTCAGAGGAAGCAATAAAATGGTGGAAGCCATGAACCCCAAAGCTCTCAGAAACTCCCTGGCTGTAGTGAAGGCCAGGGGAAGAAGAGTTTGAAAGAAAGAAATGAAAGTTAATGCCTTTTGAGGAGGAAGGTATGTCAGCACTGGCACCGTTTGAAACCTGCAACCCAGAAAGACATGATCTTGAGAAGGGGTCAGGGAAGACTTGTTGGAAGTTTATTGTGAACCCCATGCTCTGAAGAAAAATGAAGATTTTGCAAAAGGACCTCTGGAGAAGATACCTGAATCAGCAGATCATCTAAATAAGGAAAGATTCGGATCCCGTGACGCCTGCAAAAGGCAATCACAGGAGCGAGCCACCCTTGGGGCAGTAGAAAGGCCAAAGGGCAAAGCACAGAACTGAAAATGCCAGGAAGCAACAGAGAAATGCAAAAATCTCCTGAAAAGAGGATGGACTGAATATGGAGATAAGCATCCTTGAGGTCCAGATACACCAGAAAGGCCTGAGGGAGCAAGAGAGGAAAAAGGGACTGAAGGGACAACATCCGAAAGGAAGGCACCTTCGGAAAGGTGTTCAGATGGGACAGGAGGCAAAGAGACCCAAGGAATGTGGCTGGGTAAGGTTGGATAGTCAGTACCTAGTTTGTCAGGAAAGGAAGGCTTAAGAATCCCTGAGTGGCTTTAGCAGGTTACTAGCCTTTTTACCTTTAGAAGGAGGGCGAGACTGCCTATGAACAAAGGCTGGGTTAGAAGGGAAGTTCTGTTATTTAGGCACAGGAGAAACAAAGACATGCTTAAGCTCATGTAAAGCCTCCCCCTTGTCCTGAAGAGACTTAAATAAACCAGAAGCCACTTCACCAAACAAAAGTATTATCCAAAGGAGCATCCAGCAACTTAGCCTTAATATCATCAGGCAAAGGGTGAAGTCTAAGAAGAAGCATCTGCAGCATCATAACTACACTTGATAGAATGACTAACTACCTGAGAGGAAGTCCCAAGCAAGGAAAGAGCAGAAGATTTACCCTCAGAGTCTGGAAGATCAGAAAGAACCTGACAAGCCTGAGAAAGAAGAGCCAAGACACACCTAGAAATATAAGTCTGATAATTGACAGCCCTAAAAGCCAGGTTAGAGGAAGTATAAACCTTTTTACCCAGCCTATCCATGGTCCTATTGTCCTTGTCAGTAACTTAGACGAAGGAAGCAATTGCGACAGCTCATCAGAGGCTACAGACAAACAGAGGGGTCAGCAGCAGGACATTTAAATGAAAAGGAACAATCCTCAGCACCCTGAAAAACATATCAGACTTCCTGGGAGCAGGGGGCAGAGAATCTGGCGCTTTAGAGGCAATGGAAAAAACATCTAATAAAAGCAGGCAAGACAGGAGGAATGACTGCATGTTTAGAAGATTCCATTTGCAGTAACTCATAGTATCTCGTATTGATATAAAAAACGTGGCCACAATCCCACTTAAAAAAGTCCATCATCCTAGAGATAGTGTCTCCAAAGGAAATTTCCCTAGAGGGATTATCAAGAGTATGAAAATCCTCCTCCTCAGACCCATAGGATACAGGAGAAGGAATCTGGGCAGAATAAGCAAGGGAGTCATCATCAGAATCCACCTCAGAAGAATGGAATTCGCTGGGCCTTTTAAGGGAAGAGGCAGACCAAGGAGGAGCAGGAAATAAAACCCCTTGAGGAGGCCACAGTGACAGCAAAGCATTAAATAACCCCTGAGTAAAGGACTACCACTCACTTTGTGGATCCCTAGGAGCAGAAAAGACATGGTTAGTTTTCTGTTTTTTCTTCAAAGGGACAGCTGTCCTGGAAACCGGAAAAGGCCCAGACTCAGGACAGCATTCCCCAACTGCAGTAGGAACCTCTTCCCGAAAGAGAAACTGTGGAACCCCATTAGACCCCTCGGAAATAGTTAACTATGGTTCCCTCTGAATGCCCAAGACCGACGCCTGCAAAGCCTAGTCGGATGTGCTGTCTGCTAAATTCTCACTGGCCTCCAACCCATACGAGGTAGAATAATCTGACAAAACAACCGGGAGAGCCTCTGGGTGCATAATAACCTCAGGAGAAACACCTGGCAGAGGCTGGACAGCGGAAGATTCTGGCCTTACCTTATGCACCCTCTTCTTCCCAGACGGCCTACCCTTGGGGCAGAAAGTTCCATTCACAGTACCCGCAGCAAGAAGCTTAAGCCGCTGGTTCTCAAGGTACAAGGAAAGGGAAGAAAGCCTACTATGAAGAGTTCTGGGGACAAACTCCTGACAAATTGAACAAGACGTATGGTCGTGAACAGCACCAAGGCAAAAAATGACACTTATCGTGACAGTCTTTATGGAGAATCAGTCTCCCACACTGGCATTTACCCTTCTTGGATGACATCAACTCCAAACAGTACTAAACCAAACAGAAAAAGTAACCAAAAACCCAACTGGGTACTTATCTGCAACTATGAGGACTTCAGCAAATAGGAGCAAGCACAGAAAAGCCAATAAACAGAAAAACAGATACATGCAACAAACCAACGGTTAAAACAGCATTCGGACTGGCAGCAAAAAAGTTGTGGGGATGGTACACCTGAACGTCAGCTTTATGCCTTACCTTACAAAAGGAGTAAGCAGGTGATGTTCAGCATACCTTAAAGCAATGGAAATCTTTTGTAAATTGGCCAGACAGAGGGCTTCACGGCAGGCAATCCCATTAGTAAGGAATACTGCAGCGGTGAATGCAAGGACATCAATGGTAGTTCTGTGTTCAAGTGTGAGAAATCTGACACCTGTGATTAATAGGTATTACTTGGGCTGAAATGGTTTCTGTTGCATTCGCAGTTTTAAATATTGTAGCTAGAATTAAAGTCTTTGATATAATCTTCTTTCCCCAACTCCAGAAGAAACATGCAGCTTTGCAGAAATTACAGTGTAGGAAAAAATACAAAACCATATACTGACAGAAAGTAAGAAGTTAGATCAACATATTTGCTTTATTTCTTTGTGGCACTGAATTTTAGTACAGTAAAGACAATTGCATCTGAAAACTAAGCTTGAAAGCCCTGACTTTGTTCAGACTCTAGGCTACACTATTTATCAGAGGTGTGATGCTGGCAAACTATAGGTGATGAGGCACATTTAAAAGTCATTGTTTTCTTAATGGCTCTGTTGTTGGGATAAGTGACCTAACAATTACTGTGCCACTCTTAGTAGCTGTTGTGACGTAACTAGGGTTGCCACCTTTTGTTATGGCTAAAACCAGAGTAAGGCCACACCCCTCACATCACCAGTATCCATACCCACCCTGCCCTTTCTCCCACCCATTTCATGACATCACTGCGACATCACCGGGCAGGGAACACCCTCTTTCTGTTCCTGCTGCCTGTTTTTGGCTGATTTACTATGCTTTTCTGTAAAAAAGCATAGTAAAATCAGCCGATTTACAAACTCCGATAATCTGTTTCCCTTTTTGAAACAGAATACCAGAGTTTATACAGTGCTTTCCGGACTACAAGAGAATCAATTTGATTTCCAGATAGTTCAGGAAAAAAACGGAGGGGTGGCAACCCTAGATGTAACAGATGAGACAGATGCAGGAAAGAAAGGCAAACATAATTATTAAATTGTTTCTGTATGTGAAATGATTAGTCTCGGATTACACAGAAGTAAAAACTTGACTTTTGGTCTCAAGTTCTCCTTTAAGAAATCCTAGGCTGAACTCTACACCTGCATCTCCTCCAGATGGCGCTCCAAATCCTGCACAGGCAGAGCTGTCAAACTATCTGGTAACAAAGCAAATATGGGAAATGTAATTTATATTTGTTTACTTGGGAGTGCACTGATCAATATTGACCAATTTCAGGCTCAGCCAGGGAAAAATACAAAGCATTTAACAACAACAAAAAAATAGAAATATAAACAATAACAGAACAGTTCAGACAAATTATGTAGAAAAAAAAGTGTATATACATTCAAGTGAACAAGCACATTGCAATGTAAATCAGAGTATAATGTACAACATTATTAGTTTCTAAAGCAAGTCAATCTTCAGAGAGAGGAGAATAGACAATGAAAGGAGACAGATTAGGTGATACGTCCTATGGTGAAGTAGGAGCATTCGGCTTGAATGAAGAAATGCTTTTTGAGTTGCATTCTGAATTTGGAATAGCTCTTGATTTTCCTTAATGTCAATGGGGGGAGCTTGTCAAAGAGTAGGTGCTTGAGAAAGCATGTGTAGTGCTGTGGAGTTTGATTCCAGGTGTAATGAGGGTTGGAGTAGCGTCTCAGGTTATACAAGGAGGCTTTTTCATGTAGTCTAGCTGCAAGGGGTGTAAATGTGTGCGGTCTAGCTGCAAGGGATGTAAATGTGTGCAGCCGGAATAGTCTGTAGAACTGAAATCCTAAAAGTAGGCTAGATCTTTGTTTTACGGATAGTCATCTAGCTTCTACTGTGATACAGTGATGGCTCACAGAAATGCGAGCGTGTAATGAATCAGTAAATGCTCTTAGAGACAGTCTGGGACGTGGCAATGTTTTTCTTGGAAGCAGAAGCAAAAATTGGGAGCACATATTTAAGTTGAAAAAGGAAAACTCCTTTGGCAATGGCTGCTCTGGCTGGTTGGAATAGAAAAGGGGAGATCTTTTTGGCCCAAGAGAGGAGGGAGCTTATTTTAGCTGTCACTAGAAGTGTAGTGACTGATCAAGCCATAATGCTATGTATCTGAAGGTGGAGGTTGTCTCTATGACATGGTTGTATAGGTCAAAGACAGTTAAAGAGTCATATGCTTGGTGAATTTTCTGTGGAGTTCCAAAAAAGCTTTAACTTTGGTCTAGGTGGGGATGAGAAATAAGTTTATGGTTTTGAGCCATTGGTGGAGCTCATGTAAGTCTGATTGGAGTTGGCATTGAATGTTGCTGTGAGAATTATCTGATCTGTAGATGACCATGTCATCATCATAGAAGATAAGTGGGAGATTGGGGAGATCACAAGTAAGTTGGTTAATAAATATGGAGTAGAGGAGGGGTGCAAGAATGGATCCTTGTGGTACACCTTTGGTAAAAGGTGCAGATTCTGATTGACAGGATCCTGTTTTTAACTCTGAAGTGTCTGTCAGTGAAGAAATTTTTAACAAGGGAGCAGCATCTTGACTGATTTAGAGAATATAGGAGTCAATGAGGTAAACTGTCTTTGTCAGGTCTATAAATAGGGCACATGTAAGGAGGCCACTACCAGAGTTTAGCATGATGTCATCAGTTAGGCACCAAAGTGCACAATAATACTGCAACTCTGTAAATGTAAGGGTAATAGCATTGAATGCAAAATTGTTACTATGTATGAATCCATAACAACCAGATTCAAGTATCTAAAAGGGTGTTACAAGACACATCGCAACATAGCTCTCAATCAATCAGGGACAAATCCAGAAATATTCAGACACTTAAAATATCAGCATTATTAATCTGAGGCTAATATATATCTCTGAAGTAAAATAAGTTCATAACTCTGATTATTACCATTATTTAATAAGTGTAAATGACCACCTTTTCTACAAATGGCACCAGTTTTTGGAGCATACCGCTCAACCTCCCATCTCCTAAATGAGGAACACTACCTCTCATAATGTATAAAAATGGGCAAAATGTGGTGCACCTACCGATAACTTACAAACAACTTAAACTAGGAAGCTCACAGAATGGTTCAAATGTGATATTTTTACTTACAGAATAGTACATATAATAAATTAATAAATTATAGTTCAATTTGCCATAGATATCAATAAAAACAATGCTAAAACTGAATGGGTGACAGACCCTTTCAATGTGGAAATTCGAGGAACATTAACTTTTTAAGACCCCCAAATGAGATACAATTGAGAGGTGTGTGTAGGAGAGATTAAAAGGGAGTGAGCTAAAAATTTGAGCCAAAGTCAGGGGCAATTCAGGCATGCATTGCAAACTAAACGTATTGCCACGTTAACCTACGTATATATGCCATTATCAATCTCGTTCTGTAACTACTAGAATAAATAAGAATACCTTTAAAGGCTATACCGGCGTTATTTATCAAGACATCAAGTCCCCCGTATTTGCTGGATAGAAAGTCTCTGATATTTCGAATGCTCTGCATATCCGTGATATCCAGCTGGTGAAAAAGTGGGTTTAAACCCTCAGACTGCAGAACAGTCACAGCCGACGCCCCCCGATCGGGATTTCGGGCTGTCAAATATACATCACCAACGAAGTGTTTACACAGAGCACGGACAACAGCGAACCCAATTCCCTTGTTAGAACCAGTTACAACAGCCACTCGGGTACTGGAAGATGCAGCCATCTTTATCCTGAAACAAGGAAAAGGAGGAATACGCGACACGGTAAACGACACTTTCTTATTTCTGAAGTAGAATATCTTTAGATACTATAATCCATATAGTTAAGACAGTGAATCTCTCTGACCTTATTTTAATGATTGTAATTATGTATAATCGAACAGGTCTATATTTATGACAAAAATCAGTAAAATAACAGAATTAAGGCAAAATCTGAGGCCAAAAATCATAGTACTGTGCGTAAATAAATCGTAGCAGTTGAGAAGTATATCATTAGGATCTCACCTAACATACACGAGAAAGCTTACATAATACAAACCTGACTGCTATACTTGCCACTTTAACTAAACCACTCGTGTGCTAATAAGGTCAGATGTCGCACTCCGCCCTCTTCTGGAGAGCCACCAACAGAGTTCATAGCCGTCAGTTTGTTTTTTCACAACACTACGGGATGGCGTTTGAAAGGGTCTAACTAAGTCTCTATAATCGTTTTGTGGTGAGTCGATTGGCTGCCTTACTGCTATAGTGCACCTTTATGACTTATCGGATGTAATGTGTAGAGAAGGAATAGTAAACGTCAGGTAGAAAAGTTGCCTATGATCATTTAAAAGTTCATGTTCACTTCCTTTTATAAAATTAAGACACACAAACTAATCTGTAGTAGTTTTCTGCTGTTACCACGGTTCCTTTTTATTATGCTGGATCTTGCTGCTCTTTTACCACATATAATACGGGGCTGGACTAAGTTACGAAGTACTCAGTTATCAGAGAAGTATGTAATCCCATGAGGCATTTGGCATTAGTCTGAGAACAAAATTGCTTTTCTAAAGTCTAATTTGCACGATAAGCACGTCACTTCCATATACCACTTTTGTGACGGCACACATAGTAGTACTGAAATGTCTACTGGGTTTGGGTTGTACTGAAACACGTTGTTTCCATTTTAGTTTTTCTTCATTCTCCTTGGTCTAGGCTCACAAATGTATTTAGCTCCATAATTACTAGTCATAAGGGTTGTATTCGAAATTAGGCACACTTGAAGTATTAAATAAATTGTTTATTTAGTTGCTAGTTAAAATGAGAGGTTTTGAATTATTTTTTTTTTCTGAGGAGTCCCGTAATAAGTCTCGGTGACCGAGGACACTAGAGAAGCAGGGCTGAGTGGAGAAAGCGAGTGGGTGAAGTTGATCTGACAATTCTGTGAAACATGAGAGGTGGTCTATTTATTTGCTTTCTACCAGTAGGTGGAGGCCTACAGGCGGCTAGGGTTTTGTTAGGAACAAACTAAGAATATGAGCTTGGCAGTGCTGTATGGTAACTGTCACTTGTACCCCTTGACATAGTCAAAGGTAATGGTGAGGCAAATATAAAAACAAATCGGGGGCAGGTTTTAATTATTGCTCTTGTAATTTTAGGAAGTTGGTAGAGTAAATAGGTTTTGCACTACATATATATGTGTGTGTGTATATATGTATATATCTATATATGTGTGTATATATATATATATATATATATATATATATATATATATGGGTCTACTTCTAGCTGTTTAATCTTAGCCTCACCTCAGGATACGTACCCAAGGAGTGGCGCACGGCGACTGTGGTCCCACTTCACAAGGGCGGTGCCTCCACCGACCCTGGAAATTACTGTCCCATTAGCTTGACAAGCCTTATCTGCAAAGCCATGGAGAGGATCATAATGGAACTCATAAATAAAGACATAGGGAACTTGCAGACTTTGGATCCAACCCAGTTTGGCTTTGTCAAAGGCAGATCATGCCTTTTAAACTTGGTTGACTTTTTCGAGACGGTCACCAAGGCCATTGATGAGGGAAAGGCAGTCCATACAGCCTACCTCGACCTGGCAAAGGCCTTCGACACAATAACCCACTCGGGTATCATCGAAAAACTCATCAGCTTGAATGTAAACCCATACATCACAAGATGGGTTGCAAACTGGCTAAGTGACAGAACCCACAGGGTCAGAGTTGCTGGAGCCATGTCAGACTCGAAGCCTGTCACAAGTGGTGTCCCACAGGGCTCAGTCCTGGGTCCACTCTTGTTCTGCATCTACTTTTCTGAAGTACAAGCAAACACAGGAGGGTTATGGCTGACAAAGTTTGCAGATGACTGCAAACTGGGGGCCATAGTCGAAAACACATCTGACACAGATATCCTTCAGAAGGGCCTCACAGAAACGGATAACTGGTGCCAGAGCCATGGCCTAAAGTTAAACGCCAAGAAATGCATAGTCATACCCTTCGGGAAAAACAAGGTTACCCCTAGCTACCATATAGGTGGCAATCCACTGAGCACAGAAGAAGTCATCAGGGATCTGGGGACCCAGGTTGACAGTAGCCTTTCGTTTGACACTCATGTTGCTAAAGTAGTTAGGAAAACCTTCAACATTGCCCACCTGATCATGAAGGGAGTCGCATCTAGATCAAGGGAGGTCATCGTCCCCCTGTACTCATCATTCATTAGACCTATGATTGAGTACAATGCCCCATTCGGAATGTATCTGACCCGATACCTGCAGCAGCTGGAAAGGCCCCAAAAGTTCCTCACCAAAAGGATAAAGGGTCTCAAAAATATGTCTTATGCTACCCGACTGCAAGAACTCCAGCTCTATTCAGTCTCATACCGCTTGCTCAGAGGTGACCTGTGCCTGACATATAAGGCCATGTCAAACCCAGATTTGATGAATATGCTTCACCTCAAAAAATCTAGATCCCTCAGAACCACAAGGGCGGGAGACTTAAACCTTGACACTGTTATTAATAGAACGTGCTGGAGGGACAGATTCATCACCCAGAGACTCCCTATGCTGTGGAACAAAATCCCGGTACATGTGAGGCAGAGCACCTTGCTGGGCTTGTTCAAGAGGAATCTTGACCAATGGATGGGAGATCGCAGATATATCCCAGGGATTACTTCAGTGTCACTGCTTGACAGAGGCACAGCAAAATAATAGGCATAGTTTTATTCAAACTAAAGGGGTGGCGAAAGCCACATAACTATGGGCTAGGCTTATAAATGCCCTTGGGCAGATAGCCTAGTACGAACCTATGAACCTATGCATTTTATGAAAAATATGAAGTCTGAAACTCAAATTTATGTCATTATGTAGTGACTAATCTTGAATGAGTGCAGAAAAAGTATGAGGGACAGGCCAAAATATGAGGCAAAACTAAACATTCTACAAAAAATCTAGACAGTTGTATGTACACACGCATATACAGCCACATACCTCATGTCCAGGGAGAAGTATAGGAGTATCACACTGCTGTGGTGGTCATATTGGTCAGCTGGGAGAGGGTTATAGCTTAGCAGAAAAGCATACTGGCTCTCTGTTAATCAAGATTTGTGGCAAGCCCTTAACAAGAAAGTAGTAGTGGCAGCAGCAGCAGCACTAAGGCAGAGTGAAGATTTGTGATGAGAGCGGCCCTTCTCGTGTGTCCATTGGGCTGCTGGTCCAGATAGTCACCAAAGATTGATGGTTGTACAATAACTCTCATGCCTGCCATGATGACAGCTGCCCCCTGTCAGCTAGTGTGCCTGTTATTGGTCAGGATGACTGCTGACTCCTGTTAAATGTTGCACCAGTCAGTGGCCTTGTCCTGCCGACAGGGAATGAATGGCTAAGCTTCAGTGCAAGGGGCTCATGATTTGCAGGTGAAGAGGTGGAAATCGCATATAAAACATGCAACTTAGAACTTTGTGTGGCATGTAGGAATAATTTTGGGCTTAGGAGAGACAGTCGAGAAGTCATAAGCTGTTCATGCTAAACTGACACAACTTTTATGGTGAAAGTTATTGTAAACCTTATACTTTATAGTGCATGGCTTTTATTTATTTTGCTTTTTAAAGCGTTCAATGTAGTTTGTAACTGTTCTTTTGTTTTCAGTTGATGTAAGTAATGGTTTCCATGCTGTTAAAATGAGATTGGTTGTTTTTCTTTAAAGGTTTCATGCGTTCATGCTTATGTGCATTTATGCTGTAGAGAGTTCATTGGCTTTGCTTCTTTTGCTTGATGCTATGCAGAGTTTAACTTTTAAGTCACTTTTTATTTCATTTTGCTTAATTTATTTTACCTTATGGTGTTTATGCCCAGTGTGTTTCAGATGTCTTTGACTTGACACCAAAATGATAATATAAAATAACATTTCTGACTTAACAAAGCAGTGTAATGTGCCTCCAGTTTGTTTTCCCTGTACTTCAAACTTTTTCCATACATTGTAATGATAAATAAAGACGATGACCACAAGATAATGTACTGTAACCTCAGTTATTTTGCAGCTGTGGCATCCATAGATCAGTATACCGATCCTGATATGCCACTGTATATGTGTTTAATTATGCGGTGTTATACATTACATTTCCTTTCTCAAGTTAAAATGCATTGTAACACGAGAAATATATCTAAATCAGTTTAACAAATAAAGATTTAAAGTTCCTAGTGGGACTTAAAATGTTTAAAAAGTAAAATAGCAGGCAAGATGATCACTAAAATTATTATCACTCATTGTAATATATTGGCAGATTAATCTTTTGTTTCTGATGTAGGATATTTAACATTGTCAGTACAGTCACATTAGAGTTATTTTGGACTTGTAACAGTAAAAGGAGAGTATGGTTAACTAAAATTCTTAATCTGATTTTTATCAGTGTTCTCCCCTTTACACCCCTTTTTTTCTCCAATACAACTTCTGCATGAAATTTCTTTTTTGACTTCAGTATATGCTTCCCACTTCTTTGGTACATCTTCCATCTTGAGTGCTGACTGTTCATTTGTATTCAAGGACTTTGGCTGTTCATGCTTTGAAACCATTCCAGCTGGTTGCCTTAAAGAACTTTTTTGAATCCTGGTTTTCACTGTTTTCAGTGAACTTGGAAGTTCTCTGCTTTGTCTGTGATGTGGTAGTAGTAGCAGCATTGCCGGATTTTAATATTTTTCTCATTGTTTCATGAGAGACTGAATTCACCCCTTTCTGTGAATTGTGAAGTACTCTGCTTTGTCAGTAATACTAGTAGTATTGTCTGAACTGATTTTCTGTTGACCTTACTTGAGCCTGATATTTTGTTCTTTGGAGTTAAAATAGTAGCAGTAATTTCAGTTTTCAGTCTAAAGCCTATAAGTAATTGCGCTGGTGATGATTCTGCTTATTGCAGCTGAGTACTTCTGTATTCCATTAAAACAACATAACAATCATTGTTGTTGTTTTTGCTTCTTCAACAAGTTGTCTAATAGTTCCAGACACACAGTAGCAGTCCAGTCAAACTGAAATGGTCTTTTTAGTCATGTCAGTTATCTCTAAGAAACAAAGTTCAATGCAGTTTAAAACATAAACAACTATAGCTAAACATTCTGAGTAAAGAGTCAGAATTGATGAGCGAGTTGGGTATTTTTAAAAATCAAAAGTGAACAATATAGTATTGTAGAGCATGACTAAATGAAAATTAAACATTCAAAAATTTAGATTCTGTAATAGTATTTTATATGTAGTTCCCTGTGGAGACCTTGTGGTTGGGAAGTGTTGTAAATAGAAATGAAACAGGCCCCTTTCTCCATTAGAACTTGAGACACATTCAAGTCTGTCACATGTTTATGAACTTTTGTTCCAATCCCATGACTTGTCTGTTTTTTTACAAAGGCATCTTAAAAACATACACAACAAGACCTCTTTATGCTAATAACTTTGGATCTTAATGGTAAAAGGATTGACCATTGATATTTTGTAGTACAGTTTAATCTTTGCACTGACATTCAGGATATTCTTTATATAGTACAGCATCTTGTTAGAGGCTTTAAAGGAAATGAGCCTGAAGGGACCAAACTATCCATCAGGCTTAAGGAGGTCCTGTAAGCCTTCTTTGGAAAAGGAGATGGCAAACTTTGTAGCGTATGGTCACTTTAACTGCGTGCCAGTGTTGTCTTAGATTTATCTTCTATGAAGAGGGTGTATTTTGTGGTAAAAGTCCTTCAGTTATGTAAAAATTGCAGCTTTGAAGGAACTTCTATAACTGTATTTCCTGTGCTGGATCACCTTAAGTAAACACTCATCCGTGTTTTGCTGTAAATGTCTCCTAGTCCTAAATCTGTACATAATCTCAGAAACTGTGCATTGTAAGTCAATTTCTTCAGGATAAGTTCTTTACACCCTGGGAAATTCACCATAGGATAAGGGCAGGTCTAGACGTTTTGGGTGAGCATTTATAGCTAGGAGAATATTATTTAATTTCTTAAAGCTAGAATTCGGGACTGAGATGAAACTAATGGGGAGGACAAAGACCCACAGTTAAGGACAGATTTTAAATACTGATTTTTATAAACTTAGAAAGTAGGTGGAATAACATGTTTTGCTATAATTTACTATGCATTTTCTGATGGATATGAAATCCGAAACTCAAATGATTGTCACTTGATGTACTAAAAACACAGATTTTAATAAAAATCTGGACATTACACAAAATTCTGGACAGTTGAAAGGTATGGCTATGAGGAAACTATTAACTAATGTTTGTTTTCTGTGCATGATGGGATCTGTTTTATTACCCTTGACAAACGCTGACATCTGAAATATTCTGTCAGGTAGTTTTGTTGGCTCATAGGGAAAGAAAGAGAAATTTGTTACAATGCATGCCTTTTGTCTACGTGGAAATATGTTAGATTTTATTGAGAAATCTCATGCTGGACATTTTGCATCAAATATATTGACAGTTTATAGTTTTCTATTGTAGATATCCTTGACTGGTTAATATGGTAACGCCTATTTATCAGAAAAAAATATTTAAATTCTGCGCTTGCTTGAGCAGATTGGTTCGTATGGCAACACAGAGAACCTCATATTTCACAAAAACAGTAAACTGTTGTGAATGAAAATAAAGAAGACTTTATTTTTTGCACTGCAGCTTAATGTTTTGACCTGACAGTCTTCTGAAGTTGAAACCTCTAACAGTAGACACTTTTTGTATATCAAGAATTTATTCTCGTCAGTCAGTTCTTTAGTTTACAGGAAGTTGGAGCTCTAGGAAATTAGCCAGGTGACTATCGCTCTTGTACCTTGCAAACGTATACATAAGTGCAGTATTGACTTCTGTGTCTCAGTTTTGCAGTCTCTGGAAACGTGAAATAATGAGAAATCTTTGTTCAGATATACAAAATATTGATGCTGAAGAGATCTGTACCACCAGCTGTAAAACATCAGTTCCCAGGAAATATGTACAGTATTGTACATTTGTATGGACTGTTGTCTTTATGATATGAACTACAATTGTCATTCTTGTAGCCCCATTTAATTTTAATTTTATCTGCTAATTGGAGTATGTATGTTTTACGGCAGGAGATCTGCTGTTTTAGTGAAAAAAATGATTTGATTGTTTTAGCTGTTTTGCACTGAGCTACAAGATCTTGACACATCGACACTTTTTTCTCCCTGGCAAGTATAGCAGGGTGGTCTTGCCCCCCTGCAAAAATGTTTATTTCACACATTTACCTATTTATTTTAAGGTTTTAAAAATTAATATGTAGCTGACAGATTGTATGCTCTTAAAGCAGATCCTGTGGGAAGTGTGAAGAAACTGGAGTACCTTGAGAAAATGCTCTAAGACATGGAGAAGATATGCAGGTTCACACAGATTATGACTGCACAATTTGGAGCTATACAGAGATCTTATTGAGCCACAATGTTCTGTCTAATTATTTAATATACCCGGATAAGAGAGACGTTTTCCCTAGCATTTGACTACTACCATATGTGATTCATGAATTCTGTTTAATATTCTTGCATCAGCTAATAAAGAACAGTAAGCATCTATGTGTTGAACACAAGGTATGATATGTAACTTACATTCTTTCTGAATTTATAAAAGTAATGCAATATCTTTCAGAACAGTGTTTTACTGCTAGCCTTTTTCATGAAAACTTCTTTCAGCTGCTTAAGTTCAGAATATTCACAAGCTGAACTGTTGTAGAAATCCAACAGCTTGTTATCCATGTATTTCTTATTTTGTTTTCCAAATCTAGAATTCTGCCCATCTTCTCTATGTTCATAGGTTGGGTACTAGGCTATCGGCCTTAGGGCCTATACAAGCCTAGCCATAATTCCCTGGCTATTTCTTCCCACACTATTTATTTCCCTGGAACCCTGTCTAGCAGGGCGACTGACGTGATCTCTGGGGTGAATTTCCTTTCTCCCATGAAGTCATCAAGGTTCCTTTTGAAGAGGGCCAAAGAGGCGCTCTGCTTGACATGTATGGACAGTCTATTCCAGAGTCTGGGGAGTCTCTGGGTTAGGAAGCTATCTCTCCAGCATGTTTTGTTTATTGTGATGGCAAGATTTAGATCCCTGGAGCGTGTGGCTCTGAGGGATTGGGATTTCTTTAAATGTAGCATGTCCAACAGCTGTGGGTTTGACATGGCCTTGTAAGTTAAGCAGAGATCGCCTCGGAGTAGACGATATGCGACAGAGTATAGCTGGAGTTTAAGGCAGTCGGCATAGGGCATCTGCTTTAGGCTTGTGATTCTTTTAGTGAGGTATTTCTGCGGACTTTCCAGTTGTTGCAGATGTCTTGAGAGATACATACCAAATGGGACATTGTATTCTATGGTGATGAGGTGTGCCACATAGAAGGATTTCCTGACTGTTGTGGCAATGTGGTTATTGAAGGTGAGACCACTGTTTACCTGTGTCCCTAAGTCTCTTATTACACTTTCGGTGTTTAGTGTACTGCCACCTATGTGATAATTCTTGGGTACATGTTTTTTCCCAAAGGGGATAACTATACATTTCTTAGCATTGAGCTTGAGCCCATGGCTCTGGCACCAAGCATCTGTTTCTGTAAGGCCCTTTTGTAGAGTATCCATATCATTTGGGGATTCAGTAATGGCTCCCAGTTTGCAGTCGTCTGCGAACTTTGTTAGCCAGAGTCCCTTAATGTTGGCCTTTACGTCAGAGAAGTAGATGCCAAACAAGAGAGGTCCCAGGACTGAACCCTGAGGTACTCCACTTCTCACTTGTCTGGAGCTGGATTTGGAGTCAGCTACTTTTACAGTGTGGGTTCTGTCAGTAAGCCAGTTGGCAACCCATCGAGAGACGTAGGGATTAATGCCCAACTTAATAAGTTTATCTATGACTCCAGAGTGGGGGATGGTGTCAAAGGCCTTGGCGAGGTCCAGATTGGCTGTGTGGACTGCCTTACCCTCGTCCACGGCTCTGGAGACTGATTCAAAGAAGTCAGTAAGGTTCAGGAGACAAGATCGGCCCTTCACGAACCCAAGCTGGGTGGGGTCCAGTGTTTTAAGGTTGCCAATGTCTTTGTTTATAAGTTCCATGATAATACGTTCCATGGCCTTGCAGATCAGGCACGTCAGACTGATGGGGCGGTAGTTACTGGGATCCAAGGTGGAACCCCCTTGTGGAGTGGGATAACTGTAGCTGTGTGCCACTCAGTGGGCACGAAGCCTGAGGTGAGGGTATGATTAAACATGACACTTAGGTGAGGTGCCAGTTCATTTTTGTAGTTCATGTAGTACACAGCCTGGGATGTCATCTGGTCCCATGGATGCTGTATTCTTAGCTTTGGAGAGTGTGTTTTTTACCTGTGTGGCCGTTATTACCGAAATTTGGCAATATTCCAGTACTGAGATGGGCCATTTAGGGGGTGAGAGGGGGGTGAAGTTGGCACTGAATCGATCTGCCAGGATATTGGCAATATCCTTGGGATCAGTATATTTAATGCCATTCTGTTCAGAGCAGATCTGAGCATTGCCATTTAGATTCTTGACATAGTTATAGAATGCCTTGTGGTTGTCTTTTTGGAATCTTTGGCAATTTTATTTTCGTAACTAGCTCTGGAGGATTTTATGAGGGATCTCAGCTTCTTACTGAGGCTGGTAAGGGAGTTTTTTGCATCCTGGGATTTTCCTCTTTTCTGCAACAGTTTTTTCCTTTTGTTGTAAAGTTTGTTTATGGCACGGGACCACCAGATTAGCTTCCTTTTTTTGGAGGAGAGCATCTTGGTTCTATTTGGGATGGCACGATTCATGCATGAGTGTATGTGCTCGTACAGTGCCTTAGTGTAGGACTCAGTCAAACTTTCAGTTCCCGTCTGCATGGGTGTCATGAAGTTTGTAACTTCTGACTTGAGTAGCATGAAGTTGGCCTTGGAGAAGTTTTTTATGGAGGTTCCCTTACTGGTGGCTAGGGGTGGGATGTGGATGTTAAGGGTGATTAGCTTATGGTCTGACCTGACCAACGAGGGGTGACCATAGGTGTGGAGCATCGATTTCCCATGTTGGTAATGACCACGTCTAGGATATTGGAGCCCCTGGTGGGACTACAGATTAGTTGGTCCAGGGCATTGGAATTTATGAATTCCAAGAACCGTTGGGCGAAGGTGTTGGTGCACGAGTAGTTTTCCCAGTTAATGGCAGGGTAGTTGAAATCACCCAGTATTAGGGTGTTAGGCTGTATATTAATATTTTCCAGTATGTTCAGAAAGGTGTAGTGAGAATCTTGGGGCATGGTCGGGGATCTGTAGCAAGCTACAATTTGGATTGCAGTCTTACCTAGTGTTAGTTGCACCTGGAGAATTTCAGACACATTGTGTTGGGCAACTAACCTGGTGGTGTGAATATCCTTGGTGAGTATGGGCACTCCTCCACCTTTAATGTTTCGATCCTGGTTTGGTAGCCGAAAAGTGTGGTAAGAGTTGTAGCCTGGTATTGCAGGGGTGCTCTCTGGAGCTTCGAACCAGGTCTCCGTTACTGCACAGATATCAATGTTCTCCATTTTTAGGAGTGCATCGAGAGTGCATTTTGAAGTTTAGACTTGCTTTGAGTAGCATTACCTTCAGATTTTGCATGCTTGTACCTGTTACGGTGGTGGTTTTGTCCTTTGAACTTTGCCTAAAAAAGGCACTAATGGGGTGGCAAGAGCCTTAGCCAGTAACCTGAATCCCAGGGGCGACAGGTGCAGACCATCTCTGGCAAAGCATCGTGGTCTGTCAATCATGTTGCCCCAGGCAGACAGATACTGGATCCCCTTTGAATGACACCAGAAGCTTAGCCAATTGTTGTAGTCAATCATTTTGTCCTTATATTGTGGTATCATTCTGGGTGAAGGCAAGATGCTACTTGGGGCTAGGGTCATACCTGCCTGGGCCACATGATCCGAGAGCTCTTCCATGTCTCTGTTCATGTAGTCCATGGAGGTACGTCTCAAGTCATTCACTCCAACATGGACAATGACAGAGTCATATTTGTACTTGTTGTGGAGTGACTTGAGTGCATGAGTTATGTGGCGGATCCTGGCACCCAACAGGCAGCTCACTGTAATTTTCTCCTTGTTCAGCCTGGTGAGTGGGACATCAGTGTGCCTGACTATAGAGTCATCTATGACTAAAGTGTTAGATACGTTGTCTTGTCTTAGGGGCTGTTGCGTGGTGGCACACTGGTGTTGTGAGCTATGTGACACTTTGGTTGTGATTGGTGTTTGTTTGCGTTTCAGCTTCGGAGGTCCTTGTTGCTTGGGCAGGTTACAGTTAAGGACCTCTGCATATGTGGATTTAGTGTTGCTATATGTGGGTGTTGGTGATGTGAGTTTAGAAGGCCTATGTGTTGCTTGAGGTGTAATGTGGGTGTTAACCTTCTCCTCTTGACTGTCTAGCACTATCTTGGATGGAGAGAGCTTTGCTTCCAGTTTGGCTGTGTAAGTGCTTCTCTCGCAGGTTGTAGTGTTGGGTGGTAGGAGGAGAGGGTTGTCTGTGTACATGAGGCAATTGCTGCATTGCCCCAGTATGCCCAGATTCACCAGTTGGACAGGAGAAATCGACGGAAGCTGACCCTTGGACATGCCTGGTTTGGTGCTTTTTTAAAGTACAGGAGCTGTTTTCCTGTACCTTAGCAAGGTACTTTGCAATTATAGGCTGTTTAGTTCCTGTGATTAATTTCTCCTTATTAATAAGGAGAGTTGAGTGCTTGTGTCAGTTTAAGGCTTCCTAGTGCTTTCCAGTAGGTATTCGAGCAAGTGCTCGTCACAGGGATGCTTAAAGGTAAGATGAAAAAAATGGTTTATCCTAAATACTGCAGTGTGCACTAGAGAAGTTAGATGTGAAAGTAGGTAACTTACGTTTTACCTGTCTAAAAAGTTAGTTTTAGGGGAGAGTCACTATTTTTAAAACTGCAAGATAGATTGAAAGGGGGTGATCACTTTTGTATTCCGGTACTATGGAATACAGTAGAATGGCCAATAGATTTAAATAGTTGAAGGGGAGTGATTTCACAAAATGATAATTTTGTGCTTCCTCTCACAAGCCAGTGAAAGCAGAGAGGAAATGAGATATATGGTCAAATTAACATAAGAGGCAGGCAGCTAGACAGAGTATTATTTAAGAACACGACAGTGACAGGGTGAGGGAGTGGGGAAAAATTTCTGCCTGACTCGCAAGAAACAGAGTTGTGGTGTCTTATGAAGTTTTAATATGCAGTTAAAAGCAGAACACAAGCAAAACACAAGGTAAAGAAAACAAATCACAGCACTCAAAATATAAAAAGGCAATAAACCAATTCAAAATACAACAAATAAAAAGCAAACCAACCTTTCCCTCACAGCAAAGTGTAGCAGAGCCTGGGTGAGCCTTTCCAATAAAGCTGTATTTGTTTCCTTGTCTCATAACCTGCAAGTTAAAATATTATAGTTGTGTAACATTTTAAAGGCATTCTTTGCAACTTTGGAGTTGCATTATGCAGTAGTTTTTAAAATACTCTAAAATACTTATGATCAATATCAGCCTCATTATTATAATTAAACTGATGAAACTTTGAGTTGCAGGAAGTAGTAGTTCTTTTTGTAATTTTCAAATATCTTTTCTGACAGTAGACACTGCTTTAGGTGTTCCTTGTAAAATAGCTATTTCTATGTCATGAGAATTATAAGGATGTGACTGTCATTGACATTGCAACACTTTATTGTAAGCAAAAATGTAAATGTAAATATTGGCTGTTTAGATGCGCTCCTTTGAAAGCAAAATGATAAAATATATACATATATCAAACCTAGAACTGTAATTCTCATGTATAATAAATCAAATTAATAATACACATTAATAACACACATTTAATCTAATACTAATGACGATGTGCACTAAAACTAAATAGTTGACCATATTAAAAGCAGACATATATTACTAAAATAATAATAAAATATCACAATATAATTTATAACTAAAAATTTTTAGCAATACTGGCACCAAAAAATTTTTTAAAACTTTTTTTATAAAAAATATACATATATATATATATATATATATATATATATATATATATATATATATATATATATGTGTGCTGTAAGGAACATTTCTTTTTACTAACTAAATATTCATATTGAATATTTAAGGCTCTGTGATACACTTATAATCACATCGCTAAATTTCATTATATAATATATACCTAACAACACATAATTGTACTGTTTACTATTCCTAATTTATTTATCTAATGTAGTTATATATGTATATAGTAATCAATACACCTTACTTACATATATAATACTTATCGAAAAATATATATATACAATCTGAATGCGCTAGTTTCATATCGAATGCTTATTTGTTGTATTTTGAATAAATATAATGTTTCTGGATTACTATCTTGGTCGATCCGTTTTTTGTTGGTGAAACAAGGTGAAACGAACGTTGCTGTTTTCAAATAGGGGATTTATTGGCCGAGAAGTGGAACGCTGCTGAAATCGCACTGTTTGGAATACTAGCCTGGAAGTTTTGGCCGATTGTATGGTGCTGTTAAGCTGGTAATGCTTAAACATTTTAGTTAAGCTAGTAACGCTCAAAAAAATTCGCTGGGAAGAGCTGGTAATGCTTGAAAACTTTTAGTTTGCCTGGTAACTTTTAAAAACTTTTTTGCCTTTGGCGTATAGACAATATACTCAGAACAGTGAACAGTTGTAATACACTGAAATTGTATCTGTCTTTTTATTCTTAGTTTATTGTAAGCACTTTAAATTATTTGTCATTAAGCAGTTCACAATTCCTTTTCTGCTCAATGTACCATTGTCATGCTATGTATTTTTTTCTCCGAGCTTAATTAAAGGTATAGTTAATGTCTGAAAGGTTAGGAACAGATTTGTGAAGGTAGGTTGAGGTTATATTCTCATGCTCTCTTAAGCAGTTAGCTTTTGATCATGATCTTTAAAAATATCATTCCTTAGCTGGATATTAGTAATGCTAAGCACACCATCAAGTGCTTTAGTTGACGTCTAACTCTCTGAAACATACTCGGTCCTGACAGTGTTCTAGACAGCAATTGGAAAAAATCTGTTACTATATGCTTAATATGCTGTTAACAGACAGTTTCTTGGTAACACACTGCGGCTTTGTGACCTTGAGCTGATTGTATTATGAAATTGATGTTAGGGCTACTCTCCAAGTGTAGGAGGAATCTTCAAAGTAATATGCATTGTAATTTATCAAAGAACCAGTTGATAGCTTAACTACAGCCTGATTACATATACTGTATCCAGCATATACCTTCTGTTAAGGCTAGTGATCATATGTGATGTGGTACTTTCTTCATCTAACTTTCGCATAAGGCACAAAACAAAATCTTGCATTGAGCATGCCACACATGTTCTTCTATAGTACTAAGTAGATAACGTTCTCTTTACTAAGGTCTTTTTGTATCATTGCATCCACAAATCTTATTTGGTTTAACATCAGTAACTATATTGATTGTTAGTATTGTGGTTGAATTTGTTTTATAGTCGCTACCATGCATACTATTCTGTGCAGTCCCATCACACTGCAGTCCATTTTAAGATACTGGAGCTTTTCTTTGAGCATGCACAACAGTTGATATGGTAGAATCTGTATGTAACGTAGCCCTAAGAGACATCTTAGATGAGTAAATACAACTTAAAAGATCATTGCATTTTACATGTACATCACAAATTCTTTTGTCAAAGCATGCTTCTGAAATTCGTACAGTCTACTATTGATATAGTTTATATCCTAGTATTCTGAACCAAACTATGACCGTTATTTAATCTTAATTTCAAAAGTAATTCTGACCTAGTGGTGACACTTGATGACCAGTATAAATAAATACTCAGCTTCAACAACTTGGAAACTTGTTCATAGGTTTCATTCTACCCCTGTGTTAAGCTTAAACATAACACATATGGACAGCACAGTGGTGCAGCGGTAGCATTTTCGCCTCACAGCAAGAGGTTCCCCAGTTCGATTCTCGGCTGGAGTGCCTTCTGTGCAGAGTCTGCATGTCCTCCCTGTGTTCATGTGGGTTTTCTCCGGGTGCCTTGGCTTCTTTCCACATTTCAAAGACATGTGTCTGGAGCATTTCTTCCCCAGCCTGCACTGCAAGTTAGCTTTATTCCAAGTCTGACTTTCCTGGTAAACAAATGTTAAATAAAATAAATTTACTTTGAGTTGCTTAATCAAAATCTCACAGCCATCATTCTGTTTTTCAGCATTCTGTTCTCCTATGTTTTGCATTATCTGATGGTCTCAAGAGCTTTATCGCTAGTAATCAAATAATTTTCCTGCTTCCGCTGCACAGTGCACATTTGGTTTGATAATGATGTGTGGTTTATATACTTCTGTAAAAAGATTCATCTTACTGCATAGTTTTTGTGTCTGACCAATTGCTGTGCATTTTCTCAATTCATATTTATATCTTTTACATTTTTTATAATGTAACTTTTCTAGTGTTACTACACTTTTTCTTGTTTTTAATTTTATATACTTTTGTTTCTTCAAAATATTTTCACTTTTTATGTCATTTATTTTGTTCATGTAAGTATATCTACCAGGCGCACGTGCCTGTCTTCAGGGTTGGCCTCTGTGCATTTGGAAGTGGAACTCTGTTGTTACATTATGAAAGCTTTAGTAGCTGTAACCTTAATCGTAGACCAGTTAGCCGTCATTTGGAAAAGGTAGTCTTGTACCAGTTAAAAGTAGGAATTATTTAGATAATTGAAATGTAAGTTCACCTACAGTGTTGGAAGGTTCACTAGCATTGGACAACTGTTTTTTGCATTAACTAGGTCAATGTAGCTGACGGTAGTTTTTCACTGGGAATAATATACAGTGTGACTTTATGGAGTGTTTTTTTTTTGATAATGGGATAATGCTAAAAATGTGTAATTTTAGCAAGTAAGCTTATCTGAAGCATCTGCAAGTTGGGACTTCATGGAATTCTATGCCATATGTAAAGTTCCAGTCAGCATTACATTTGGCAATCTGTTTTGTGCCTGTATTCTTGAGCATTCATTTTTGGACTAGTATGGTACAATGTCTTATTATCTATGCAAACAATATCAACAGTGGAAGAATTGTGACAGACGGAGGATTCACCTGATCTTTAGAATACCCTTAATAGCATTACTAGTTGAATACACCACAACTGCTCACTGAATGTTGCTAGAAACAAAGCTGTCTTTCTGATATAGACAAGTCAGTATGATTTAAAGCATTGGTCATATTCACCTGGCAAGAGTAAATGTTTTTATCTTGTGAATTCATACCCTCACTTTTAATTTTTATGTGGATGTGTACTATAAGAAAACTTCTATAGAATTATGGGATGTACACTCAAACATTTGAAATTCAGGAAACCCACAGAGTCTGTGCAGTGTCTTTTGGACACTGGTTAGAAAGAAAAACATTTAATTTCAAATTCTTTGGATGTTTCATTTTATCAGTCAAGTAAGAGCAAGTAAATACTTGAGTAAAAAAGATTATTTTTTCTAAATTAGCAGGAAGAGAGGATACAACATTTTGCTAATGTTTATAGGGCCTCTTAAGGATACTTGCCTGTTTGACTGAGGAAAGATTTTAAGCCCGTAGCTTTAAAATGTAATAGAACCATACAGGAAGAGTTAAAGTTCTGCCATCTGGTTCTTGAGAGAATTTTGTAGCCTTACAATTTCTTGCCATATTTTGTAAGACATAGGCAAAGGCACTGGAAAATTTCACGTGCATTTTTTTCCACAATTTCCATCTTTTTCATCTTACTGTCCAGATAGTCTACATTTTTTAATTATTGTTCGACTAAAACTGCTGAAATTATACACATCCATAAAGAATGACAACAGTTTAAAAATGGTAAAGTATATGGTCAAAAAAGTGCATCATTTTGGCTATGCTTAAGAATTGTTGATCACATGAACTATGACTGGTATTCCTAAATAGCACTTAGTACAGCACAGAATAGAGCAGGTATCAGTAATGCAGAGAGAGGAGGTGATTTTGAGACATGAGTGGTGTGGCAACTGTGTAGAAAAACCTGTGTATGCAGATGATTCTATAATGATACAGACATATTCCCAGTGCTGCTGATCCACATTAATTATGTACAAGATAGTGTTATATTCACTGGGGACATTCAGATATGTATCAACCTGTTGTGAATACTGAGGATTTGTGATGTATGGGCAGTTAGTGTTAGGGGAAGCAGCAGCAGCTATATTTGAGTAGCACATTAGTGGCCGTTTTCAGTGCTAGCAACATAGTATGCCCCAGCTCTTTATGCCTTCACAAATGGTACAATTGGCATCATAATCTGTTAGTACCTAATCGATGAGCAGGTTTTGGGTTGGTTCCATGTGGGTAGTACATGAGTTTGTTGAATTTGTCACCATTAGCAGAATTAAGGCAGGGTGAAGCATCAGTTTCTTATCTCCAGTGAACAGTATGGTATGTGCAAATTTAGGCATTCTAGCTAGAGGGACCTTTTCAGAGGAGTGTGGAGGACACTTGAGTAAATTACTGGTATCAGCTTTGCATTAGCCATCATCAGTTCCTTGATTTGTGTGGCATCACATGAAGAAGCATATATGGTTCCTATATATGTAGGCATTTTGACATTGTATCTTTCTTAAGATCCTGGGAGTGCATACATTGCCATCAAGGCTCTACCTGTTCCAAAGGGTGTGAGCTGCATTAGCTGAACTGGCTTCTACTCTGTCAATTGCCAGGTGGTGTGCAATTCCCAGGGC
Organism: Protopterus annectens; assembly: GCF_019279795.1. Taxonomy (NCBI): domain Eukaryota; kingdom Metazoa; phylum Chordata; order Ceratodontiformes; family Protopteridae; genus Protopterus; species Protopterus annectens. The sequence goes on from NC_056735.1 coordinate 1,750,750,733, forward strand.
ATCATCTGTAATATTTCTTTCTATGTGTCACCCAGGCAGTTCCCATTATTTCTGTGTATGGCATATATTTGACTTGCACAAACACTTCATGCAAGGGGACTTTCCAGGAAATGCTGGATAAGCACTGCAGAGGTGGATGATGACCTACATCTGTAATGCTCAGACCATGGCAGAGGTGGCATGAAACACTGCTCATGTAGAAGCCATGTGGTGGAATGTGTTTTTTGGCTAACTAAAGAGACGTTTCTGTTGCCATGATGCGTCTGGTGAAATATTGCAGAATACACCAGAGACCTGCAGGCAAATCTTTATTGTATGGGACATGGCAGAACCTGCTGCAGCAGTAGGGAAGCATCCCAGCAGGGCCATCAGTAGCTGTAGGAGCAGCAGCTGACAGGCAGGGGTAGACACTCTCTGGATGAACAGGCAGCAGCTGCTTCACATGCAGGGTAAGGAGACAGGCACAGCACTATGCAGCATTGGCAAAGAGGTAGCATCTGGTCCACAACTGTGGGCCATGGTGTAGGTAATGCAGATTAAAATGATAATACACATTGTAACACCCACACTGTATAAGACAGTGCAAGGAATGATCATGATGTGCATCAGATATTACTGTACTTATGCAGGTTGGGGCTGACCGAGGCATAATAATCACTTGGATGGGTGGGGGAGTATAGTGACAGGTGACAGCACTATCATGAGCTAGGGTCATGGTAGGCAGACATAGTAGCCCCTCACTCTGTATAACAAGGATGTAGGGGAACTCGGGATTACATCCTGTAACCTGGGGCTGTATCACCAGTGTTGATGTGCATTCTGATGGTCTGTGGTCTCCGAGTTCAGTGCAGTCAATGGCTGCATCCGTGAAGCGCTACACTTGTATGCATGCATTCTGACGTTGTTTCCCATGGCTGGAGTTTGCAGATTTATGTCATTTGCAACCTGCATTATTGTCACCATTAGGCATAGAGCTCCATATAGCCACTGGGAACATTTATGGTATGGAACTATGTGAGTGAGAGTGTACAGCTTAGTGAAGTTTCACAGGTCTTGAGGCTGAGGAGCATTAGTAGCCATAAATATGAGACCTGCCACTCTCAATATTGTTGAGTTGTAATGACAGAGCTGACAGTGATGCTGTCTTAGGAATGGTCTGTCAGCTGGATATGCTTGGCTTGGTACTGCCACTTTGCGTCTAAATCTTCCCACAGTCATGGCCAGCATGGGCTTCAGAGGCAGACCAGAGTACATTTTACCTTGTACCTCATGGAAGCACCAGTAGAAGCAGTGCTAGCTGGTAGTGACCATAGTAACACCATCTGCTCCCTGCCCTTGTACTCCATGCTACTGTGCAGGTGTTGAACTCATCACAAAGGCCATGTAATACATTCAACATCTACACAATGTTATGGGTAACACCTGTCTATGCCTCATTCACTGACCTGCACATCTCTGATATACGTGAAGTATCTCCCTTGGGTCAAGGTGACACCAGAAACCAGCATGTCTCTGTCTTCTTTGGGGGTGTGAATACATCAGTGGCAGTGCAGGTGACAGATGCTGTTTGGAGTTGGAACTCTTGTGTAACATGGGTGGGGCTCACAGTTAAAGGACGTCCAGCAAACACCAGTGAGGCAGGGGGCTTGGACTGTCTCTCCACATGGGCTTTGTATGTGGAGGATGTGTGAGCCCTCCTATGTTTTATAGTTGCTGACAGTGCGGGTATGTCTTCATATTATGTTAGGTACACACTGTTACTGTTAGTCATAGGTGAACTGACATCAGATATGTACTATCCTGTTGTGATTGACACTGTTCAGTAGAACCTCCTGAAAGTATAAACACAGAATACCTGATGCAGCACTCTGACTGCCTACCCCCCCCCCCCATGTCAAGCATGCTGGTGGATGATGCAGCATGTGAATATCATATGGGTACATGCATACCCTGTTGTGCAGGGTGTTGGATTTGTAGGCCGGGGTGCATCTGGAGTCTTACTCACCACAAGCCTTCTGTCACTCTTGCACTACATTATGATGCAATGCATTCCCTATAGTCATGTATGTGGTCACTGATACCCCAGCTTCACATCCAGGTCACCACTGGGTATGAGGGTCTGCTTTCCCTTCCCAGACAGGGATACCAGGATCTTCTCCACCTTCTTCAGCTGCTTATGTTTTTGTTTTGTATCTGCTGTAGTGGACATGTTCTGGGCAGTGTGTCCCAAGCCTTGTTTTTGTATGTAGTGTGTCCCACTGGTTACCCTTTGTTGTACCTATTGTAGAAACCTGTTATAGCCATTTACATCATTGGTATTCTGCACCACTCCCTAAAATATCTGGTCCCAGTTCTTTTTCTCTGTTAATTTTGCCCAGGATGGTCATGTTGCGTGTTTGCATAGGGACTGCTTATTTACTTGGATGGTAAGCTTTTCCAACAGTTTCCTTTCTTTTGGGCGACTTGGCAAGAACTGCACACTTGTGTTGGCATGTTGGTCAATGTGTCTTGAATATTTATACTTGTGTTACTGGCCTTCAAATGGGGAGGGGGAGTTAGTGGTTTCCTAGAGTACTAAGTCTACTTCCCTCCTTTCCTGCGCACTCTACAACAGATGGCATGTTAACATGATACTCCATCTTCCTGCATCAGCATACTGGCCGTATTGCAGCTGAAAGCCCTCCAGGTGTAGCATCTCTATTCTGATGAAGTCAGCCTGTGGTTGCTGACGAAAGCGCTTAACTGTTGTGGTTTCCCGAATAAAGTTTTTGAGTACAGGACTGTCAGCGGGTTTTTAGATTTCTGTCAACTTTTCTGTTGGTTCTTGGTTTTGTGTTTGTGCAGACGGCCAGTATCAATTTGCCTCCCTGCCACAAAAACGTTGCTATTCCATGACTCTATGTAGTACATGTAGATCATGGTGTGCCCCCCCCCACAGCTGGATTGAGTGTCCTACCATTGTGTTGTGTTCCCACACCCCATAGACCACTTTCTCTCTTTTTTGCTGCCATTCTATGTGGGTGTTGAGTACAGTGCAGGGGTACATTACCAGGTATCGTGTTAGTATACTCCTCTCCGCATTCAATTAAATTTAGAAGTTTAGCTGATTTAAAAAAAATTAATGCAGAGATTTCATACAAGTTTAACTGAACAGCATGCACTTTAAATGCAAATAACATAAACTGCAAGTAAATGGTTTTGGAATTTAAATTTTGCTGCTAAATTTATCGTTGGGGGGGAGCAGTTAAGTAACTGATTCTTCTTTGCTGAATAATGAATTTAAGCCAGAGCTATATAGACTTTTTTACTCTAATCTTTTTCAAGACTGTCTTACCCAAGTGAATGCCTAGTACAGTATGTGTGTGTGTTGCACTATTGAGATGTTTAGATGGCTTGAAAATTTACTATGTAAAGGTTAGTACTGTGTGTGTAAAAAAAAAAAAAAAAAAATTGTACTTAAGCTAAAATTGAAAATACACATGGCAATATGTTTGTAAAGTAATCTGCTTGATTATGTAAACAAGTATTGGAGTTGAGTAGTGAAGCCCGCAAATTTGCAGTTTCACACAGTTTGATAGCATTTTGTGCATTTTTTGTATTGGCCCAGGGCATGTCTGAAACATCATCATTAAAATGATTAATCTACTGTCATATTTAGATGTTATGAGATCTAGCTATTAAACTAAATGGACTTTGTTCTTGTTTGTACTTATGTGATGTGACATGCTATGACCCAGGAGCACTGTCTGGACAAGTGACTTACTCAAAGTCTCATGTTAGGTAAGTGAAGACAGAGAATCAAGCATGGGACTGAGCTTCTTAGTCACCTATAGTGTTATCACATGTGAACTATGCTGGCAGTTTAAAACACTAAATACTCTTAGCACAGAGGATTAAACTGCTCAATTTGTTATGAAGTAACTTTGCAGGCTGTAAGCTCAGCTGTAGCTTTTATTAATGTGCTCACAAGTAAATCCATTTAGCACCCCAAACTTGCAGTATTTATTTGGCTGTGTTCTTTAAATCTGTATCCTATGCATTGTTTTTCATTGGTATATTTGATTTTCTTGTGGTTTAGAGCTTTTCCATTTGCAGTCAAGAAAATTTGAACTTTTGATTCCCAGTTTCCAAATTTTCAATAAATTGCCTTTCCGAGAGCTTCATGTGAGATTATTGACACCATGTACAATAATTTATGGACAGAGCAAAAAATAATGGTGGGACAAAGGCCCAAAAGCAGGGACAGATTTTAAATATTGCTGTTGTAAACTTTTGCTGTAGCATGTATTTTCTAAAGAATATAAAGTCTAAAACTCAAATGTGTGCCATTTAGTGACTTTAATTCTCAATGAATTATCAGAAAACCACAAATTTTATGTGGGACTCAACAAAAATTTGAGGCACAAATCTCGACATTGCAGAGTTCTGAACAGTTGAGAAACAGAACACCATCTCTTGTTCTTTACAAAACCATACAATTGTTGTTTAATGTAATAAGAAATTGAGTTGATCACAAGGTAATGTGCTTGTAAGCTCAAATTTGTTTTCTTTTGCAAGTGAAACACACACACACACACACACACACACACACACGCACACAGCATGTGGCCGGGTTTATACCAGCTTTTCACACTCAACCTACATATTTTAGTTTTTACTCTGCCTTCAAACATCTGTTGCACCAGTAGTCAGTGGCTGTTTTCTAAAGTGTGTGTGTTTAAGCAGGTTTTAGAACATAATCTATGTATCATTAGCTGCACTTGCTCTCCTTTGTGAAGCTTAACAGGTTTTGTCTTTATTTTTTGACAGTGGCTACTTGAAATTTGTGATAACATATTTGAGTTGGCATGGTGTACATTTGGAAGTCTGAGAATTGCATTGTGACAGCATTTCTCAGAGTTCTGCAATTATCAAATTATCTTGCTCTCTCTGTCTCTGCAGAGCATGGTTCATGATTATTGGAGGGTTCTGGGTGTACAGTTTATAGGGAGATATGAAAGGAGTGAATTCATTGTACAAGGTTGTTTTGCTCGATGGAGATCTACTCTTTTTGGTATGTTGTGGTGTCTGCTGCTACCTTTTGACCTGATTGCCTCTTTGGTCTTAAAAGTGCAGTTGCATTTGAAGTTTTAAGTTCATTTTTGTTTTAGAAATTTAGTGCAGTTTTCGGCCATGATTTAAGAGCATTTACAGCTAAGGAATTCAGGTTAGGCATTAGATCTGTTTCTAGCATCAATATTTTTGTTGAATCAAGGAAAGTTTCTTGAGGTCATTCTGTCTTTTAGAGGATCATACTTTTTTGAATGTTCCAAAATTTGCAACCTCTTTTCAAAATGGCAAGAGCTACATTTGTCAAACAAACTTATCAGTTTTGATTTTTGTCTCCTTCCTGCTGGCCATAAGCCCTCCTTGAGATTGATCCATTGGCTCATTTGCTCTGCACAGGGTTAGTCATTCGCAGCCTATTTGTTTCTAGTGATGTCAGAGCTGATTGCTGCAGCCATTATTTGACAGTCATCCGGGCTTTTTGTGCTTATGGCCTTATCCCCATGGATAATGTGGACATCTACCTTTCCCCTTAGTATGTGGCATACTTCCACATACATGCTATAAAAGGGTATCATTAAAGGCTTGGCAGAAGTAAGCCCACATCTTTGATTTTGGCCATATTCTGTGCCTGGCAGCCTTCCAGAGTGGGTGACCCAGCTCAAGCTGCTCACCTCCATCCTCCTCCACCCAGCTATTCTGTGGATAAGCTGCTAAAATAACATATTTTTTGTAGCTAGGGTGTTTATCTCTGTACATTAGAAGCAAGGAGATACAGAGATGGGCAGGTGTCTAACCTGATGCTGAATTTCTTTTTATGAAATGAGCTTTATTGTTGTAGTTTCTTAAAACAAGCATGCTGAAAGCAGTCTTTGCCTTCTCCCAAAGTGCTATGAATTCTGACAAAAACAAGGACAACCAAAATGAGGATGAAGGGAATGTAAATAAAAAGGAGTGATCCCACTGAAACCTTCCTTAATTTTTTGCATATTTCTGAATTTGATGGGCAACTTTGGTGCTTGAGGTATGGTAGAATTTTTTGAAGGAAGTTTTTTTAGTAGGTCACTGATCCCCCCCCCCCCCCACACTTTAATTTCTTAGTACTTGCGTATAACGGAGAAATTACATTGTGCAAAACTGGTCTACTAGTTTATGCTCCTGCCAACTAACATATACCACATTGATTTGGCTGCTGCTAAAGCAGATACAAATGTTATAGCGTTTTTTTTTTCTAAGTTTCTAGACAATTATATCACTTTTATGATACAAATAAAATGGCAGACTATTAGCTGCGCACATTAGTGCACTGTAGTATTCAGCTCCTGGGTATAATATTGACTGTTTTAAGCTGTGATTGCTGTAAATTTGCAAAAAAATGTTTTTGAAACTCCTGTATTTGCCATATTCCTAATGGTGGAACACATTTCAAGTTTGGTTTATACAGGGAGTGTGAGAGCAAATCCCTCATATGGGATGGTAAGACTTGTCCCCTACAAAAAAAAAAAAAAAACTGTTTCAGCAGTTGCCTACAAGTCAAACATACATTGTGGAGCTGTAATATTTATAGTCACCGTAGCTGTAAGCCTTGCTATACCATACACACATCCATTGTGTTTATCCTTGATGTGCTATGAATTGCCATTACAGTAGTAAATAGAACCTTGATGACATTTTACTTGTCCTTAAGCTTAATACACTAACTTTTGTTTGTGTTACCATAAAGTGATATGATTTTACACTTCCTTAACATGTCCTTAGACTGAAAAAAATCCATGCCTTTGATGTCTGTTTCAAAATATACCTTAATTTGGGAATGTTTCATATATGCAGACTTTCCATAGTGAACATGGATAAGCCTCTAAGAATCCTGTTACTGAAAACAAACTGCAAATTGCTTTCACAGATTTTGAAATATTTTTTATCTGGATCATATTCAAACATTATCCTGTCATTATGTCTGTTAGGCATCATCACATGTTTACCTGTATCCTTAACACACCATCAAAGCTAGGAGGATTCCACCAGTTCTGTTGGTATAGAGGGACGAAGCCCTGTCTGTGCTTGTCACAGCTGATGTGAGTTCAGTTAGCAGAGGAGAGGAAAGAGGTGAAGGGGCTGTTTCTACTCTTACCGTCTCGGAAGGGAACACTGGTGCATGTCTCCAGGGCACACACATTGCAGAAATTCCTTTGGTGGAGACTAGAGAAACGAGCATGTGTTGTGCTTTTCTTAAGATGAGGGATCACTTGTGGGTTTGTATTACTCCCATACATGAATGACAGCCCTGTACTGTGCCCATTTGTACTCCCTCTTAGGGAAGCAATCACTGGGTATATGTCCGGATTATGGATGAATACAATATGTGTAGAAAAAAATTCTTCTAAACCTATAATATTCATTCTACTCACTGAAGACTAAAGCAAGCAAGCACACCACCCCAAATTGTCTTAGTCAACTTAAAACTACTCCAAGTACAAATTTACACATAATTTGAAAGAAAAAAATACAAGTAAGGAAAGAAAACGGACTGTATTTTCTATTTATCCTAAAACTCATTCCCAAAAAATGCAGTGCAAGACATGTTGGTGTTTCATACCAGATCAAGCCATCAAAATGTTTATCACCACCCTTTACTTATCCCTTAACCAAGCAAAACCCATGTTCCATGCTCCATTACCATAAACAGACAAACAAACAAAAAATATATAGACTGCATACAGCAAAAATAAACACTAAGTCCCCCCAAAACAAAGTCATACCCTTAATAAACTAAATCTGTCTTCAATTTTAATTTGTTAAACTATTTAACAAATATATGTAAACTGCAAGTGGCCAATCTGAAGACTGCATTATTAGGAACTTTGAATACAAAACTGGTATATGTTGTGATGCCCCAACACTGGTCCAGTAATCAAGGAGCCTCAGTCCTCGCCACTGGCAACAGTGGGGTACGTACACACACTGGGAGGATGACAAGTACACACACAGTAAATTGCAATTTCCCTTAAGAGCACTCTGAGACCACAGTCAATCTGGGGCTGTTGTTTCCCTCTTTCTTCAGATCCTCAATAAGACTCCCCACTGACACAGCAGCAGAGTTGTGATCTCGGCTGAATGGTCAAGTAAAGACCTCTAACACCCTCTCTGTCCAACCAATGCTTAGTGTCCCTGCCCAAGTAACTGACACACACACACTCTTTGGGATTTGATGTATACACACACTGCTGGGAGAGGCTGGCACAGGCTTACTAGCTGTGCCACCTTTTGTCCAGACTATAAGGTAGTTATCATTGCCACCACCCAACTCACCTACTTTAAGGCCCTTAACAAAGGGTATCCAATCCTACTGTGTAATATTACCAGTAATCCAAATGGTAGTTTGACCAAGTGCAAGGCTATTAGTGGCCTGCACAGTGTCACCAAATAGATATGCAAGTACTCTTTAAGAGCTTAAATATGTCTCACAAATATCAGCCTCAATGATAGGTTTAAATATATTTAATATTAAATAATAAAAGAACAAGAAAATACTTAGTAAATCATCACATTAACTTCAGAGTTCAAAATCACAGGGAATATATTTAAAGCAACATTTCAGGACAGTCTCAAATAAGTAAAGAAAAAACATCTAAATTAAGCTCAGCTATATTCCTATGTCTAAAAGAATTAGTATACCCTAGAAACTTACTATTACAGCAAGGCAAGTAAGGTAACTGGATCTTCTAGGTGATGTTGTCAGGCCAAAGACAAATACAGAAATGTACTCTCTCTCTGTCAGAGAGTTGTTAAATTAATATCTCAAATATTGCTGCTGGGATACTTGCAGCATGACATCACTGCTTGTCATCTGATTTCAGTTCTCATGCTCAAAAACAACCATTGAGGTAGCATTTAGCATCTTCCTGTGAAAATACATAAAGACTTTTCCTGAGATGTTTGCAGATCCTGGAAGTCCTAAAACAATAAAACACTTCTACATCTCAAGCCTAGTAATTTTCTTGCTTTCAAGGCAATACAGAGAGTCCTCTATTAGACACCTGTCTCCTGTTGACTGAAACTGAAAGATAACATCCTTTTGTTTATGGCCTAGCTATAAAGTAATTTAACCTCAAGCATTATTTTGAAGTTTTGCCTGTGTTTGTCTCCCCTGTTAAAATATATATATCTCTGAATTGTTACAATACTGCATAAAAAATTCTCTTCAGCACACGTATGTACAGTGACATACAGTTCTAATACATTTGTAAACATATGGATCATGTTGATATTCACAAATGACACATAACCACTTAGAAAATTCCAGATAGCAGGGCTGGCGGTATCTTTTTTTTGTTACATTTCTTTATAAATCTTGTTAATATTCACAAATGGCATATAATTATTTACAAAATTCCAGATGCTATACTGACAGTATTTCCTTTTGTGACATATGTAAAACAAAAACTTCTTAAAACGGTTAGAGGCATCTGTCTATCATGATAGAAAGCCATGCACAAGGCAACATGTTTATAAACTTCTACTTGGACTATGTAAACCTCGATGTCCTTTCGCATCACTGTTGCAATGCTCTTTACCTAAGGGATCTCCCACCAAGAATAGCCCAACGTTCAGCCAGTATAAATTGGCCTTTAGTATTTATAGGAGTCGTGCATCACTCATATGCTGTACAAGGCATAGGGCATAAAGGTGATGTACGGATACACACGTTTTTCTGCCACCAGTCTGAATGCCATTGTTGAATGTAATTCTGAACACCCTTCTGCTTTGCTGGTTCCCAAGACTTTATCAACTAGGTGCTCCTCCAAGGTTTCTTCGCATTCTCTCTCTTTTTATTTATTTATTTATTTTCTTTTTCTCCTTTGTTGTTGTTGTTGTGTTCGTGTCACCCAGAAAGGAAAAATGTCAATGTGAGAGGCAGATTCCCCATAAAGACAGTCATGACCAGTGTCTCTTCTGTTTGGGTGCTTCCCACAATCATATACAGTCCTCTGTCTGCTAAGTGTCTGTGCCTAAGACCCTTTGTAGTCTTCTCTCCTTCATGTCCATATACCTGGTGAACTGTCTAAAGTTCTTGGCGCTGGGTGCTATGACAGAATCCTCCTGTCCCGAGGGCCAGCTGTTTGTTGGGAAGAAGGCCAAAAAAGTTAGGCCTGATACGGCTGGTGCCCATCCTCCCTGAGATGTCTCTCTTGAGGCTGGTAAAAGCCAGGAGGATTGTCTGGTTGCTTTGGATTTCTCTTCCATGACCCCTTTGCGGTTGCATGGATTTGGTTTCTCACACGTCCTTGGAGGCTTTTCAAATGTTTGTACCTGACATTGAGGAAGAACCTCCGCTTGATAACATCTGAAAGACTGAGGGGGAGTTTCTCAGATCTTAGTTAAGGAGGAGATTCCTGCACCCATTATTGAATCTTGCCAGGGGTGGGACAATTCAAAGGCGTTTTGTACAGATGTCCTGCAGAAAAAGAAGCAAAAAAAAACAAGTGTATATTTCTCCTGTTAAAGATCCTCAACTTCAGTGTCAGGGTTACACTCTGAGTTTATTCACTCCCTTGATGGCCCTGAAGCCTCCTCAAGGGGTCTCTGTGCCTGCTTCTTCCTGGTCTTCCACTCCACTCAAGAGGCCTGAGGAATTTGATTCCTCTGATGAGGACCTGGACTCGGGGGGGGGGGGGTATCTTTTTGGCTTTCTCTTCCCATATCCCTTCTCCTTTAGTCTGTGGTCCAGAGGAGAAATATGCAAGTTCAGATTCCCCCTTGGAGGAACTTTCCTTTGGGGATACCATAGCCACATGATGAATTATTTCAAATAGGATTGTTCTCAGGTCTCTGAGATTCAGAAAAGTTATTATGAGTTCCTACAGATGAAGTCTCCTAAGCCACCCGATGTTCCACCTGTTCTGGCTGCATCTCTGGATACTGTCTCAGCAGTGATTATAGCCCCTGGCTGCCCTGCACCCAAGAAGTGCCTGAGGAGTGCAAATATCTTTATAAATGCCCTTCTGCTGACCCTTCTGTAGTGTCAGTCTCCTCTGCTAAGCCATTAAATTTATTGCCCTCTACTAAGCTATTACCTCCTGATAAGGATAGTAGGGCTATGGAACGTCTAGATAAAAAAAGTTTACATTGCTGCTACTTTATCCTTTCAGGCCATCAACTACCAAACTTGTATGACTGGTATGTTTTGGCCCTCCGTTCTTGGGTTTCTAATGTGGTTTCTGACCTTCCTGACTCTGAAGGGAATTCTTCAGCCCTTTCCCTGCTGGGCTTCACTTCTCAAGTTGCCTGTCACTCAATCAAATGTAGCTGTGATGCAACTGATGTCTCTTCCAGGGCTGAATTCAGGTGTTATTCTTGACTTTGTCTTCTGGCTTTGCCTGATGACATTAAGGCCAAACTTTCGGATACTCCTCCAGATAATACAAATCTTCTTTGAATCTACTGTAGCTGAGTTTTTCAAGGCTCTACGGGACAAGGGTAAAGCCTTGCAGGAGCTGAAATATATATTTTTGTATATCCTGTCCCAAATTTCAGTGGAATTATCCCTCTGTCTGTTTTGTTCGTAGGGAATTTTGCTCTCCTCCTAAGGGCAAGAAAGGTTTTAGATGTGTGGCTCCTGCTAAGTCTACTCAGACTCCTGCCTTCAGAAACATCCTTTCCAGGATAAGCCAGGTTCTATTTGACAGTTTGCTTCCTCCTGCCTTCTGTCAGGTTGCCTTGTCCCTCTTTCTGTCCCAGTCTCTCCCAAATTAGCATCTGATCCCTTCAGACTCTTGTGTTCTGTAAGTAATCAATCAGGGTTTGGAAGTCCCTTCCCCCCTTTTCAGATATTCCTCAATCTGTTAGGATCAGCTCTCTCATTTCCCAGAGGTTCTTTTGGCTCATGGTACTGTTCAAGCTGTGCAAACCGCTCCAGTTTGGAAATTTTACTCCAGGATATTTTTTCTCCCATGAAAGGAGGGCACATGCAGACACACACTGCATCTTTCCAGGCTGAACACCTTCCTCAAGATCCCTTCCTTTTTGATATTACGTCTTCAGACATTTTCCTCCTCTTCTACCCAAGGACTTTCTAGCTTTGTTGGATCTTTGGTATATAGCTTCACACCCCCATCCAACCTCTTTCAGGAAATGTTTACATTTCTCTGTCTCTTCCTTGCATTTTCCATTCCCTGCTTTGCTCTTTGGTGCCCTTACTGCCTCATGGATATTCACCAATTTCCTTACTCCTGTCATTGCTATTTGCAGGGATTGAGGTATTGTAATCATTATGATCTGCTTACTCAAGCTCCTTCTCCCAAATCCTCGATTCAGTATCTCAAGTTTTACTATTTATTTCCCATTACAGAGTTTGGGGTTTACATAAACTTCAAGAAATTAGTTCTGATACCTTCCCAGGATCATTTTATTTTATTTTACATTTGTTGACCGGGCTAGTCTAGCTGGATACATGTCCATTTTCAGTAGAGGCCCGGGGAGTTAAGCTCCAGAGTTTAAGATGAATTTACATTAAAGAAATAACATTAAAGTAAAGAGTAAAAAGAGTACAAAGAGTACAAACAAATAAAAAGCATTATAACTACAGACATAGTTATAAAGTGTGAAAATACAATAGTTGTAACATAACTGTTAACAATATTGTGCCAAGGATAATGTTACAAGTGACATTTTGAAAAAATACTACAAAAATGTACAATTGTGTGTTTTTTTTTTTTTTTTTTTTTTTTTTTTTGAAATAGTAGGAAGGGGAAATATGACAGTGGATGTAAATAAGAGGTAGGTTATAGGTTATAAGATGTAGTTTTTATTCAGGTGGCAAGAGCTAGTGTTAGTCAGGATTAGTACAGGGGCACAGCCATTGTGATTTGAGGTGGAGTTTAATTCTCTTTTTGAGGAGAGATTTTGAGGGAATAGCGGAAAGTTCAGAGGGAAGCAGGTTCCAGTGTTTTCCAACAGTGTTGGAAAAGAGGGAATCACCAGCTTTGTTGTTTGCTTTGTCAATATTTACAAGAAGTTTGTGTGCGGATCTTAGAGATTTTAGGTTATGGTAGGGGTAGATGAGGGTAGATAGTATAGGTGTTTTGTCAGGTTGATACAGTATTTGATGGGCTATGGTTAATTGATTGATTTTAAGTTGCTGCTGAAATTCAAGCCAGCCTAGTTGCTTTAGATTAGTACAATGGTGGGTTCTGAAAGGGTTACCTGTAGCAAATCTGGCTATGTTGTGGTAAGAGTTTTCTAATTTAAGAAGATTCTTTTTTGACAAGTTAGTAAATATGGGTGAGGCATAGAGGAGGGGAGAGATAAGGTGGGAGTGGGCAATGGTAATTCTAGATTCTGGAGTGAGGAAAGGTTTGATCCGGTAAAGAGAGCCTATTTTTTTGTTAATATTTTTCAAAGTGTTGCTTATATGGGTATCAAAGTTAAGGTTGTTGTCTATGGTAATTCCTAATAGTTTAGTAGTGGGATCCTGTGATATAGGTGTGCCATTTTTAGATGTTATTGTAAAGTCTATAGGTGGAGATTTACTGGAGGGTGTAAAGAGAAGGAGTTTAGTTTTTTTGGGTTAAGTAGGAGACAGCGTTGAGAAAACCATTCTTCAACGGAGTTAAATATGTGTTGTGTACGGAGTGAAGATTAGGTACTGATGTGGCTGAGCAAATGAGTGTGGAGTCGTCTGCGTATTGAATGCATGTAGCTTGTGGAACTACGTGGTGGAGGCCAGTGATAAACAAAGAAAACAGAAGGGGACCCAGTATGGACCCTTGGGGGACACCAATGTTAACAGGTAGCTGGGAAGATTGGAACTAGTACTGCTTGGTGTCTGTCATTTAAGTAGGATTTGAACCAGTTAATGGGTTGGGTTTCTAGTGACAAAGATGGGAGAATGTGTATGAGTATTTGGTGGTTGACCATGTCAAAAACCTTGGACAGGTCTAAGAAGAGTGCTGAGGAAAGCGTGTTGTGGTTGTGATTTTTGTTGATTGTGTCTGTAAAGGAGAGGAGGGCAGTGGTGGTACTGTGGGAAGGTCTAAAGCCACGTTGAGTATTAGAAAGTAAGTTATTTTGGAGAAGATGGTCCAGCAGTTGCTTGTGTATACATCTTTCCATAATTTTTGATAAGGGAAAGAGCAGGGCTATAGGGCGGTAGTTTGAAATTTCAGTAGAATTTCCACCCTTGTGAAGTGGGATGATATAGGATACTTTCCAAAGTTTTGGGACATATCCCTCTGTGATGGTTCTGTTGATGAGTATTTAAATTGGGTAGGCTATGGATCTGGCTGCTAATTGCAAGTATTCGGCGGGTAGTAGGTCAGCAGAAGGGGTACAAGGTTTGAGTTTTTTGATAAGGGAGAGGATGTAAGTTGTAGGGACAGGTTGGAAGAGAAAAGGGGGAGGTGGATTTAAGTTACAGTTGGATATAGTTGTGTCATTTCTAGAGAGTTGACTGGCTAGAGTTTGAATTGTTTCAGTGAAGAAGGAATTAAAGTAATTAGCAATTTGGTTGGGATTCTTTATGTCAGAGCCTTGTGGGTTGGGCGTGATAGGTTTACTTGGCTGTAGTAGCTGATTTATGTTAGTCCAGAACTTTTGTGGGTTGTTTTTGTGAGTTTGCTGAGATTTTAGGTAATAGTTTTTTTTTATCGGTCATTATCGCCTTTTTGGTCTAATTTCTCAGTAGTTTATAGTGTTGGTAATCTGTTGTGTTTTTAGTTGAGTGGGATTTGATCCAGATCTTATTTCTGAGTTGGATTTTTAGCTTTGTTTCTTTTGAGAGCCAAGGGGCAGATTTGGTTCTAATTCTAATAGAGCGAGTGGGGGCATGGTAGTTAAGTATGGTCAGGAACTTAGCATTAAAGTAATCTACAGCTTCATCGAGAGAAAGGTGTTTTAAGGGGGACCAGTTACAAGCATTCAGTTCATTTTGAAAGAGTTCCAAATTGAAGTTTTTTTTGTTCTGATTGTTCTAGTTATGCCTTGGGTAGGAGGGTTAGTTTTGAGCCTGATAATGTAGGTAAGTAAGTGATCACTTGTATCATCAGGGAGGGTTCCTGTTTCATAAGTATGGGGCTGACTGTTGGTGAGTATCCAATCTAGGATGCTTTCTTTGTTGTTGGCTTTATCTATTCTAGTGGGGGAGGTGATAGTTTGTGCAAACCCATAAAGATTGATGTGGTTAGTAGGGTGTTTGTTACAGCAAGATTGCCCTTCAATGTTTAGGTCACCTAAGATGAATGTTTATTGGGGTAAGTTTAAAGATAGCCAACATAGGATGCTTTCAATGGTGGAAATGTTATTTCCAGGGGGGACATAGATGCAGATGATAAAGATAGATTTAACAGAGTTTAGTTTGAGTGTGGTAATAAGAATTTCAGCATTAGAGTCCTGAGGAGGTTTTTGGTGGAAAGTGGTTATTTGAAGGCTAGATTTAAATAAGATAGCTACTCCACCACCTTTGTTTGAAACCCTGTCAAGACGCAAGATATTATAGCCAGGAGGGGTGACTTCAGTGTCTTTAGTAGAAGGTTTTAGCCAGGTTTCAGTTAGACAGATTATATCGAAGGAGTAGTGTTCTAAGAGAGCATGGAGTTGTGTTGTTTTGTTATTAATGCTACGTATGTTGAGGTTTGCTATTGAGAGTGAGTTGTATTTTTTTGGTAGGGGGCTAGCAGTAGGGATTCGATTAAAGCTCTGATTAATAAAGGAGCTAATTGGACCTGGGTTTGGGTGAATATCACCATCGTTAAGGGAGCGTAGTAGGGTTAGATATGTAGTGTTTGTATATTTACTTTGGAGCAGGGGTAGTCTTTTTAGGATTTAGGTGAGCATATTTTATGTGGGTTGTCCTATGATATTTAGGTAAAAGATACTTAGGTGTGGAAGTGATGCTGATGTGATGGTTTTGGAAGGTAAGAATTGAAGTGGTAGAATGTTTAGATGGGTTGGGAAGGTGTGATAGTAGTGGGTATTCGTAGGAGGTTAGAAGGAGTGCTAATGTTAGAGGGGGAAGAAGTGAGAGTAAGAGTAAGGTATGTTTTAGAGCTAGGGTGGGGAGTTTGCACATTGTAGTGGTGGTTATTAAGTTGTAGTTCTTTGTACAAGTGTAGTAGTGTGGTACTGCAGGATAAGGTAATGGAGGTAGTGAAAGGGAGTGGTTAAGAGAAGGAAAATTTGGAGGGAAAGGAGTAGATTGGTTAAAGGTGGGGAAGTTTTCTATTGGATGAAAGGTAAGGGGTGTGGCTAGTTAGCTAGAAATGTAGAGGCACTGGGGGTGGGTGGAATTTGGGGGTAGGGTAGGGGAGCGGAGTGAGCCCGCAGGGCGAACGGAGCGGGTTGAGACAAAGGAAAGAGAAGTTAGCAAGTAAACAATCAGTAAAGTAGGTAGCTGCAGGCTGGAAGGCAGGAGATGAGTGGAAAGGTGTAGGATAGAGGGGGAGTCTAGGGAGAAAGACAGCTAGACAGGATTAAGCAGAAAGGCACCAAGTAAGTAAGATTAGGAACTGGCAAGAAGCTTATTTAAATAGATAGAGGTTACAAGGTAGTATAGGGAGAGAGGGATTGATAGATGGATGGGAGAGGAGTGCCCTCTAGTGGGCAGTTCTGGTGTTGTAGATGAAACTTTAAGGGAGCTGGAAAGTATAGGTGAGTGGAGAAAGACTGCAGACAGTTCTCTTGCTGGCATCCCCGCCTGCCTCAAAGGCGCTGTCTCCAATTGCTTTCTTTTCAAGTCCAGTCTTTCTCTGGTGACTGTCACTGCCAGGAAGTTTCTCAGGGTGCTGTGGTTTATGGCTTCCACCATTCCCATGCTCCCTCTTACTAGGCTTCATATGAGAAAGTTTCACTGGTTCCTCAAGTTAGTGCGGCTTCAACATTGCCACCCTCTGGATTTCACTGTGCCTTTCCTCCAATGCATCAAGCTCAAGTTTCACTTGTAGAATCATCAACCAAGTCGGACCTTACATTTTCAAGCTCCAATCTCAACTCAGGAGCTCTTTACAGATGCCTCATACAGGGGCTAGGGTGCCTCCTATCACCGTTTCAAAGTTCAGGGTCTCTGGCCTCCTCATCAGAAGACCAATAAGATCAATGCAATGTTGTTGAGGGCATTGCTTCTGGCTGTTCAGAGTTTTTATCCCCTTTTTCATCCTAGGCCCCTCAAAGTTTTCACCGACTATACCACAGTGATCTGGTATGTCACCAAGCAAGGTGGCACAAGGTCCTATCTTCTTTGCAGACTAGCTTTTCAGGTATGAAGTCTAGCTGTTCAGTATCAAGTGACTCCTTAGGCAGTTTACATTCCCTCTGAGCACAATCTAATGACAGATTGAGCAGGTCCAGTGCACAAATTCACAAGTGGATGCTTCACAGAGATGTGTTCCTGGACATTGTTCATCGGGGGATATTAGATATTCCTCAGGTAGATCCTTTTTTGTCTCCCTGCTGAAAATATAACTTCCCCTGTTCTGTTCCAGAGTCCCATGTTCTCTGGCTTGGAAAGTGGATGCCCTGCCTTTTCTGTGGAAGGGGATGTTTCTGTACACCTTCTCTGCCCTTACTCTGTTACCATGGATCTTGCACAAGATCAGGCAGGACTCTGTCAGAATCATTCTAGTGACTCTTTTGGACAGCATTGGTTCCTCCTTCTGTCTCACTTGGCCAGGGGCAATCGCCACAAGTTACCTTAGCAGGTGGACCTTCTCACATAAGGCAAGGGATCTGTTATCCATCCTCACTTGTCCACTCTTCAGCTGACCCTGTGGGTAATGAGGCTTTGATCCCTTTTGGGCACCACTTTTCTCATGACGTGCTTCGAGTTTTGCAGGAGACCAGGAAACCCACTACCAGGAAATCATGTGTCCAAATGGAAGTGAATTTCTATCCGGTCACTCTGTCACCATCAGGATCCCCTGCCTATGGAGGTTTCCTCTTGTTTTCTCTTATTTGTGTGATCTGCACCATGCTGGGTTGGCATATTCTTTAGTTAAAGCTCACCTTTAAGCAATTTCTGTTTTTTCTCCCCTTGTCTCCTCCTCTGACCTCTAGATTTGAGGTTAAACAATTTCTTAAAGGCGCCATTCATATCGGGCCTCCCAAGAAGCCTATTCTGCCTCCCCGGGACCTCAGTTGTGTACTTGAAAAGTTTACTATGGCTCCATTTGAGCCTGCTGATTTAGCTTCCTTACAATATTTTACTTGGAAAACTATTCTTCTTTTGTCTTTCTCTTCAACCAAGAAGGTGTCTGAGCTTCAGGCTGTCATAGCTATTCTTCATTTCTAAGTTTTCCACAGAGACAGGGTGTCTCTTCATATTAATAATTTTTTTATGCCCATGATGGGCAATGAGTTGTCCCTTAATCAGTTTATTTATCTTTCCTCCTTTTTTTCTTTGTCTTCAGTCTGCCAGTGAGAAGGTTCTTCACATCTTGGATTTGCATAGACAGCTCAGATACTATTTAGATAAAACTAAAGTTTATTTGCAGAGCTAAGCAACATTTTGTTTCCTTTAATCCAAAGATTTTGGTTTTGGCTGTTTCTAAACAAACCACCTCGTCCTGGAATTCTAAGGCCATTTCATTTTGTTATTCTTTTTCATGGAAAGTGTCTTTCATCGTCAGTAAAGGCACAGTGTGTTAGGGCAGTTCCCTCCTCTGGTGAATTTGTTTTAAGGGACTGAATACCAGTTTCATCCTTGAGGCTGCTACTTGGTCCTCTGATCATACTTTCTCTAAGCATTACATATTGCATGTTATTGCCAGGTCTATCCTGCATGGGTTTGTATTTCCAGTTTTGGGTTTCAGCTTGTATCCCAGTAAAGTAGACGTGAGGATCTGTATCTCATTCGCCTCTGAGCAAATTTTCTTAGTTCCTCCTTAACAAATATGTTCTATCTGCATTGAGATTCGCCTTGTAGTACTTTTATTCAAAATTAATATGCCTTTATAGAGCCTCATTCTCACATTCCTTTTATTAGAAGCTCTGAAAAGGATGAATGTCCAAAGCAGAGTGCAGGAAGCCCTGTCTTGTCCCAACGGTACCTTGTATTTGTTTTCTTTTTTACTGTCTTCAGCATTTATGTTGTACATGGCCTTTTCCCCATTGTATATCTGCCGCATTTGCCTTTTAAATGTTTCAGGGGTTCAATTTTCATCTGTTCCTTGTGAAGAAAATGTAAGTGAACCACATCAAACACACCACTTAGATCCCAGATAAGCATGGGAGGTACTGTTCTGTTTCACTCCTTAAACATAAATACCATTCTAACCATGTCTTCTGCTTGTGTTTCCAAAACAGACTCTTTCCTTTTGGTCCTTGTTCATTCATTTGGATGTCACTGGGTCCAGCATAGCTGCAGACAAACTGGTACCCTAGTTTCCATTGGTAATATTCTGTTCAAACTGCAGCTGTCTATGCTGTTTTATTGGCAACATAATTGCAGTCTTTAGTTAGGATCAGTGGAAGGACACCAGTGATATCTCCCAACACAAATTTTCCAGTACTCTAGTTACTTATGCTTTTAGCAACTTCTTATATTTCTGCTGTTTCATGTCTCTCTAGTCAGGTTTTCAGTTTTGAGATATATGCCCCCTCCCCAGTAATTATTAGTTTCTATATATTTTTTTTTCAAAGTTTTTATTTTAATAAAAGACAAAATACAGTCTTCAACAAAAAAAAAAAATCAATGTATGTACATTATGTGTGTGTGTGTGTGTGTGTGTGTGTGTGTGTGTGTATGTGTGTGTATATATATATATATATATATATATATATATATATATATATATATGCATATGCATATATATATATATATATATATATATATGCATATATATATATATATATATATATATATATGCATATATATATATATATATATATATATATATAGAATACTATACACATATTTATAAATCCTGCTAAATTAGCTAACTTTAGTGAATCAAGAAATATTTGTTGTTGTGTCTTTCGGCTTTTCCCGGTTAGGGGTCGCCACAGTGGAACTCTGGTCCGCTAATGATTGGCAGTTGATTTTTTACGTGCTGAGTTGCCATTCGTAACGCACAACCTTCAACGAAGGTACGCCCATTCATGCATGTCTCCACGCAGAAGACGCTCTAGCTGTGAGTCGAACCAGTCAGCATCTTACTGTGAGGCGACAACGCTACCGCAGCACCACCACCGTGGTTGAATCATGAAATATTCATTAAGCAAAATAAATAACTTGGATAATTATTATATTTTTTCAGCAATTGATCCAACTTTTGCCATTTGTTTAAAGTCTTATTTTTATTTGATCTCAGTTATAACTGCACTTTCTTTGTGACAAACAGCAGTGACTAAGTTAATAAATTCCTTTGTCTGGTACAGATTCCTTTTTCTAGTTTAAGATGATGACTTTTCTTGCCACAGGTAAGAGAGTAAAAACTAAAGGTAAGTTATAAGAATGTGATGCTGATTAATGCAACTTTACCTCAGTATATAAAGACTCTGATAGCACACAATTATTGGGCCAGAAAGCTTTACATTTTTTTTAAAGTCCTATCATTACTGTCTGTTTTAATCTCAACTGTAAAGGATATAATACCAATCGGCCTTTAATAATGTTTTACATCTCCACCAAGGAAGATTGCTTTTAAAATTTTATCCATTCTGTGTGGAGTAATAGATGTTCTGTGAATATGTTTCCAAGTAAATATTTTCTGATAAGTACGCAAAGATGTAGAGCCAATTGATTTCAAGATAAGTCCTTAATTGTTCATCATATTGAAATGAAATGTTTAAATAAAATTCCAAAATGTATCAATATCGTTTAATATGGAAGCCGCGGTGGTACAGCGGTTGCATTGTTGCCTCACAGCAAGAGGTTCTCCCGTTCGATTCTCAGCTAGTGTGTGGGGAGTGCCTTCTGTGTGGAGTCCGCATGTCCTCCCTGCGGTCGAGTGGCCTCTGAAAGACATGCGTGAATGGGCGTGCCTTCGCTGAAGGTTGGGCGTCGGCCTGGCAACTCGGCACCATAAAAATCGACTGCCAGTCATTAGCGGACCGGAGTTCTGCTGTGGCGACCCCTAACTGGGAAAAGCCGAAAAGCCAACCTCAATAATGTTTAATATCTAAATTTAAAAATAATTTTGTTTAGTTTTGCTAAAGAAGAAACCTCTCCATTGCAATTAACAGTCCAAGAAATATAGTCTAATTTCATTGGAAGGCTATCAGTTGACAAATTATTTATCATTTTTATAATTTTTTAATAAAGGTTATGAATAGTCAGTTTGTAAGATGTAACTAAATTGTATTATGATGTCATCTGTTGACAGTTTATTTGCTTCTTTGATATTTGGCCTAGTAAACAAATTCTCTACTTTTATGCAACATATTTTAATATTGTTTACTCATATGATTAGCCTTAGTATAGGCTATTTTTAAAATTATTAAAAATAATTCTTTAAAAGGGTCATATTTAAAACTTATTTTCCTGACATATCAAAATTAGAACTAAATTGCACAAAGGGCCTTCAGGAATGTTTAATTGCCCAAATCATTTGATCAGTAATGTTTAAGGAATTTGAAAAAGGTTTCAACTGATACATTTTATAAATGGTTTCTATTGTACTAAATAAGAACAATCTAATCAATATACTAAATTCAGTACTATAGTAGAATTCATTTAATATTCAGTATGAGGGAATCCTATACTTCCTCAGTTCAGTGGTCTAATATTATTTTGACAGAAGTCCTGTGCTTAATAGGACAGCATAGGAATTTTATTAAAAGTTTAATGTAGTACATTTTTATCAGAATGTAATAATATATATATGTGTGTATATATAATTTTAGGTAAAATAATTTTATTAAAACCTAATTTGTCTTTAAATGAAAAAGATTTATTCCATGTTTGTGTATGTATTATAATTTTTCATTAATAATTTGTGTTAAATTATCAAAATGATATAGTCCTAAATGTGTTATTTGATTAAATTATGGTTAATAGCATTTATATTTATTAACTAGTAAATGTTTTATTTTTATTAAATTTCATTTATGATGTTTTCAAACCTATAGCGTTTAAGACTCCTTCCATAGATTTGTAAAGATCACCAGTTGTTAGTATGATATCATCATAAAATTTAATTCTGGAGGAAAAGGCTTTTTTTTACTTTAAGGTCCTCAGTGTTTGTTTTTCTTATAAATACTGAAAAAGGCTCTGTAGTAATATTAAAAGCAGAGGTGAAAGCGAGCAACCTTCTTTAGTACCTTTATTTGTCATGGTTAAGAATAGGAGTAATTAAGTACAATTTTTAGGATGGAGAAATTTTGACAGTTTTTGAAATTGGGAGTAGACTTTTTAAATAACATTTCTTGTGGCAAAACTGATATAATGCTATATATTCCTGGAGCTTTATTACTTTTAAGCTTAATTTGTTCTTTAATTTCAGTAAAGGAGATTTCTTTCAGTATGTATTTAACATGATCTTGAAATAACTTTCTTTGAATGTTGATTTTCATGAAGATTCATAAATTTTCCTCATCTAAAACATTACTTTCCAACTTTAATTTTTTTTAAGTAATCATTAAAATGTGTAGATGATTTTTCCATTTGTCTCATTAATCATACATCTAATTTGATTATTTTTACCAATTAATTTTGATAATTTCAAGTGTCTGTCAAGACGTCTGTAGATGTGGATGCTTAAGAGTTTTATTTTCTGTCAAGCTAATTCAGTTTTATGCATTAGTAACTGTTGATATTTTTTATTATATTCTTCAGTAATTCTTTTATCCTTCTCACCTCTTTGTAATCCCAACTTAGCAGTATATAATTTATTCTGCAATTCCTTTAAATCCAGATGCCATTTTTTTAATTTTGGTACAACACCAATGCTTTATCTTTTGACATATCTTAAAATCTCATGAGATGACACCACTTGCTGTTTTATTATCATTTAATTTCATATATTGTAAGATTTCTTTAATAAAACAGTTTTGTTTTAAATCAGGATGATTAAATATGCATGAATTCTAGAAGTCTATGCAAATGGCAGTATGATCTGAAAACAGAGACAGTAACGAGTTTTTAGCTATTTTATACTGTAAATTAGAGGGCACAAGTATTCTTACTATTGTTTGTGTACCGTAGACATGGGATTAATTTGTGAAAAATCCATTTTTAAAAGCTTTAGCAGTGGATGTTAATTTCATTTTGTAAGGCACTAGAATCCTATTTGTCTGATACAATTTAAATCCCCTGTCAATATTAAGATTCCTGCAAAATTTGATAAACTAATACCTAAATATTTTAGCATTCTTGACTCTCAAGCCATGAATCCAGTATGCATTAGCAAGAGTGTTTAATTTCTTTTCTATTCCAAAACAACCAAGGTTAACTAACATCTCTCTCAAATCAGAATAAGTAAAATGTGTTTTGGTATTAAGGTATTTTTCTTCCAGAGAATTACTACTCCTTTTCTTTTACTTTGCTTGGGAAATTGTCATAATTCTTGTTATGGAGGTCATTATCCTTTGAGAGAGAGAAGTTTATTGTAAAAATATCTGGTCTATTAAGTTTTAAATAACTGAATAAGGATTTCATTTTATTGCCATTGCCAATTCTGTTCAGATTAGGTGAACAAAATTTGAAATCAAACTACTTCATGTAGCATGAATTACTAATACCAAAAAAAACCCCACTGACTTGTAACTGAAACTACGCACTTTCATTCCAACTAGAAATTAGACTTTATCAGAATTAAAACAGTACTTCCCACTTTAATAGCCAGTTTAGTATTAAATACCAGAGCCAATAAGCTTCTACATCCTATTAAAATAAACTGACAACATATTGCAAAAAAATACATAAATGACAGTGTTAATAATAAGGTAATGTTTAATGTTATCCAAACCAACAATACAAGTAATGCTCTCAAAGTAATAAAATAATTATGTAAGTGAAATGTGTAAAAGTATGAAATGTTGAATAAAAAATGGCAATCACAGCACAAATGCACTGTTAATAGATGCTTTACCATGTAAGTCTTGGGGTTGGGTGCCATTTAACAATATCTGCCACTGCAGTTCTTTAAATTCAAAAAAAAAAGCCTCACAATTAAATGTCCTAACATTAGGATGAACTTTCTCCAAAATAAAAAAAATATATATTTTTAAATTGCTACACTTCTTGGCCTGTTTACTCAAAGCATTGTTGACATCTCCCTTTTTATGGAATAGCAATGTTGATAAATAATTTTGTCTAAGGGGCCTGTTCTGTCTTTGCAGTATAAGCCTGATGTACAGGAAAGATATGATACTTATTACACTACCCTTTTCATACCGCAGTTATGCTTGTAATTCATAGTGATTGGTTCTAGGATAATCTGCAACTGAAACATTTCTTGTTAAATTGATAAACTGACACACTGCACAGGAACCACACTTAGTCCAATTTGGAGTCATTCACTCTTTGCCAATTGTTTGTTGATCAAAATGGGAGTTAAGACTCTCTTCTTTCCTTTTTTTTCCATTTTCTTCTAAGACTCTTTTTCTTTATTGTATACAATGCTTGGTTTCTCATACAACTTGTCAACAAAACCAAAAGCATTAAAGCCCTGTCCAGTTTTTGTCTAGAATTTCACCAGTGTCATTGTTGCCATAGACAAAAAACATTGCATTGTTACAGTCGCCAGCGTGTATATCTTTATTCAAACTGGCCTAGGGAAATCTTAGCAGGAGCTGATACTTATTATATCTTTCTGTACTGATTTCAACTGCCAAGCCTTCAGTCAAAGACCAAGGAAATTTTCTTCCTAAAAACATATTTTTACCACCCCCCATCTCTGTCGAACTTTTATCATTGGAAATTAATATTGACAGTCTAATCACCTGCCCTTTAATCATTTTCTTCTGCCTTTGGGGTGTTTTGTGTATTATAATATTGATAAAAATGTAGTAATAGTAATGCCTAAAATCTTGATTCTCTCTTTTTTATTTCTTGTGTGAACCTAAACACAGTCATTGTACCATTGATGTAATTGATGAACTTGTTTAATCCTAGGTCCCTGTTCATGACATAAGAATATCATCCAAATGACTGAGGTACTTGTAAAAAAAATTGTGATCTCATAATTAAATACAAAATGTGTTTCCCACCAGCACAAGCTTGCGTTGGCAAACACTGGGGCTGCTGTAGCTCCCACACCAACCCCTTCTACTTGTCTGCAATGTATCCCCACAGAAAACAAAGTTATTAGCCATTACCATTTCTGTAAATGCTACTAATATTTTAATGTCTTCAAATCGGAATTTACAGTGGTCTGTAAGGGCTTCCAAAAACTGTTCCAGTCCTAAATTCTGTGGTACCACCAGGAATAATTATTTAATATCAATTATGACAAAATCACCCAATTCATTAAATTCCATGAAACCCAAGATTCTCAAAAAAAATACCAGCTCAGGGATTCAATAAATTCAATGTAGATTTTGTGCAAAGCCTACGTGGAGTTTACGAGTTAGCAGAATGAACAGCAGCACCACTAATAGCATATTCATGCTGCTCATCACTCTTACATGAATACAAGCATAGTTTCATGCCCATTAGCAGTTTTGCTGGCCAGGAAATTGTGCAGAGCTGCACAAACACAGAAAGAGGATGCATTCAAGCTTGTTAATGAGAACTTGCTTGGCGAGGTTGCATGGACAGCCACAGTGACTACCGGGGATTAAAAATATTGCAATGCCATCACTTAGTAACACAGTAAAGAAAAGTGTACTCAGTGCAGTGTACAAGAACATTATTTGAATAATACAATAATGATGGGGTGGGTTAAACAGGAAGGGCAAGCGCAAGAAAATAAGTTTCACTGGTCAGGGTAAGTGTCTATTCCCATTTTCACGAGCACATGTATGATAGGCATGAATAAAGAGTAAGAGGCCATGGTAAATATGTCAGTGTCCTCAAAAAGGGATATGTACATTTATGTACACTTCCAGCACAAGTCAGCAGTGTAATATTAAGCACATATGTAGATATCACAGTACATACTACTGTTTACACCTCCTGAGCAAGTAAATTATGATATAAACACATGAATTTGACTGTCACTGAAGGTTCTATGCCAGTGGAGGTGAATGTTTGTGATATAAACATCACTGACATGCTCACTGGAGAGGACATTGGCAAGGACGGTATATAAATTAGAGATATGTGCATACTGCGAAGATTTGCAATATGACTTGCTTGAGTATGACTGACATGTCACCATCACAGCAATGGACTCCTGGACAAATGTAGACAGAAACTAGTATAATCATGGACACTTTTGTACAGTATTATGGTCATTAATCTGTGGTATTGACACCATATGTGAGTGTAATCTGTACATGTTTTTCAGAAACAGATGTGTGCAACTTTAATAATTGTCCGTATTCTGTAAGTGGAATTCACCACCGCTTTCCCAAAAATGACCACTTTTTGGATGGTGTAAGAGGGACAGTGTTAAAAGTGGAGTTGAAATTGGGGCCAGTCATGACCATTTAATAGGTTTTCATGACACATAAGCCACAATCACCACTTGCAAGAATCAAATCCATGCCATCAATGCTGTCTCTGAGCTGTGTATTTACTGGGTACAACACAGAAAGATGTGTCACACAGGTATCTAGTAGAACACCTTGAAGGAAAGTGTGTAGTTTCAAATCCTAATGGGTATACATTCCAAAGAATAGTTCTGTGTGGCCTAACAGATGTGTGGGAGCTCAGTGTGCCAAATGTGATGCACTTGACTAAAGCATCCCTGGCTGACATGGGTATTGGCCATACAGATAACACATATGAAGATCACACTATTATGAGTGGATTCCCTGCACAAAGCTGGGTATTGCATACATCTGACACATGTAGTATCAATAGATATTGTCTGCAGCATCTGCAAATGATATGTGAATTAAGAAGTAATGCGTTATAATGAATTTTATAACATTATGTGAGAATGATGGCAGTACATCATCTATGGCCATGGGCACAGAAAGTACAGCAGTGCAAAGTCAAGAGTCAATGATAATGGTCGAGAAAGCTGTCACTGTAATATTGTACATGTACCAAGTAATACATGGAGCACCCATTATAAGCACATGTCAAAACTCAAGGGATGTGACGATCACTGTCCCCATCATTGCCAGTCAAAATATTTTTACTGCAATTAAATCCTGACATACATCCATATGTGTTTATGCAAACTATCAAGTGGTAATATTGATATGACACAGACCAGTCGCACTACAGCTGTACATAGGCTACAGTTGCACTTCATAGGTTGATAGGAGAGCACTAGGCTAATGGCCCAAGAGCCCATACAAGCCTAGCCAGATTTATGCCAAGTTTAACAATTTTCAATAAAAAGGTGAATGAAGTTCACAGAGGTATGAGCCTATGCTGTGTTATATAATAACAGCTGCCTCTGTCCATGAGGGTCTTGGGCACCACTCCAGGTCTACATTTATGATTACACATCCATTGGTCTAGGTTTTACTTGAAGAAGGTCAGGGAAGGGCTTTGCTTTACATGAATGGGAAGCTTGTTCCCGAGAAGGGGTAGTATCTGAGACGCATATCTATCTATCCATCTTTATTTATGTCCGAGACTAGCTTAAGATGTTTTGAATGAGTTACCCTTATGTAGTTTGATTTACGAATGTGTAATGTTTCCATCAGGGCTGGATTGGACACTGCTCTGTAGATTAGACGCAAATCTTCCCTTAGTAGTCTATAGGAGACCAAATACTGTGATGGGTGCATTGCACTGAATTATTTGTGTGATGAAGGCTGAGAACAATGTAATTATAATATCCTTTGATCTGGATGCCATGCCCTTACTTATGAGTTGTGCCACATAGAGGGACTTTCTCACAACTGTGGAGACAGGGTGGTTTGACGTTCATAAGTAACACTGAAATTGCCCAACAGAGCACTCAACACTGAACCAACTGATAAGAATAAAATAAATAAACGCCACCAAACCACTCGCAGTTGCACTTGTAACAGACAAAAGAGCTTTAATATAGTACACTTAGCGCTTTCTCCATGTAGTCTCAGGGCTTCATCAGAGTACTGTTACAAACGCCAAAGAAAGTAAAGTACAATTACAAAGTCACATGATAAGAAACATTAAATAAAGGTTGACTTTTACAATCCATAGTATAACACCCATTTGGTACAAATATATGTTATGAATACTCAAAAATCACTGCAAACACATTGCTAAAAGTATTAAATATATACCATATTAGATATAAATCTCTACAAAATGTAACCAAGACCACAAACATAAAACATCAAATTTGCTGGGTTCTGAGTTTTAAAACTGCATGCAGTGAAATAAAATCATTAATGCCTGGATATGCTTTGGCATTAGTTCTATACTGTCATTCCAAGTTTTTCCAATTACAAATTCATATCACTACCTCTTCCATTGTCTCTAACTCTATCTGTGATAAAACATAGATATTTTTTAAAATTTACACAACCTATTGAATGTGTAGAGGGAACTTTCTTTTTTCTTATTTTTGATGTCTCTCATGCGTTCTAAAACTCTTTCCTTTAATTTTCTCGTGGTTTTACCCACATAAAAGGCTGGACAGGAATGTGAGTGGTTTGGTGGCATTTTTTTATTTTATTCTTATCAGTTGGTATCAACCTGAGCACCCAGATCACATACCACTGGGTCTACTTTTAGGGGGGTGCTGTTTTTCAAATTAGGTGGGGTATTTGGTTTCCAAAAGGAAATAATTGACTTTTTGCATTTAGTTTCTCTCCATGGCTCTGGCAATAATTATTTGTGTGCGTTCATCTTTTCTGCAGTATATCGGTATAGTTTGTTGATTCACTGATTACTCCCAAATTATAGTCATCCGCAGACTTGGTAAGACAAAAACTTATAAAACAAAAAAACGGCTAGTTCCAAGACAGTTAACCATTTATTGAGTACTAAACAACTTCACGTCCACTAAGCGCATGTGAAGTTGTTTTTATACTCAGTAAATGGTTAACTGTCTTGGAATTGGCCGTTTTTTTGTTTTATAAGTTCATGGTTAGTAGTTCATGTACGTGTTGGTCAGACAAAGACTGTGTGGGTTTGGATTGACTTCTGAGAAATAAATATTGAACAGGAAAGGGACTAGTACAGAAACCTGTGGTACGCCCCTGGTGACTAACCACTTGATAGAGGTGAATTCACCCACTTTGACAGTATGTGTCCTGTCAGTCAGCCATTTGGCTACCCACGTGGTGATGTAGGGATTTATGCACAGTTGAGAAAATTTCTGTATATAATACCCGAGTGGGGATTTCTGTCAAATGCCTTGGCCATGTCAAGATAGGTCTACTTTAGTTGACCGAAACGCCAGTTCGCCGACACGCAAAACACAGAGACCAAACAACCGAAAACACACAATACCGACAACTCACAAAACCGAACACCATTACACCGACACACAAAACGTAAACTACACATTACACACAATTACATATCCACTAACCTTAACCCAAACTCTAACCCTAAGGTCCGACACTACCTCACACTTACCCTACCCGCACCCTAACCCTAACTCACTTAACCCACCCTAAAACATAAAGCCCGTCACTATCGCACACTCACCCTACCCGTACCCTAACCCTAACTCACTTAACCCGCCCCTAAACTACACTCCGTCACTATCACACACTTACCTTACCCGAACCCTAAGTCCGACACTACCGCACACTCACCTTTCCCGCACCCTAACCCTAAATTCCTCACTATCGCACACTTACCTGTCCGCTCCCTAACCCTAAATCCCTCACTATCTTACACTTACCGAGTCGCACTCACACGTTCCCCATGTCGGTCTTTCGGCTGTCGGGATTTCACCTTGTCGATCACCTTTGGTTTCGGTCGTTTGGTCTCAGTCTTCTGCGTGTTGGCGAAGTGGCGTCTCGGTGAACTCAAGTAGACCCATCAAGATAGGCAGGATGTACGTTTTTTTTTTTTTTTTTTTCCCCTCATCCATGGCCTTTAATGACCTTTTCGAAGAAGTCAGCCTGATTTAACAAACACTCTCTACCCTTAAATCCAAACTGGGTTTGTTCCAGAGTTGGGGAATTAACTGTGTGTTTGTGTTTAATAAGGTCCATGATGATTATTTCCATGACCTTACTGAGGAGGCTGTTCAGGCTTGTGTCTCTAATTCTCTGTGTATGCTCTTGGTTCTTCCTTGTGCAGAGAGTTGACTGTTGCTGTCTATCTTTCTGCCAGAACATAGCCTGTCTGGGGGCTATGGTTAAATAAGGATCCAAGTGGGTCTGCTAGGTCAGGTTTGATGTTTTTTCAAAGGCACCCTGAGATGTTGTCAGGCCCCATTGATGCCATGTTTTTATCCTTAGAGAGGAGAGAAATGACTTGCGGTCTTAAGATAATAGGTTGAGGAATAGTGGCAGGTATGCTTTGGGTGATTACCGGTGGGGGCAGGGGGTTGAAGTTTGATCCAAATCATTCAGCTAGCAGGTTGTCTCTTTCTTCTGGTTAAGGATTGGTATTGCTATCCACAACCAGCTTTGCACATAGCTGGGTATTCCCCTTAAGATTTCAGATGTAGTTACAAAATGTTCTGTAACATCACCTTCAAATACAGTGTTTGATAAGAATCCCGTACAACTCAACCTATTTCATGTCATTTACAGCAGTTTTACATTGTATGCCTGTATGT
Source organism: Protopterus annectens (assembly GCF_019279795.1). NCBI lineage: Eukaryota > Metazoa > Chordata > Ceratodontiformes > Protopteridae > Protopterus > Protopterus annectens. Next base: position 1,750,781,506 of record NC_056735.1, read on the forward strand.
TTATCAGTGGAAATGTGTGGGTGAAGTCCTTGACACCATATATGGACACATTACAACTGAGGTGGATGCAGTTCATGCAAAACATTTTAATGACACAAATGCTGACAGTCCATTACTGATGCTGCGGAGCACCTGAATAATCATTGTGAATAGCACCACAGCTGTGCATACAATGAATTCTTCAAGGTTGTAAGTGAATCTGAACAAGTCCTATGTTTGCGTATAAAACATTACAACATGTGGATGAACCAGGCATATGTGCCCGAGTAATTAGTATGACATATTATTGCTATATGCCAGATAACCTTTCCAGATGCTAGGTATATGCATGCACACTTGTGCTGTACTGTAGCTGTCACTGCGATGGTTGCATGACAACTGTGTAGAATATTGCAGTACAGGAACACATGCCTTAGTAAGGCAACAGTATACATAGCATCATCTCATGTTAGCAGTCCTCAGGAGGCATATTACTGCAGATGTTATGGAAGGAAGATGTAACTAAATGGCAGCAGTGGCCATCAGGGGTCTATATTAGATAATCTAATTTTCAAAAGTTCGACTGTCATATGGTCAACACCATAAGATTGATTTTTTTTAAAAGTTCGAACATATAATAAAAAAAAAAGAAAACTACACAAGTAACCTACCTGAACATTTTAAGCAGGGGGGCAAGCCCCCCCTGCACCCCCCTGCTCTTTAAATATACCAACTCCGAGATCGCACTACAGTGCAGAAAAGGGAAAGCTTCCTGTTCTGTGCTGTACGGAGATCTCGGTTAAAACATTCTAACTTTCAAAAATTCGATCATATGGTGCCGACCATATGACAGTCAAACTTTTGAAAGTTCGATTATCTAATATAGACCTGGTCATCAGTACAATAGCTTAAATCACAGATTGGAATACACTGTTGTAAGGCTACAGTATATCCATACTTCAACATAGCACATACGGATGACCACAAGAACACTGTGTGTAATCTTTAGAGGATCATAAGGCATTATTAGGCTAATGGTGAAGAAAACACAAAATCCTAACCATTATGATACCATTTAAAACAAAATTGCTATATTATGTGATGGAAGATATTAAGTGTGTGTGAGTGTGTGTATGTGTTTAATTTTATTAGACTGCCTCTATCCATGTGTGACATGTGCACCACCCCATGACAGAATTGGCAATCACACATCCACTGCTGCTGTAGATGGCTTGCACAGGGTAAAGTAGGGGCAGTGCTTTATTGTGTGTGTCTGTTTGCATCTTTGAGATGATATCCTCAGTGTTCCACAGAAAGGATGCACAGAGGGAACAGGGGACATTGGATTCATGGGGCTATGTAACATGTTCTCCTGAGTGGGAGTCAAATGAAGAGATTCAAAACATCATGCAGTGACTGTAATGTGACACCAACCAGACACACACAACACTTGACTGAGTTCAGATTTGAACACAGCACCAGTGTATGTATCCAAGTTGGATTCCATAGAACATAACACTACCACTATCACAGATGCCTAATTTTAACAGTGTCAGAGTGCACTTTTAAAGAGGATGACATCATCATTGTCTCTTGAGAAGATGATGTTTTGGAGGAATGTCTGATGTAGATGTGGGCTCACATCCCAATGTAAAATTGTCTCCGTACTGATAGTTGAATGAACACACACACACACACACACACACACACACACACACACACACACACACACACACACACACACACACGTTGACTGCTGTGAGATTAGAACCCCTCTCTATCTAGTAGCACAGGCTACAGAACACAGTACTTAACACTAGCTCCATGGCACAAATCTGACATTACCAGTACCAGAGTGCACTTTATAGGGATGACATCATCAGTGTATGCTGAGAAGATGATGTGAGGAGGGCTGTAAGAAATTGCTGTGGAGTAATGTACTAGTGTAAAAATATTTTCTGAATAATGCTTGACAGAGGGCAGCAGGACCTGGAGTCCATCTGTTCAGAATATGCACACAACAAACACACAAACACGTTGACTGTCATGAGATTCGATCTTCTACAAGCTATAAAATGGACTACTTAATTCTAGCGCCAAGTCACAAGTCTGATATTAACACTGTCAGAGTGTACTTTTATAGAGGATTACATCATCAGTGTACACTGAGAAGATAATGTTTTGGAGTTGTGTACCAGTGCAAAAGTTATTTCTGAATAATACTTGTGAGGGCATCAGGAGCTGGAGTCGAGCTCTTCTGACTTCATGCACACAGGCACACACTCGGATATACAGAGACGCACAAGTTAGTTGTTGTGTGATTCAATCCCCTGCCTAACTAGTTACACAAGCTGAAGAACACTGTACTTCATACTCGCATCATTGCAGATGTTTGATTTTTACCACTGTCACAGTGTTCTTTATAGAGGATGACATCATAGTGTCACAGGTAGCATAGTAAAAGCACTACACCCTCACAAACTCCCCTTGAGTACCTTGTTCCCCATTGGCCCTTTTTTTTTTCAATTATAAAGGAATTCCCAATACTATTCTAGCATGTCCAAAGGTCAGTTGTCAATCTCCTCTCTGGTCCAGCTGGTGAATCTGGGAATCTTGAGGCAATGTTACAACTGCCTCATGTACACAGACAACCCTCTCCTCCTCCCAACAAATTCCAACACATGTGAGAGATACAACCATATAGCCATACTGGAGGCTAGGCTCTCTCAACTCAGTACTGGCGAAACCAGTCAGGAGGAGAAGGAAACCACACTCACTACAATTCCAGTCTCACATAGACCTACCACAACAGCAAACCAAACACATAAACACACTCGGAGGCTCTAAATAAAAATCTGCCTAAACAGCAGAGACCTCCAAAGCAGACACCCAAGCAACCGCTACCCCAAAACAAAACACGTGCAACACATAGCTCACAATGCCAGTGTGCCAAACAGTCACAGCCCTTAAGGCTAAACAACACACCTGATACACTTGTAATAGGTGACTCTATCATCAGGCACACTGATGTCCCGCTCACCAGGCTGAACAAGGAGAAGGTCACGGTGAGCTTTAGTCGGGCGCTAGGATCCGCCACATAACACAAGCACTCAGGTCACTCCAAGGCAAGTACAAATATGACTCAGTCATTGTACATGCTGGTGTGAATGACCTGAGACATACCTCCCTGGACTACATGAAAAGAGACCTAGAGGAGCTCTCTGAGCATGTAGCCCAGGCCGGTATAACCCTGACCTTGAGTAGCATCTTACCCTCACCAAGAATGATGCCACAATATGAAGACAAGATGATCAATTTCAACAATTGGCTTAAATATTGGTGTCATTCAAAGGGGATCCAATGCCTGTCAGCCTGGGATGACATGCTCGACAAGCCACAATGCTTCGCTAGGGATGGCTTGCACCTGTCACCCCTGGGCTTTCGGATATTGGCAAAGGCTCTTGCTACCCCATAGTGCCTTTTTTAGGCAAGGCTCAAAAGACAAACCCACCTTCATAGGTATCACAAGGGATAAGAAACTAAGAGTAATGCTACTCAATGCCAGAAGTCTAAACCTCAAGATGCACACACTCAAAACTCTCCTTAGCATGGAGAACATCGATATCTGTGCAGTAACAGAAACCTGGTTCAAGGCTCCCGAGAGCACCCCAGCACTACCAGGTTATACCTCATACCATGCTTTTCGGCCACAAAACTTGGACTGAACCACAAAAGGAGGGGAAGTATCAATATTCGTCAAAGATACCCACACTTCCAGGTTGGTGGCACAGCATGAAGCATCAGAGACTATCCATGTGCAACTAACAGTGGGTAAAACTGCCTTCCAGTTTATAGCCTGCTACAGACTACCCTCCCAAACCCAGGAACCCCACTCGGCCTTCCAGAGAACACTGGAAAATATGAAGGTCTCTCCAAACACCATTATATTGGGCGACTTCAACTACCCAAACATAGACTGGGAGCCTTACTCTAGCTCCAACACCCTAGCCCAAAGGTTCCTAGAATTTATAAACTCAAATGCTATGGAACAACTTGTTACCACTCCCACAAGAGGGGAAAACATACTGGACCTGATCATCACCAACATGGGAACTCTGTGCTCCAGACCAGAAGTGTATCCCTCACTGGTAAGATCAGACCATAAACTAATCTCACTGGATATTCACATCCTGACTCCACCCCCTGCCCTGAAAACCACAGTGAAAAACTTCTCTAAAGCAAATTTCACACTCCTGAAAACCGAGGTGGAATCCTTCAAAGCCCCCGGGCCTGTGAAAAATACGGCCCAGACCGCAGAATCCTTTATAAACGCATTCTATGAACACCTTCAGGAATGCATGGATCATGCAATCCCAAATAAAACCAAGACCCAGTCCTCCAAAGGCAGACGTCCTGTCTGGTGGACCCCAGCCATAAACAAACTATACAATAGGAGGAGGAAGCTGCTAAATGATAGAGGAAAATCCCAAAAAGGGAAGGCATCTCTGATCAGTATTAGCAAAAAACTACGGGCACTCATAAAATCGTCTAAGGCCAGTTTCGAGAGAAAAATTGCACAAGGACACTAAGGGTAATCACAAGGCTTTCTTTAGTTATGTTAGGAACCTGGGTGGGAATTCCCAGATATGCTCAGAATTTGTCTAAAATGACAAAAAAATACACCGAACCCACAGACATTGCCAACATCCTAGCTGACAGGTTCAGCGCAAACTCCCCCCCCCACCAAAAGTGCAAATATCTATCCCAGCAGAGTGCTGCCCCCCTGACATCTCAGATGCTCAGGTAAGAGCTGCCCTCTCCAAAGCAAAAAAACACAGCATCAATGGGACCAGACGGTGTCCTGCGCTGCGTCCTACATGAACTCCAAGAAGAGCTAAACCCAAACATAAAACTACTGTTCAATCTCAGCCTTACTACAGGATATGTACCCAAAGAGTGGCGTACAGCAACAGTGGTCCCTCTCCACAAAGGTTGGTGCCTCAACGGATCCGGGAAACTATCGCCCCATAAGCCTGACTAGCTTGGTCTGCAAAGCTATGGAAAGGATCATCATGGACCTCATAAATAAAGATATTGGGGACCTACAGACACTGGATCCTTACCCAGTTTGGCTTTAAGGGCAGATCCTGCCTCTTAAACCTGGTTGATTTCTTTGAAACAGTCACCAAGGCCATTGACGAGGGGAAGGTGGTCCACACAGTCTACCTGGACCTCGCAAAAGCCTTTGATACAATACCCCACTCGGGCATTATAGATAAGCTCACCAGCTTAAATATAAACCCCTATGTCACTTGATGGGTTGCAAACTGGCTCAAGGACAGAACACACATGGTTAGAATTGCTGGAGCCATGTCAGACTCCAAACCAGTTACAAGTGGCGTCCCACAAGGCTCAGTCCTGGGACCTCTCTTGTTCGGTATATTTTTTCGGAGGTACAGGCCAACACGGAAGGACTGTGGCTGACCAAGTTCGCAGATGACTGCAAACTGGGCGCCATAATCGACTCTCCAGCCGACACAAGCATCCTCCTAAAGGGCCTCATAGAAACAGACAACTGGTGCCAGAGCCATGGCCTCAAGCTAAATGCCAAAAAGTGTATAGTCATCCCCTTTGGCAAAAACAAAGTGCCCACAAATTACCACATAGGTGGTAATCCATTAAGTACAGAAGAAGTAATTAGGGACCTGGGGACCAAAGTTGATAGCAGTCTTTCATTTGACAACCACGTGGCCAAAGTGGTTAGAAAAACATTTTATATAGCCCACCTAATCATGAAGGGATTCACATCTGGATCAGGGAAGGTCATTGTGCCTCTTTACTCATCCCTCATCAGGCCCATAATTGAGTACAATGCCCCTTTTGGGATGTACCTTACCAGACACCTGCAGCAACTGGAAAGACCCCAAAAGTACCTCACCAAGAGGATCAAAGGGCTCATACAGATGCCATATGCTGCCCGGTTAAAGAAACTCCAGCTCTACTCAGTGGCATACCGCCTGCTCAGAGGCGATCTGTGCCTGACGTATAAAGCCATGTCCAACCCGGGATTAATGGACATGCTGCACCTCAGAAAATCCAAATCCCATCGAGCTACACGTTCGAGAGACTTGAACCACAGCACTGAAATAAATAGGACATGCTGGAGGGACAGATTCATAACCCAGAGGCTCATTTCACTCTGGAATAAAATCCCAGTCCAGTTTAAGCAGAGTCCCTCATTGACTCTCTTCAAGAGGAATCTTGATGAGTGGATGGGAGATCGTAGGTTTACCCCGGGTATCACTTCTGTGTCACTGTTAGACTGAGGCACAGTATACTAACCTCGAAAAAGGGCATAGCAAAATTCATTTAAAATGGGTGGTGAAAGCCAAACACACTCTGGCTAGGCTTATAAATGCCCTAGGACAGATAGCCTAGTATGAACCTATGAACCTAAGTACTGTTATGAAACATGTGCAGAGGCACGGCTTGCAATGTGAATGTGTGATTGCAATTTGCAAAAATAAAAATTAAAATGCATCATGGTAACCTGTTTTGAAAGAAGCCGTCATGAATGCATCTTGCGGAACTTAGCCATACATGCACATGTTTCATAGGTAGGCCCTAGGACATATACAGGCCTAGCCAAAAAGGTACCCTGGCTTTCGCCACCCAAGAAAATTATTTTCCTGTGCTGCTATCAAGTAGAGTCACAGAGGTGATCCCCAGGGTGAATTTCCTATTTCCCATCGAATCATCAAGGTTTTTCTTGAAGAGTGCTAATGAGGAGCTTTGTTTGATATAGACAGGTAGTTTGTTCCAGAGTATGGGAAGTGTCTGGGACAGGAATTTGTCCCTTCAGCAGGTTCTATTTATTGCAGTGACAAGGTTTATGTCCCAAGACCATGTAGCTTGGAAGGACTGGGATTTCTTTAAGTGGAGCATGTCCAACAGCTCCGGGTTTGACATCGTTTTGTATGTTAGGCAGAGATCGCCTCTGAGTAGGCGATATGCGATGGAGTAAAGCTGGAGTTTTTTCAGACTGTCTGCATAGGGCATCTGTTTGAGGCCGGTAATCCTCTTTGTGAGGTACGTCTGCGGCCTTTCCAGTTGTAGATGTCTTGTGAGGTACATACCAAAAGGGGCATTGTACTCTATAATGGGTCTAATGAGTGACTAGTAGAGGGGAATAATGACCTCTTTTTGTTTTTTCCTGGATGAGAAACCTTTTGTGATGAGGTGTGCCACATAGAAGGATTTCCTGACTACTGTGGCGATGTGATTATCAAAGGAGAGACTACTGTCCACCTGTGTCCCAAGGTCTCTTATCACACTTTTGGTGTTAAGTAGACTACCACCTATGTGATAGGTCATGGGTACAGAGTTTTTACCAAAGGGGATGACTGGGCACTTTTTGGCATTGAGCTTGAGGCCATGGCTTTGACACCAGGCATCTGTCTCGGTGAGGCCCTTTTGTAGGATGTCCACATCAGGTGTTTTGATTATGGCTACTAGTTTGCAGTCATCTATGAACTTCGTTAGCTAAAGTTTCTCAAGATTTTGTTTAGATAGCACACTCATAGGCATTCACGGACATAGAGGTATGTATATATACACACACGCACTTTAGTAATAGCAGTACTGCAAGGGTGGAGAAATGGGTCTTTGTATTCAAATGGAACGATGTCCACATTAATAGAATTTAATGACAATATGAATGTGATATGATCATGGATGACCAATGTCCAGAGTCAGTATAAACCCGTAACAAATGCAGTGATGCATTTATTGCCCTTTACTTCTGTAATTTGCTTGACAATGGCCCTGGTACTGATCTATCATTTGCAAGTGTATTGCTCCAGTGCACACATGAATCTCAGAAGTATGTGTTCAGTCAAGCACACGTGCCCCTTCCCTTATCTTGTGTTTATGAATGCCTTGCCATGTAATGGAAAGTAGCCCAGTAACCAGAGTAAGCCATGCTAAACAGCTCTTTACATAGCTCATCACTGAGAAACTGATCTGTGCGGATGATGACAAAATGCTAGCTCGTGCGTGATTCACATTTCATGAATTAAACTTGAACTTGTGAAGTAGTTTGCAAGATATGCTATGAGAGAAGCTGCTGAAAGATACTGTAATATTCATGGTGTAGTTTGCATTTGAAGTGTTTTGAAGTGTTGTGGCCAAAGGTTTGTTACATAAATAACTGTTACTATTGCCTTCCCCATTTGAACAATGTTAAGCGCCGAATAAACATGGCTCTATGCTTAAGGTAAAATGTGTAAAATGTAATTTGGTTTGTGCAAACCGGATCAGTGGGGTGGCATGGCTGTCACATTCTGGACACTACTGAATGTGGAAAATACACCTGATGTTAGCTTTCCCTGTGGCACAGTCTGTAAGAGCAATGAGCTCCTGGTCAGAGCATAGGTGAGCTGTGGTTCAAATCCAGGATATTCCTTTTTTTTTTTTTTTTTTTTTTTTTTTTTTACAAAAGTTGTCAGGATGGCATTAGCTAAGTAAATGTGATTATAACTGCAAATGTGACTATCCGTGACTATACTAAAGTATGTATATTACCCAAATTTTATCAGTAATGCTTACCTCAATACAGTTGTACAACTTTTAGCTGTTTTGTAAGCCTTACTGCATATCAGATGTTAATTGCGTTTACAGCTTTCTTGAAATTGCAAGGGGTGGTACATCTTTTTAATGATTGTTATGACTCAGCAGATGTGCTAATTAATGGTTTAGTGCTGGATATACAGAAAAATGTGTGCATTATGCTTCACAGTAAGGACAGTTTCCACAACACATTAAATGAACATTTCATCCATCATCACCTGAACATGACACACAGAGAATCGTACATCATATTTTTAAACCTTGCGTACTACAGCAGCACAGATGCATTGTTTAATCAAGGTAATGTGTTTGTATTATCCGTCAGCAGAACTATGTCAGTATGAAGAAACCATGATGTGACCTATACATCCATCAATATAAAGAGGGGTGGGAGTGAATGGATGCATACAAGGAGAAATGAACATACACATAACAATGTTTGGTTTGATGGAATATTCATGAACATGTTTTTGGTCTGCTCTGATTATTAAGCTGCCATGCTGTATAGCATTAAGTGTATGATGTAAGAGTAAAGAGAGGTTTGGAGAGGGACAACACACTTATGACAAGCAGAGCAAGGTGGTATAAATATGTGATAGTTTGGGATAGATGTCACCTCAAATACACATTTTTTGGCCAGTATTCAATATATCTCCACGAGAACTCGTAAGTGTGGCAAATGTTAAGAAGTGGGTAATTAAACACAACATATACATATAACATCACTTTATGAAATGGTGTGAGATGCATGTAGAATCAAACCCTTGATGCTATTTGCAAAAAAAAAATCTTCAGTCACTGTAATTATGTCAACACTCCACCTAGGAAGTTAGATTTTGTTGCATTCAGGAATCTAAATAACTGTCAGAGTAAATGTTTCAAAGTACTGCCTTTACTCTGCTTTAACACTGTGTTCCATTAGTGCAGCAAGTTTACGAGGTAACCGGACTAGTGTGGCCAGTGGCAAAAACTCACCAGGTTTTGTCATAAAACGTGTAGAGCTATTCACCACCGCTCAGTATTGCTGCGTGTTGCCAAACTCCATGCAAATGCAGAGGACAAAAACTGAAGTTTTTTTTTATGGGCCATTTCTGGTCATGTGCAAGGTGTGTGATTCTATTTTTTGACCAGATTAAAGGTGTGAAATGGGGTTCATAGTAAAGTGGTAAAATGGGGGGGGGTGCAAGCAGGCCAAAGAGCCGAGGGGAAGCTATAAAGGAATTTGCAGGAGGGAAATTAGGAAAGAACCATATATATCCACTTCTTCAACACTATTTTTGCAAAGGGAGGTAGGCCAGCCACTATGTCTCAGCCTTATAATCCTCCACCGGCTGCCACACCAACACCCACCACCTGTGGGACACAACCTAGCAGTACCACCTACACAACCCCTGCCATATCTGGTCCATCCTCTTCAGGTAACAGTGCCCCACTGATGGTGCAAAGGTACCCAGTGGGAGTACTGGTGGAGGCAGAGATTTCATCACCCACCAAGAGCTGCCAGGGTTTGTTTTGTTGTTATAGAAACTGGCACTGGTACCCGTATCAGCTGCCTGGAGAGGTTGCTCATTAGAATGAGAGACTCCCATATCAAGCAGTCTCACAGGGAACTGAGGAAGGGGACAGTGATGACAGTTCTGAGGGCAACGACTATATACTCACTGTTCCCATGCTTGATGGGCAAGCGTCTCCAAAGTCTCCTACCTATCCCCAGTCATGCTGCCCCCCACCAACCTTGTGTGTCCATCACCATCCCTGTGTCTACCTTGTTTGTTTCATTTGTCTGCACCCGCTTCCTCACCTGTCCTGTCTACCTGACCTTGCCATTCCTATGTCCCTTCCCTAACATTTCCCTCTTCTTGAAATCTTAAAAAAAAATGGGCACCTGTCCCACAAACAAAAAAAAATTGTCCCATACATAGCTTTCCACTTTGCATATGTGTATTCTCGATACACGTGATTTGGTTCAGTTGGTTGTACAACATTAATGCACTGCTGTCATCCATCTGTGTTGTGGTGGCAGTCCATATTCATCCAATTTTCTATACATGTTCACATTATTTATTTATTTGACATTTGTTAACCGGGTTAGTCTGACTGGGCAGATACCCTTTTTTCAGCAGAGACCCGAAAAGTACAGTAAGAATTAAATAGTTTAACATTAGAGATGCACAGTTTTGTCCAATACATGGTTAGAAAAATCAATTATACAACTTTTATATAAATACATTTATACATAGATATGTCGCATCATGTCAAGTTGTAAAATCATTACAAGAGTAAAGCAAAAGCTTAGCCTAATAAAACAGTAGCACCATAAAAGTTAATAGTCAGTAAAAAGCAATGAAGTAAAATAAAATAGTAGATTTACAGTTGCAAGGTGCCCTATTAGTGATAAGGAAAAAAAGTCAGAGAAACTGATTACAGAGACAGAGTGGAGAATACAGTAGAGAGGTGTGTTTTACATTAAAAAAAGAAAGATAAGGAGTGGGGTGAGACAAAAGAAGAAAAGAGCTGATTAGCACCATTAAATGCCACATTCATGGTTTTGTCAAATTCATGGTTTTATTACAATATTATTATTACAATATTATTATTAGCTATCTATACAGCTTTCCCAAGTCCAAAAATGATTGAGAACTGTTACAAGTAATCCATGGGATATGCAAATATTCCATGTATGCTTTTAAAGACTCTACAGATTAATTTAACAAAATGGCATTAAAACCAATATTGCTACAATTAAAAATTAAAAAAAAATGCTTGATAAATGTGAATGTATAGGTTACTTGTGGGAAATGGACCCACCTACTCCGAATACAGTATTACACTTGCTCAATACAATCACCAAGACCTATAGAAGAAAGCATGCATGCTTGCTTGCTTTTACAGTTTATCTGTTGAATACCAATATATTTAATATAATCATGTTCATTTGTGCTGCATACATACTGCTTTCCTCTCTCAGTCTCCGCTATCTATAGAGTTCCATAACATTTAAAGTTGTTTTATCTGTATACTTGCACAATTGTGGGATGTCACAGTTCTAGACTCGTCCAGTCACTGGTTGAGTTGTACCTGCTTGCGCCATTTCAGATCACTGTAATGGTGCCTGCATTGCTCCCTGGTGTGTGATACTCCAGTTGAACTGTAGACAGCCTTGGCTAGGCTGTTCCAAGCTTCAGCCTTATAACTGAGACCCTGTATAGTTCCCCTGCAGTAGCCTATGGCTGTAGTTTATCATGAGGAGTGCAACAAATATTTTTGACTCCTCCATAACGCACTTCTGTGCCCTGAATTTGGCACCACCTTTCCCATCTTCTGCCATGCCTGCAATGATCATCCAACAACAGTGCAAGTGTTTTATGAACAGTGCAAAAACACACACAACCATACCAACCACATGTGCTTGATGTTAAGTGGAGTGAAACCTTGCCAAATAAAGAATGGAGTTTATGAAACAGTAATAATAATTTGATATATGTCATTAATTTATGGTATGTGTGCTGCTACACCTGGTCACACTTTTTCTGCTGGTTAACATTGAAATGATTAATGACTTTGCTTTTAAGCCATGACTTCAGAAGGATTAATGAGATGATTTGGCACATATGTTGTGGGGAGTTGCACAGTGTTAAAAGTAATTTGTACAAGGTGGGATTCAAACGTATGTAAAAGAGCATGCATAGATTTCCACACAGGTGATAATTCCTCATTACAACAGAAGAAGTGTTTGTCAGTCATGGTCATCACAGATGTACAGTTTAAAAGAGAGACTAGTCCTGTACTTGAGTTACACCTGTGTATATTTGCGCCATTACAAGGCCCTGGCTTATGCATGCTCAGTTGTGATGCAGGAGTAGTGTCTGTCAGTCTACTGGAAATGTACAGACTTGCATTACTTTACTTAATAGGTTTCTGATTTGTGGTACATGCCTCTCAGGCATTCTTTTTTACAGTTTTACTTGGGTTATGGGAGGGGTGTATATTGTCGGTAAACTATTGTGTCCATCAGAGCTGCACTACTGCATTTTTTATAACATGATCATCATTATAGTGATAAACCAGTTATGCACATAATACATATATACCTAAAATAATATGTTTGTGCTCAATCAACCTGCTAAACAGAGCTATTGGTATGCAGTATTTAGTTTATAATCACATTTATTGGAAAAATGACAGTGGGACAGCATAATTTAAAAAGTGTATTGTGCTGAATTCAAACCCTGGCTCCTCTGTGGTTTGACCATGACCCATTGTACTTGCACCTGGTGCCTCACAGCTAATCCTGTTTGTGAGAAGGATGGCAAAACCTATTAAATCTTAGTTTATTCCTTAAGTTCTGAACCCTGTTTGCACATAGGTAAGCAGAATGCAAATTTAACTGGCAGAAGCACCCATTTTATTTCTGGAAATATTCATTATGACCATTCTACAGTAAAAATAACTACTATTGGACTCCAACCCCAATTTACCTATCTTCTATTTTGTTTATCTGAACGTATTTACATCTTATGTCACATAACAATTGGGTAACGTGCAATTTCTGTAGTCATTACCTTCCATGTTGCTGACCACCACACAATGCCATATTATGCATTTGCACTTTATAAGGCAACTGACATTAATTTTCCAATTATTAGCCAGTTAATCTCATTTCTGTTAAGCCATGAAACGCACAGATGGTAAAGGCAAAAAAGACAAAAAAACGAAGCAATCTTGAAACAGACAGCTCTGTGAACCACCAATCTATTGCACTTACAAAACATAGTTATAGTGAGTTATCTGACTTTGCCACAGACACTGTTTTGCAACAGTAATAAAATCATGTGCATACAAGCAATTCACATGTCATAACAAGTATTAACAGTTCATACACTTGGTCATTCCCAGTTGTACATTGTGTGGCTAACATATTTAGTTGAAGGAGGGATCACACAATAATTTATACATGTGTTTGCTGTTGTGTTTTGCTTTGCTCACACTTATCATTCACATTTGCAAGCCATTATCACCTAACAGTGGTGTAGAGCCTACACTATATTTACATCTGCTACACAGTCAAAAGTTTGATATTCAGCAATTTTAATGAATTCACACCTTATTTGCATCTTCACAGTGCTCAGAGGGTTGAACCTAAGTTATAAAAAAGTAACCATGTAGTTAGGGAACTTGAAGATGAGGATGTGGTTGGACAAAACAGAAGAATGCTAATATTTTTGAAGGTGATTTCTCTGCAGAGAAGCCATTTATTTTGCTGTGGTATGGTTCTGTTATTCTGGGACATTTTATATTTTGTAAACTGTTACAAATGTATTTATATAGCCAGGAGGAAAATAAGTTTTATCTGTATGCACTTGTACTTCAGGGATGGTGTAGGCAGGTTTTACAGGCATTTACATTTGTGACCCAGACAAGTTGTACTTTCTGCAGAGCTATTGTTCTTAACATTTGCTTTCCCAATTTACTATTTCTCTCCAATACCATATGACTGTACATGTCTCTGGCACTGGCGTTATGCTTCTCAGATGGCCCAGGGCCACATCCACAGGAGTAGTGGACAAAGTGAAAAATTGTGTGGCATTCATAAATTGACTTCTTTGCTATTTACAAATGATAACAGTCTTCCAGTAGTCAATGACACAACTTTTCAGTCTTCACTATGTGAATGTTGACATAATGGGTACTTTTACAGACCCCTTACATGTGTGTGGTGCTGCAGTCTACCATTCTGTTGCCCTAAATGAGAAGAGCGTTTCAAGTGCTTTTATTTTGAAAATGTGTAGACAGCATGATAATTGTGTAAAAAACATATACATTACTTATGTGGTATCCCTTGTATTGTTCATATCTTCATTTTTGTGGTAAGGGGAGGTAGAAGAGACACCTTCCATTCTGTTCTGCTAAATGAGGTATGTTTCAAGTGCTTTATGTTGAAAAATGGTACACAGACTAATTAGTTTTGTGAAGAAATGCATTGTTTATGTGATATATAAAATAAACCAAAGAAAAGAAAGGCACGGAGAAATAATCCAAGCTGGTATGAATTTATTAAGCGCTTTCGTCAACTGATTAGTAATGACTTCTTCAGAATACATTCACACAGTAACCACACACTATATATAATATCTGTCTCATTAACATTTACATTCCAAACCAATTAAACAATTAAATCGCCACTATTAAAGCAACAGCACTGATGCAACTAGTGCTTATTATAAAAAATATATAAGGGAAAAACCCTATTTGTTAAAAATGTCATTCACTTAAACAGCTTTGAAATCCGCAACTGTATATGACTACACATAGAAATCTGATGTTTTGATAGGTAACCGTTTTATATATATGTGTGTGTGTGTATAATAAAATATGCAGTAAACTCTGTTAACCAGAACTCAAGCAACCAGAAAAAAAAAATCCAAGAAATACAGTACAATTTTCATCTTTTGCCCTTTCTGTCCCCCCCCCCCCGCAGAAACATACCTTACGTTTTTAGAGTTTGAGTTTTAAAAAGGAAGATGGGAATAAATTCCCTCTCTCCCCAACCGAAGACCAAGTCAAACCAAACAAATAGTATAGGGTACAGTATTAGTCAGGCCTATTTTTAATAGTAACTCTCAAGCAACCAGAAACTACAGTTATCCGGCATCTGTATATACATGCACATGTATATGTATAGATGGTTCTACTTCAAAACATTGAAATCTTATAACGTTGAAATTCATAACATTGAGACCATAACATCGAAAATTCAAAACACTGAAAACCCAAAACAATGAAACTTCAGAATATTGAAACTTAGCTTCTTAACATTGAAAACTACATTGCACATGTAAATAAGATCCCCTCCACCTATAACAGCACCTAACTAGCAAACACACTTTCTACTATGTTTTTACAAGGGGGCAAGCCCCACTGCACCCACCACAACCCCCCGTAAATTAAATATACCAACTCCAAGATCGCACTACAGTGGGGAAAAGTTAATTTTGTTACAGAAGGAAGGTTGGTATATTGTGTGTGCAAGAGTCCAGATGGAAGGGGAGCAAGGCTAGCTGTATCGGAGGCGGGTTCAAATTGTTTCATCATGGTGTGGATAGGAGGAGAAATGGCGTATGGGTTATCCTGAAGGAACAGTATGCTAAGAGTGTTTTGGAGGTGAAAAGAGTGTCAGTGATGATGTTTATGAAGCTGGAAATTGATGGTGTAATGATGAATGTTGTTAGTGCATATGCTCCACAAGTTGAGTGTGCGATGAATGAGAAAGAGAAAAATTTTGGAGTGAGTTGGATGAAGTGGTGATGAGTGTACTCAAGGATGAGAGAGTGGTGATTGGAGCAGATTTCAATGGGCATGTTGGTGAAGGGAACAGAGGGGATGAGAAAGTGATGGGTAGGTATGGTGTTAAGCAAAGGAATGCAGAAGGTCAGATGGTAGTGGATTTTGCGAAAAGGATGGATATGGCTGTGGTGAATACATATTTTAACAAGAGGGAGGAGCATAGGGTGACATACAAGAGTGGAGGAAGATGCACACAGGTGGATTATATCTTATGTAGAAGGGCCAGTCTGAAGGAGATTGGAGACTGTAAAGTGGTGGCAGGGGAAAGTGTAGTTAGGCAGCATAGGATGGTGGTTTGTAGGATGACATTGGTGATCAAGAAGAGGAGGAAGAGTGTGAGGGCAGCACCAAGGATCAAATGGAAATTGAAAAAGGTAATTGTGAGGTGGAGTTCAGGGAAGACTTAAGACAGGCACTGGGTGGCAGTGAAGAGTTACCAAATAGCTGGGTAACTACAGCAGAGCTAGTAAGGGAGATGGCTAGAAAGGGGCTTGTTGTGACATCTGGAAAGAGGAAGGAGGACAAGGAGACCTGGTGGTGGAATGAGGGAGTACAGGAGAGTATACAGAGAAAGAGGTTGGCAAAGAAGAAGTGGGATTGTCAGAGAGATGAAGAAAGTAGACAGGAGTCTAAGGAGATGAGGTGCATGGCAAAGAGGTGGCGAAGGCTAAGGATAAAGCATATGAAGAGTTGTATGAAAGGTTGGACACTAAGGAGGGAGAACAGGACCTGTATTGATTGGCTAGACAGAGTGACCGAGCTAGTAAAGATGTGCAGCAGGTAAGGGTGATAAAGGATAATGAGGGAAACGTACTTACAAGCGACGAGAGTGTGTTGAGCAGATGGAAAGAGTATTTTGAGAGGCTGAAGAATGAAGAGAATGAGTGGGAGAGAAGGTTGGATGATGTGCGGATAGTGAATCATGAAGTGCAGTGGATTAGCAAGGAGGAAGTAAGGATAGCTATGAAGAGGATGAAGAATGGAAAGGTTGTTGGTCCAGATGACATACGTGAAATGGCAGTGAAGTTTTTAATTAGATTGTTTAATGAAATCTTGGGAAGTGAGAGGATGCCTGAGGAATGGAGAAAGTGTTTTGGTACCCATTTTTAAGAATAAGGGTGATGTGCAGAGCTGTAGTAACTACAGAGGGATTAAATTGATCAGTCACAGCATGAAGTTATGGGAAGGAATAGTGGAAGCGAGATTAAGAAGGGAGGTGATGATTGGTGATCAGCAGTATGGTTTGCATTACAGATGTGATGTTTGCTCTGAGAGTGTTGATGGAGAAGTACAGAGAAGGTCAGAAGGAGTTGCATTGTGTCTTTGTGGACTTAGAGAAAGCATATGACAGGGTGCCTGGAGAGGAGTTGTGGTATTGTATGAGGAAGTTGGGAGTGTCAGAGAAGTATGTAAGAGTGGTACAGGATATGTATGAGGGTAGTGTGACAGCGGTGAGATCTGCGGTGGGAGTGACGGATGCATTTAAGGTGGAGGTGGCATTACATCAAGGATCAGCTCTGAGCCCTTTCTTATTTGCAATGGTGATGGACAGGAGTCCCTGTGGACTATGATGTTTGCAGATGACATTGTGATCTGTAGTGAGAGTAGGGAACAGGTGGAGGAGACACTGGAGAGGTGGAGATATGCTCTAGAGAGAAGAGGAATGAAGGTCAGCAGGACTAAGGCAGAATATATGTGTGTGAAAGGAAGGATAGAGGAATGGTGAGGATGCAAGGAGTAGAGGTGGTGAAGGTGGATGAGTTTAAATACTTGGGATCAACAGTTCAGGGTAATGGTGAGTGTGGAAGAGAGGTGAAGAAGAGAGTACAGGCAGGATGGAGTGGGTGGAGAAGAGTGTCAGGAGTGATTTTGTGACAGACTAGTACCAGTAAGAGTGAAAGGGAAGGTCTGCAAGGGGGTAGTGAGACCAGATATGTTATATGGGTTGGAGACGGTGGCATTGACAAAAAGGCAGGAGTCAGCTGGACATGGCAGAGTTAAAGATGTTAAGATTTGCACTGGGTATGACGAGGGTGGACAGGATTAGGAATAAGTATATTAGAGGGTCAGCCCAGGTTGGAAGGTTTTGAGACAATGCCAGAGAGGCAAGATTACATTGGTTTGGACATGTGCTGAGGAGGGATGTAGAGTATATTGGGAAAAAGATGCGAAGGATGAAGCTGCCAGGTAACAGGAAAGAGGAAGGCCTAAGATAAGGTTTATGGATGTGATGAGAGAGAACATGCAGGTGGTTGGTGTGACAGAGCAAGATGCAGAGGACAGGAAGAAATGGAAACAGATGATACGCTGTGGCGACCCCTAATGGGAGCAGCCGAAAGAAGAAGAGTGTATGGTGATCACAATACAGTGAGGTTAGGAAATTTAACTTTTTCCCCACTGTAGTGTGATCTTGAAGTTGGTATATTTAATTTATGGGGGGGGGGTGGAGGGCAGAGCCCCCCACATGGGGAGAGCAGGGTGGCTTGCCCCCCTGCAGAAACGTAGTAGAAAGTGTATTTGTTAATTAGGTGTTGTTATAGGTGGAGGGGATCTTATTTACATGCAAAATGTAGTTTTCAATGTTATGAAGCACACTTTCGATGTTCTGAGTTTTCATTCTTTTGGGTTTTCAGTGTTTTGGGATTTCGATGTTTTGGTCTCAGTGTTTTGAATTTCAATGTTATGAAATTTCAGCATTTTGAAGTAGACCCGTATAGATATATAGATATACCTATATCTATACACACACCACTCCCACACCCACTGCATATTATATATTCCAGCTCCAAGATTGTATTACAGGGAGGAAAAGGGTAAGTTTCCTGATTCCCACTGTAGTGTGATCTGTTATCAGAATGTCGATCCCATATTAGCGAATGCACAGGAGCATTCGTTGATGTGCATTTGAACATTTCCGGATTGGCATTATGGAAACTGGAAAGCACGCATGCGTCCATTCCAGTTTCTTTTAAGTGCCGTTCCACATTCTGATGGTGTCCAGTATGCATCTTATTTGTATATGTATTTTTAAAACACTTTTTAATATTTTTGTTTAACAAATACTGTGTTGTTGGTGTCATTAATGAAAACAGTAAAACTAAAGTAAAAATGTATACTGTATACAAAAATTAGTACATAATATGTTTACTATAGAGACTTCTCTTCTGCCATTTAAAGGCTTGGTATGTGTGGGCAGACATAGATACCAGTTGTTGTATGTTGGGTTTAGCCAATTTGTCTAGGGTATTGTAGAGTAGTTGAAAAAAAAGGGTACAGCGTTAAAGATTTTGCCTTTATGAGGTATGATGTGTATGACTGATTTTGGTTGTGATTGAGGAGGTCATATAAACTTTAATAAAATATTCATTGATAATAACCAGTTCTGTGTATTTGTGTTTTTGCTCTTGGAATAAGAACTAAATTTGGGTAGGGTTTTAAATGCTGTTAGGTAGTTGGAACAGCTTCTGTAATATATCTATCAAGGTAGAGATTTGAGGTTTAGCCAGTTTTGAGCAATATGTAACTTAAGTGAGGAAAACGAGCAATTAGAAGAAATAGGTACCTGTCATAAGTGTGTGAAGTTGAAATCTGGGGGATTGCTAATTGTCAAGGTATAGATTTGATTTCAGGAATGTGATTCTGTATCTTGGGATATTGGATTAAGCCATATTTTGGTATATGAGCAGTACCACAAGATATGCAGGTTGTCTGCATTGTCAGAGTCACAGTCATTTTGTTGTAGTTTCTTGTACTTGATGGAAAGTACTGATCTTTTTTAACTGGTGTGAGAGATGAGCATTAATGATCCTGAACTGCATGCAGTAGAGTTTTCTTAATGGGGGGGATATTTTAAGGATTTTTCTGTAGATGTTCTAATACTTTGGATCCAGACATCTTACAAAATAATTGTATATTTAAGTTTTTAGTTTCATTCCATTTCTTTAAGATTGTATTATGTCTGTGTTTTAGTATTAGTTAAATTTTATAAATCGGATTCACACTGCTGTGTTTGGAATTGCTGTACATGCTATTTTAGCCTTGGTGCTCTTAAATAAGCATTCCATTGAATATGTATCGTTTTATGTAAATTAAATGGTTCTACAGATGAATTTACTTGGTTTTGGCCTTGTATAGTGGAGTTAAAACACATTATTGCTAGTTTGGGGTGGGTAGGTTGATTTTCATTAAATAGTTTTTGTGTGCTATTTTTTTTTCTTCTTTTTTTTTTTTTTAAATTTGAGTTTTCATGGTTTGATGGTGGTGCTCTTTGCTTTTGATGAGCAAGGATCTTTTTTAAGTATTTGCATCAGAATGCAAAGTGTTAGAATTTAGTAATTTCTTGATATAAGGCAGGCATTGCAGATGCATCATTTTAGTGTATAAATGGAAATAATAAAATATGGTCTTAATGGTAAATTTTGTTAAGTGATGAGGGAGGGAGAAAAGAAGGACCTCTTTGCCAAGGCATCATAGTATAGTACAGCTATTGCGTCTCCCACTAATAGCAATAACGTGACGCTGGGGTAATGAAAAACTATTCTAAATTTTTAAATGTTTGATTATATTCTTATATTTGTTTAGTCAGTACTGTATAGTTAAGGGAAAATAAGTCGGTTATGCATGAGGGGAGACTTGGATTATTTTAAATATTTCAGTATTAGATGTCTAATTGTACCAACACTGTATGTTCTGTTTTTTTCTTCTGTCATAACATTATACAGGTTATTGGTTATGTCTGCACTGTTGCCTTTTTTTATTCACCACATTTCATTTTTAGTTTTAGTATAGTTTTACTCAAAGGTACTTTTGGCATTTGAGCATTCGTTTGCCCTAGTAATATGAAGGGTGAAAGTGTGAAGGCACTAATTCTTGGGTGTTTGTCAGTGCAGAGTTCTCTGAACTACTTGGAGTTTTCACTTTGTGTTTTTGTTCTTATTTTTAAGTTGTACATTCAGTTATTTTATTGTTTTTTTCTATGCAACTCTGCAGGGCTCCAGTAGGATTTTATTTTTATTTTCTTTGTGATATGTTAGATGTCTCATTAAGATTTGTAATGTAGAATATTGAGATTATCAAAAATAGCTGATGTCACTTCGCTTTAGGCAGAAAAGTTAATTAGATGGAGTTTATTAATATAGCTCATAAAATTACTGACTAGTTTAGGTCTAGTTATATTTGATTTTGATTATTGTATTATATTTGATTTTGATTATTGTATTTTATTTCTCATTCAGTTTACTTTTTGTTGTTGATGTTGTTTTTGCTCTTTTTGTTATGAAATGCACTCCTTTTTTTTTCCTCAATTTTTTTTATTTTCAGTTAAAATAACATTTACATAATATTTTAAAATATACAATATTTACAATAGCCTGACTTTCAGTTATATAAACTTTGTTATTAAATATAGCATTAATAGATCAGTTGTCAGAGATACAATGTTGATTATTGCAGAGTGTCCAACAAAGATATAACTTTCTTCTAAGGATTATTTACCAATGGCCTGGGATAGATTCGTAGTTCTTTGATTTTTATTTCCAATGATGCAGTTGTCTTCAGTAAAGTGTAGAATTCTTCCAAGGTCAGGGGTGTATTTGAATTCCACCTTCTGGTTACACATTTCCTAGATATAGCAAGTATTGTCCATAACAAATACATATTTGTCTTACTCAGGTAGGGACCTTCATTTACATTTAGTATAGTCAATACTTTAGTTAAGGTAAAGGATTTATTAAATAAAGCTTGTAAAAAATTATTGATTCCATTCCAATATGATTTAATTTTATTACATTCATAAAAAATATGAATCCAGTCTGCTTTATTTGACTTTTCACACCTCCAGCAAAAAATATTTGTAGTAGTACTCATCTTTTTAGTTCTATCTGGTGTTAAAAATGCTCTATGTAAGTATTTCCAGTTAAATATTTTCCAGTACTGTGTGTTAGAGGTGTAATTAACTGATAGTAAGATATTAGTTTTAATTTCTTCTGTTATCTGCAATGACTGACATTTTGTTAAGAACTGCCAGTATAATGGTTTGGGAATTGTTTTATGTTATTAACTCTTTATATAGATTTGAAATGGAATTTTTCTTTTCACAACTATTATATATAAATTCATACATAAAACTTATTAGATTTGGAATATCTTTTAAATGAGGAATTATTAATTAATCTGCATAAATCTCGAGTGTACATTAGAATGCTTTGTAAGGTTAACCAGTCCTGTGTTGGAATATTGTAAGCGGTTTTTATCATATGTGTATCTAAAACATTTAATTTATTTACACATTGAAACCAGCATAAGAATCCATTTTGTTCCCAGGAGGTTATTGTTTCCCTATATATTTTGTGAGGAAAGTTCTTAATGATGGTAAATGGGGTTAAAAGGTCAAACCAGAGTTTTAGATCTATGTTCGCATTGATAAGTTTCCTAAAGGAACTGATGTAATGATCAGTGCTGTTTAGAAGGATTTGTTATATTATGTTGTATACTTATGCATAGTATGTACCAGGGTTTGTCTGATTTGTCTACTATTAAAAATTTTTTTAACAGATTAAATTCATTTGTTAATATAGCCGTTGTTAATTCTTTCCAGTTGACAAAATAATTTGGGTTTATCCAGTCTATTGTAGTTTTTAAGCACATATGCTTTTATATATGTTTCTATTTCTGGGAAGTTCAATCCTCCTTGTTTCCAGGGTCTAATGTGATGAATTAGAGCTACGCTATTCTTTTTGGGATACCATAAAAATTTTATTAAACATGTGTTTATTTCTTTAAGAATGCATCTTTCACGAATTAACTGTATTGCTAATGCTACATGTAGTATTTTTGGCAATAAGACCATTTTTATTAATTGCAGTCTGTCTTCCAAAGTTAATATAATTTTGTTCCACTTTTCTATATATATTTTTATTGTTTCAATAATGGTTTTATAATTTATTAATATTGTTTCATTTATATTTTTGCATAACACTATTCCTAAATAATTTAGCATAAGTTCTTGTTTTCCTGTGATAGATTTATCTGTAAGTTGTAGTTCTTTTTTCTTATTTAAAAATAGCAATGTTGATCTATTAAAGTTGTTTTTCTTTTGGCTTTTCCTGGTAGGGGTTGCCACAGTGGAACTCTGGTCTGCTAATCATTGGCAGTAGATTTGTACGGCGCTGAGGTGCCAGCTCGACGCCCAACTTTCAACGAAGGCACGCCCATTCATGCAAATTTTTTGAACGCTACTCAACCACGGGGAGGACATGCAGACTCCACACAGAAGGCGCGACAGCCGAGAATCGAACAGGAGAACCTCTTGCCGTGAGGCGACAACGCTACCGCTGCACCACCGCAGCTTTCATTTTGATCTGTTTTATAAGATTTCAGGTCTACACTTTAATAGATCAAAATTAAAGTGTAGACCTGAAATCTTATAAAATTTCTCCATTACTTCTTCTAGCTCTCCTAATGACTCTCTGGAATTTGATAGGGTTAATAAAATATCAGCAAAAAGCATTATTTTAGATATGTACTGGTCATAAACTTCTATTCCGTTTATTCTTGGATTTTTGCATATTATTTCTGCAAGTATTTCTATAGCCAAAGCAAATAAAATAGGAGAAAGGGGGCATCCTTGTTTTAGTACCTTTTGTTATATGGATAGATTCTGAGGTGAAAGGACCTAATTTAATGTAGGCTAAGTTATTAATATATATGTTTTTTAGTAATAAGATGCAGGGAGGAGGAAATTCAAATAATGCTAAAGTTTTAAATAGATATTCTTAGTTGAGGGAATCAAAGGCTTTTTCTATGTCTAATCCGATTACAAGTGTTTCTCTATCTTCTTTATTCACATAATCTATAAGAGTAAGTATCCTTTTAATATTATTGTGTGTGCCTGTTATATAAAAATCCAGTTTGATCATTATTGTCTTTGAAAGTGGGATTTTCATTCTGTTAGCTATGATTAACATGAATATTTTGTAATCATTATTCAGTAATGATATAGGTCTGTATGAGGTGCAAAGGTCTAATGGTTTATTATCTTTTAGAATTGGTGTTATGAGATAATATTTCCATGAGGGTGGTATTTTTGCTTCTGACTGGACTTCTAGCAAAGTTTTATGAAAAAGAGAGTTTACTGTTGAAGGGAAGAGTTTGTAAATTTCTGTAATTATACCATCTATCCCTGGAGCTTTGTTAGATTTACTTTCTTTTATCTTGTCAACAATTTCTTTGTAGGTTATAGGTTTTTGTAGGTCTAGTTTTAAGTTTTCAGGATTTTTTTTTTATATTGATAAGGATTGTATCTAAGTTTATTTAGTTGGTATCTAAATCTTCTTTTTTGAAGTGTTCCATATAATGGAACCAAAATGCTTCAAGGATGTCTCCTATATCTGATACTTTTTTCCCTTTCTTTTCATGATATATACTACTAATGTTATTTGCTTTAGATTGTACTTTAATTCTTGTAGATAAGTTATGTAGATATCTGGGGGAGTTTATTTTTAATTTTTCAAGGTTTCTCTTAATGACTTAGAAAGCAGACTTAAGGAAGAGGAAACACAGAAAATCTGCTTCTTGAACAAAACACTTGATTGGTTAATAAAGCAGTTGACTTGGAAAATAGAGAGAGGAGAAATAACATCAGGATTTTCAGATTATCTGAAAACACAGAAGGTGGGGATATTATTTCCTTTTTATCAAGCTGGATCCCTGACTTTTTAAATTTAAAAGAAGGACTCTCCTTTGGCATTGAAAGGGAAACCCCTATTCCTGTTATCCTTGTCTGGTGGTGGTGTAGCATTTCCTTGAGGGTGTCAGCCTGTTTATGGCTGCTTGTTTTAAGATTTTCTAGGTTCTCTTTAAAATCATCCATCTTCAAAGACAACTCCTGCAGAGTAGATGCCATCTGTTGTAATTCCTTTTTTAAGGCAGCATCCTGGTGAGAATTCTTTGAGTTGCTCATTTTAACAAGTGAATGTATCTCCAAGTTTTTGACAGGAAATTATTTGTAAAACTTCACCAATGTGTCTAATTATGTAAAGTAGTCCTTTATCTATATTATTTTATACTTTAAAGAAAAATAATATTTTTCCTGTCTTATTTAACTAGTTATATGGAGCTCTAAAGTACTGCTGCTTTCAGTTAGCCATTCAGGCTCTGCCCCCTTGAAATGCACTCTTGACAATTGTAAATGATCGTTCACACACTGGCAACTTAAGTGTTTCTATTTCAAAATGCACAATGTTCTTCCTGAGATTTTTGGCACTGGTAATCAAATACAATAAGTTAACCTTTTCTGAATTTACAGCTTCTTGTCTATTGTTTCTAATGTTAACTATTTGCCTCCTGCTTTATAGCAAATTCAGTGTGGATCACAAAACATGTTACTGGCCTCCTTAATCTTCATCCTGTTTTTATATTGTTAATACTGACACAACATCTCATTTCTCCTTGACAGATGTTGCACAGTTGAAATTATATAGTACTACTAAAAATTAGAATTATTCATAAAATGTGATGCCATATTTTTTAAAAGGCTGTTTATGTATACTGTTTCTGCTTAATTTAAATTAATACCCCACAAACTGCATTATTTACCACAGTTTAGTTAGATGTACTTATAGTAAGCTGTCCTTTTGAGAGAATAAAGACATTTCTTGGTATTTACTAGTTTCCATATATAGGAGCATCCCTTTTGTCGCCATTTAAGAACATAACCTGCCTGTCCTTTGTGGATTATGTCATAAACTTCCTGACATCTGCTTTATGTTTGGCATTAAGTGCGTCTGCGTCTTTATGTAGCTGGCACATGCATGTCCTCGATTAGCAGGTGGAGCATTTAGGCACCCCATAAGCAACATTTCACAATTCTCTGCCACCTGACATACTCCACTATCAGTACCTTGTTCTTTTTTCTTCTCTTATCAGGCAGACTTATAAGCAAGTCCTTTGTAGATTGGAGTCCCTTATCTCATCTCCAGGATGACTAGAAGAATCTACCTCCTTCCCCTGTATTGATTTTATTTCTGTTCTTTATGTAGCTTACTTTGTGTAACAAGTTCCTGTCAACATTTCCTTCTGTTTTGTCTGTGTAGTTCGAACTTTGGTACAACACCACATACTGAAACTATGTTGTGAGCAGAAAGCACAACACGGCTAAAAAACATGACAGCCGATAGTGCTGGCCAGTACTAAGATGAAAGTATGTCTGCAGAAACTGCTGCAGCAGAACACCTGCCTTATCATGTGCATGTCCTACAAACTTCAAGCAAACTAGCCACATGTGCAATATCATCAGCAGCTATGCATCCCCATCATCATATAACATTAGTCATGAATAATACCATGATATAGGAGAAGAGTTGCATAACCTGTTTTATATGACAAATACCTAAACAAAGAAAACATCAGCATACGCCCTGTTTTTAGAAATTATAAGAGACCTGCCTTCCTCCAGCAGCACCAACACATCTTGATTGTCACCCTGAGCATCTTTCATATACTACTGCAGAAGAAAAGTGATGCCAGCTGGGCCCCATCCCCCATGGACATGGTGCGGGAGTAAAGCACTGTAGATACTGCCATGGCAAAGAGTCCACAGCCAAAGAAAGCCATGCTCCACCATTTAGAGATAACATTTCTGTATCAGGCCAGTGATCTTTGGTTTGGGTCACAGAAAGGTAGAAGGATATCCATGCTGCTGTGTTTACTGGGGTGTTTTGCTCCAACAAAGCACAGTTGAAGCCCGGGGAAGAGTATATAGGATGGTTGCATTGACTTACCATATGTAAAATTATTCCACTAACAAGGCCAATGGTACTTTTTAAATAGATGTACTTGACTGTGTGTGTTTTTCCATTATGTTTTTGGCTGAGATCTGCTGGTCCTCTGAAATAATCTGAGGTCCTTGACTGTTTCCTGTGGGGAGGCACTGTAGTGTTCCTGACAAAGCTTTGGCTATCCTTGTGACCCACCAATAAAACACGTTCAGCTTGAGCAATTTTCCACTAGTCCTCTGTGGGACTGTTCCTGATACTGCAGTACACCCACCTTGTTGTCTAGAGGCTGAACAGCTTCAGCGATGATAGACCATTTCCCAGGCCAGTAACTTATTTACACATCTTTTTCCAAGTTGTAGCTTCTTGTGTAGATCCAAAAGACATAATAGAAAGGGAGTTTTTAGTAATGCTGCACTAACCTCTTGACCACATTTGTGTATCGCAGAGCAAAATAAGCATGCAACACACACCATTGTAAACCAGGCTGATCAAGCAGCAGACAAAGAGGAGGCTTCCTAATGAAATGTTGGTGTTGGTACTTAAAATGCAGAGTGCCAACATGCGGGGGGGGGGGGGTACATTGAAAATGCAGAAGAAGTGGTAACATCTAACATCGCTCTTTTGCTTTAAACTTCTTTGCACCCTGAATACCCCATTGTGGAGGACAAGCACTCCACACCCCCCTGGACTTTTATATAAAACTTGAGATTGTCATACCTTGGAGAAAAGGGAATATTCTGATAAATGTCCATCTCAGACTTGTATATGTAAGTAAATAGCCATTCAGTCAGAGCAGTGTGGAACTAGCTAAAGTTGGTTCTGGCATTTCAAACTGTACTCAAAGGAGGATACCAATTTAACACACAGGCTAGTATTGAGCAGCATTTTGCTGTCTCCAGGGATGATGTCACAACACCAGAAGAAAATTATCAGCTTTAGCAATTGGCTTGGCTACTGGTATCATTCCAGTTGGGTCCAATACTTGTCAACCTGGGAGGACATGGTTGACAGGCAATGCTGCTTTTAGGGATGGTCTTTACCTGTCACCTTTAGGCTTTCAGATATTGGCCAAAACATTATCCACCCCTGTAGTGCCTTTTTTTAGGGATTGCCCAACGGACGAACCTTCCAAAATAACAAAAGCTACTTGGGACAAGCTAAAGTTGTTGCTACTCAGTGCTATGAGTCTTCACAAGAAACTGCACTCCCTTGAAGTTCTCCTCACCTTGGGGGAATGCTGACATCTTTGCAATTACCGAAACGTGGTTCAAAGACACAGAAAGCACTCTGGAAGTGCATGACCCATGAAAGAGCAAAAGGCAGAAGTGTAGCTCTACACAAGGGAAAAGCACACCTCAAGACTGGTGATACAATATGACATGCTTGAGCTACTCCATGTCCAACTAACCATGGGAAAATCATTAGTATATTCTTGCTAGCTACAGGTCCCCCACCATGAACCAGAAAACCTATACATCATACCTGAAGTTACTAGAATCACCCACCATCCAGCCCAATACTATAATCATGGGTGATTTTAGTTACTCCTCCATTAATTAGGAGACATATATGACCTCCTAACCTACTGGCTCTAAGATTTCTTGACTTTTATAAATTCATATGCCATGGAGCAGCTAGTCGGCACTCCCACTAGGGAAACAAATATCCTAGAACTGGTATTCACAAATAGGGGAGAGTGCTGCAACCTCCCTAGTGTAATGTCTTCACTGGTAAGATTAAATCACAAAGCAGTCTTCCTGGAAATAAAGGTAAAATTAGCCTCTCCACATAACCCCAAGAAATTTAAGAACTTCTCTAAGGTAAGTTACCCCCTATTAATGGAAGGCATAGCTATTTTTCAAGCTCCCCCAAATCCAGAAAACCAAGAAACCTGTGCAGAGGCATACAGAAAAGTCCTGTACAACCATATTAACAACTACATAGAAATGGCAGTATCCAACCAAAATAAACCCAGGTCAAACCACAAAACACAGCCAACCTGGTGGGACCCTGGTATTAATAGGTTGTACAACAAAAGAAGGAACATCTTCTTGAGAAATGAGGGAATGTGCTGTGCACAACAAAGCAGAAAGTCCCTATTTAGTCTAATCCAGGTGATTCAGGGAACTATTCAAGACTTTGAGATATAAATAGCCTCCAAAGCTAAGGATAACCTAAGGCATTTTTCAGTTATGTCTGCAGTCTTAAGGACAATATACAACAATGTGCAGAATTAGTTGTAGATGGCATCACCTGTACTCAGCCAGAAGATGTGTTAAATCTCTGACCATCTCTGTTTAACCACAGCCTCCAGACTGGCTTCCTCTGATAGAGTGGAGGACAGCAACAATCATACCTTTGCATAAAGGGGGTCAATCTATAGGTTTTAGTTTCATCTGTAAGGCCATGGAAAGATAACACAGGGTCCAGTGTTTGGATATTTTCTACCTAATTTTGCGTTGTCAAGGGCAGGTCATGCCTACTGAATCTGGTGGATTTCTTTGAGAAAGTCACTAAGGCCATGGATAAGGGTAAAACTGTACATACCATCTATCTTGACCTGGTCAAGGCATTTGACACACTTCAGGTATTATAAATAAACTCACAAAACTGTGCATAAATCCCTCCATCAGATGGATAGCCATTTGGCTTATGGACAGGACACATTGTTAAAATGGGTGACTCCAGATACAGCAAGAGGCCAGTTACTGGTGATGTGCCACAGGGTTCATTGCTGGGACCACTCCTGTTCAGAATATACTTCTCTGAATTCAAGGCTAATGTGGAAGGCCTCTATATGACAATTTTTTGCCGACTGCAAGCTGGGGGCAATCATTGAATTCTCCAATGACATAGATATCCTTAAAGAGGGTCTAGATCAGACAGATGATTGGTGCCAGCACCATGGCCTAAAAGTAAATGCGAAAACATGCATTATATTCTTTAGAAAGTCAAATGCCCCTGTAAATTACAACATCAGTAGCACATCACTAAGAGTAGACTCAGAAGTGAGAGATCTAGGTACACTATAGATACATAGTAGACTGAACTTTGACCATCATGTGTCCACAGTAGTGAGGAAGGCCTTCTGTGTGGCACAACTTATAGCTAAAGGTGTGGCATCTAGATACAAGGAAATTATAGTCCTGCTCTACTAGTCCCTCATTAGACCAATAATCGAGTACAGTATTCCATTTGGCATGTACTTGACTAAGCACTTACAGCAGCTGGAGCAACCTCTTGAGATTCCTCACAAAGAAAATATAGGGTGTGAACAACATGTCCTTGCGGATAGACAAAAAGCCCTATCCCTTTATTCTCTCTTCTACTGACTACTAAGGGGGTGATCTATGCCTGACCTACAAGAAAGAACTCTCAAATCCATCCCTGATGGAGCTGCTACACATCCACAAGTCAAACAGTTTAAGGGTCACCTGATCTAAGAATCTAAACTTAATCAGCGACTCAAACAAAACATGCTGTAGAGACAAATGTGTTTTGGAGATTGCTCCTTCTTTGAAACAGGCTTCTTATTCACATTAAGTAGAGTTTTTCCCTGGCCCTTTTCAAAGGTAGTTTGGATCAATGCATGGAGAATCGCAGATCCACATCTGGGGTAGTGCCTATGTCCCTTATAGATGGGGCAGTCTGTAATCTACTCCTGGCATAGGTACAAACCCATGCCATCCTCTTGCCTATAGGAACCATATATTTGGAAAAATCAGGTTATATTAGATAGGCTTGTAAGGGTCTTAAGCCGTTAGCCTAATAATCTCCTATGAAACTATGAACTCACAAGGTCTTCCTTGCTCTTTGTGATGATCAGGTATATGTTACACCTATGTACTGCAATGAGATGTGTACATTGTCAATTTTAACAATCCATAATGCAGGATGTTCTGTAGTCCTATCTCTCCTTCATTCTTACTGATGGGATCGGGACTCGGCCTATTTACAAGATCAAAGTCTTCTAGTTGGCTCTTGGCTAGGTAGGTATCCCATGGTGCACCAGTACAATCCCCAGATCTCGTTTGCCGTGTTGACGAGTTCGGATGCGCTTCTTCTTGGCCGTGGCTAACTTTTACACATTTTGTTCAAAACTTTTGGATAATCTTCTATTTCACATTTTGATAGTGTTATATAGCATTTTATAGCTATAGTTAGTGTAGTGTTGCAGTTAGAATAGTTAGCATTTGTTAGAGCGCCTTTTGTGTGCATTTCTTTAAGTACAGTTGGCCGTTGGCCTTATAGTACTTGGTATCCTGTGTGCCATTTTTCACTTGGTTTATATGTAGATATAGACTTCTATATTACTGTTTTCATACCTTTGATATTAGCAGTTGTAGGCCTTTTTGCACTTAGTTTAGGTTGTGTGTGCTGCTTTAAATCCTTATAAGTAATAACTTTTTTGCGGAGCTTTCCGCTTGCTGTTATTAGTGTTGCTGACAGAACGAGGTTCTGTTGACCTTGTTCTTTGTGAGTCTCTCTACTCGTTTCTGTACCCCTTAGGTCCGTTTTAGTTAGAGGACCTAGTCCTCCCACTTCTTTTGTGTGTGTGTGTCTGTGTGTAAGTTAATCTTCTGTGAGATGTCTAAGGAAGGCAAGGACCATAAGCCATCTGGCTTTAAAAAATGCATAAAATGCTCACAGATGATGTCCATAACGGATGGCCACAGTAACTGCGTTTACTGTCTTGGGGCCATCCACGTACAGGAAACTTGCTTATTTTGCCACTCTTTTAGTGCTAGTGTGTTGCAAGAAAGAAAAAATAAGCTCATTCTTAAAGGTCTCCTAAAGCCTTCATTTGAGGAAGATCTGGCTAGCTCTTCCTCTGCTAGATCTTGGGGATCTAAAAAGGAAAAGTCCAAATCTTCGGAGGCCCTCCCCGGCACCGTCTGTGCACCTGAAGGCTTTTGGGTCTCAACTTTCAGCCTCTTGGGTGTCTCCGCCCTTAGATGAACTTGAGCTAGTTAGTCGGAAGGTGTGGGATACTCCTGATGCCGTGGAGCCAGTCCCCAGGAGACCAAATAAGTTTCTTTGTGCACCCAGAGAAATGGAATTTTTGTCTAAAGGTGTTCCTGTAAATGACATGATGGTGGCGGCGGCCACTAAGAAGGAGCTAGCGGAAACTTCTTTTGTTCATCTGCCAAATAAGGAGCCTCTAACAATGGACAGATACGGGAAGCGTATCTTTTTTCATCAGCGGCATTTACTCTTGGATCGCTGAACTACCTTACACACTTCATGAGGCTTCAGAGAGATCCCCTTAGGAGTTAGGAGATTCTGTACAAGATACATGTACTGATGGAGTCCCTGACAAGGTGTCTGCCCAGTTGTCCACCTTGAACTCTATTGTCAACTCGTCCATGAGGCTTATCTTGTATGCAGCCGATGGAGCGAGTAGAGCAGCGGGTTCAGGAATTTCCCTAAGACGTCATTCCTGGATGTTTGCGTAATTTTGCGGAACCGTTTAAGTGTACCTTTACCAACACCCCCTTCGGTTCTTCATTGTTTGGACACAATTTAAAGACACACTCACCAGTGTGCTCAAGAAGGAAAAACACTCTCTGCCATGGGAGTACGTTTTACTGTCACCTCTAGGCCATACCCCAAGGGTCAGAGAGGTGGTAAAATGTGGTTCAAGAAGTTCCAGAGGTTTTTCAAGATGCAAAGGGTGACTCCTCCTTCAGAGGAGGAGGATGAAATGGTAGATGGTGCCCTAGAGGTGGGGCGGACCGCAAAACCAGGGAGGCCGCGATTCGTTTCGGGGCCGGCCATACCAGATTTCCTGATATGGGGCCCTGGAGCTGGTCGGGGGGGGGTCGCATTTCTTTGTATCCAGAAGCCTGGCTAAGTATCGCTTAAGACAAATGGGTACAAAGAATTATTACCAGAGGTTATGTCATACCCTTTTCTCTGCCACCCAATGTTCCCAAGAGGATCCCAGATGTTCCACCCAATCATAGGGATCAGGCAACTGTGGAGGTCATCCAAAGAGAGTCATCCAAACCATCCCAGCAGACCAAATAGGATCCTGAACTTGCTCCAGATTCTTTTTAGTGCCAAAACGTACAGGGGACTCTAGGCCCATCTTGGACCTCAGCATATTGAACAAATCAATAGAGAAGGACAAGTTCCGGGTGGTCACACTGCAGTCTGTTCTCCCGCTACTAGGGAAAGACACTTGGATGTGCTCAGTAGACCTCCAAGGCGCTACCACATAAAATTGGACAGGCATCGAGGAGTCCTCTATGCTTCCGGCTGGGAGACAGTCATTACCAGTTTCGTATTCTGACCTTTGGTCTCACCACAGCCCCCAGGGTGTTCACCAAGTGTATGGCAGTAGTGACAGCTCACCTGAGACATCAAAGATTCCAGGTGTTTCCGTATCTGGACTGGCTCCTGACTGCCCCCACCAGGCATCTACTTCTTCAGACCAGGGACATTACCATTCAACTTTGTGCCCAGTTGGGGATTTCTATCAACTGAGAAAAATCTGCCTTATTGCCCTCGCAATTTGTGAATTTTATAGGCACAGAGATAGACACAGTAGACATGTTGGCTCATCTGCCAGTAGAAAGGGCACAGAATCTGGTTCTTCAAATTCACCATCTTCTCCCTCTACGAGAAGTCAAAGCCAAGACTATTCTGAAGCTTCTAGGGACAATGGCTTCCACCATACTACTAGTGCCGCTAACCAGACTACACATGAGTGTTCTTCAGTGGCTGCTGTCGTCTCAGTGGTCCTTTCAACACCTGCCGTTATCTCATCACATCCTGCTGATAGACTCCTGCAAGAAGGACCTAATTTGGTGGACTCAACCCAACCAGTTAACCATGGGTACTTCATTTGTCCCTCGCCAACCCGTTGCCACTGTGACCACAGATGCCTCACAAGGTGGGGTGGCATTATCTAGGCAGGACTGTCCAAGGCACATGGCAAGATCATGAGGCTCACCTGCATATCAATGTTCTAGAGAGGAGGGCGGTGCTCCTGGCGTTGCAAGCACTTCACGACTTTCTACCTCTTGGGATGATTGCGATACAATCAGACAACTTGTCGGTAGTATGGTATATCAACAAACAAGGTGGAACCAGATCATACCCACTTTGTCGAGAGGCCATTCGGGTTTGGAAATGGGCGATATCTTCCCAGAGTTTTCTGGTGGCAGAGCACATTCTAGGGACAACCAACATGATAGCCGACAAGCTCAGTTGGGCAATCTTGATGTCTCATGAGTGGTCTCTGAAACAGGAAATAGTGGAGCAGATTTTACGCAGATGGGGACAGCCTTCCTGCGATCTCCTTGCCAGTCTGATCAATGCCAAATGCAGCAGCTTTTTCTCCCTCATCCCTCCTCCGGGGGAGTCACTGAGAGACGCACTTGTTCACGGTTGGCCCTTGAGTCTCCTTTATGCTTTTCCTCTTCTTTCTTTTCATACCCAAGGTTATTCAGAAAGTGAAACAGTTGGGAATCAAATTGATCCTCATTGCTCCTTACTGGCCTCGTCAGGTTTGATTCCCTTTCTCGGGCCTCTTCTCCTGGACAATCTTTGGATTCTGGACCCAGTGCCAGATCTCTTGACGCACATGTCAGGTTCGCTTCATGACACGTTACACACCCTCAATTTGACAGCTTGGTTGCTCCAGTTCCATCCCTAGTCAGGCTTCATGTCTTCTCACCCTCCGTGACCCATATCCTAACGTTCTCTCATAAACCCTCCACTAGGAGACTATATTCCAGTAAATGGAGGAGATTCTCTATCTGGGCTGAGAAAAAGAATGTTTACCCTTATGCTGCCTCCATTCCGGTGGTTTTGGAATTCCTGTCTGAGCTTTTCCACCAGGAATCTGCGGCTGTCACTATTAGGTTTCAATTGGCAGCAATTTCTAATTTTCATCTAGGCATACAAGATTTTAATTTGATGTCACGTAGGCTGTGCAAAACCTTCCTCAAAGGTGCCACTTTAAGACCTCCTTTTCAAGAACCTATTGCTTCATGGGATTGAATTTTGTGCTATCCGAATTGACGTCTCCTCCCTTTGAGCCTTCTTATTCATCACCTTTGAAATTTCTGTCTTGGAAGACTTTGTTTTTTGTGGCTATCACATCTGCCAGAAGGGCGTCAGAGTTACAAGCACAATCTGTAAAACCCCCTTATCTGATTTTCACAAAGACAGAATATCTCTTCGTACTAATCCATCCTTTGTCCCCAAGGTCTCTTCCCATAGCACTTTGAACCAATCCATAGAACTTCCGGTGTTCTTCCCAAATCATTCCAACGCAGCAGAATACAGGTTTCATCGGTTGGATGTTCATAGACAATTACGTATTTATTTACACTGAACTAAGACTTCAGGAAGTCAGATCAATTATTTGTTTCCTTCTCCGAATTCAGGTCAGGTTTACCAGTTTCCAAAGTAACCCCCTCAAATTGGATATCTAGCTGTATAGCTTACATTTTACACCTCTGAGGGTAGGCCTTTACCTTTCAAAATCAAGGCTCATTCTACGAGATCTCAGTCTACCTCTGCAGCCTTTCAAACCAGGGTCCCACTTGATAATATCTGTGCAGCAGCAACTTGGGCTACCCCTCACACTTTTATTACTCATTACAAATTAGATTTAACCTCCAGAGGTAGAGCATCCTTTGGTTCCACTATACTCAGGAGTATTTTTCCTTGAGCCACCGAAGAATAAGGTGCTAGGGACGCTGTCCCATCAGTAAGAATGAAGGCGAGATAGGACTGCAGAACATAAAGAAGTTATGTACTCACCATAACGTTCCATGTTTGTAGTCCATCTTGCCCTTCATTCTTACGAACCCATCCTCCTACTCCCATCCTGGAAGTACCTGGAGACAGGTCAGTATTGTTATAATTATTCACTGGAGACCTTTTTATTATTGGCTTCTTTTGGTATGTTGGTTATTATTTCTCCTAGTTAGCAGCAAACAAGATCAAGGGATTGTACTGGTGCACCATGGGATACCTACCTAGCCACGAGCCAATTAGAAGACTTCGAGCTTATAAATAGAGTCAGAGCCGAGGATCGGCTCTGATCCCATCAGTAAGAATGAAGGGCAAGATGGACTACAAACATGGAACGTTATGGTGAGTACATAACTTCTTTTTTTTGAGCATACACCTAATACTGTAACACACAATATGTTGTACAGAGATGCTGTATTACCTCTACACAGCAGTAGGCACATGTAGATTGATACAAGAAAAGCCATGGAATATTGATATTGACAGCATTCTTAACATTTTGGCGATCAGAACAGACATGTATGAGAGAGAGACCCTGCCACTGTGAGCACAGTTTGTGTAGAGTACAAGAGAACCATTGATGCCTGATAGGACAACAGCTGATAGGATCAAGTCTAGCTGATGTGTGCCATACAGCACACCAGTTTAATAAATGATCCACTCACTACTTGTGCCCCTATTATGCTCTGCTGTACTATGCACACAGTTGCATGATCAGTATCACTAGGGGCTAAAGCACATTTGTCAGTTGAAACCACATAATGCCATGATCTGTTCTGCACATAGTCTCACAGCCAGCACCAGCAAGAGCTACAGCAAGTTTAGCATTGTTAGCCATATGCCACACTGCATTGAACACACATTTGAATAATGTGCATCAATGTGCTAGGTATAATACCATTCTGTAGTAAATATCCATTCACACATCCAGCACCTTTGAGGATTCCAGTGCTGTGGAAAGTGGTGCCTCCGTAATGCTGTACTGTGTTGTACACGTAGTTAACATGACCAGTACCAGTGGAGCCTGTAGCATGCTGGGCACTGGGTATCCACATTGTCATGTGGGAATGAGTACACAGTGCCTTTTTGGTCAGGGTTGCTCTTTCAGTGTGTTGTACAGCAGACTCTTTCTAAACTGTCATGTTTGCCTGTAGAAGTACTGTGGCGCAAATGAAGCCTATGGACAAGGTGCTGTGGCTAGCATGTTCTCTAAAATTGTAGAGTTTGTGTCCATGTTATGTTAGTAAGTTGCCATTTCTGAATTTTGTTCCTCTAGATTTTGGTGGTGTGTTTCTGTTTTGTATATCTTGTGTGATGTGCATACCTCTTAGAACAAGAAATCTAGGTAAAGCCAAACATAATGGGGGACAAAAGCCCAAAATCAGAGACAAATTTAAACTTTGGCTCTTATAAACTTATGAAGTTGCTAGAATAATTTGGTTTGCATTACCATGGACTTTCTGAATGATATGAAGTATGAAATTTAAGCAAATGTCATTGACTTTAATCCTTAATGAATTTTCAGGATACCACAAATTTTTATGAGGAACGCACCAAAAATATGAGTGAAAACTCAGACGCTTCCAAAGAAATCTGGATAGTTGAGAGCTATTTGAACTGTAATATTAATGCATGTTTGCTGAAATGCAGTTTCATTTGCATGCGTAGTACACAAGCCGTTCACATAATGCATATGGCATTTTAAGGCATATCTACAATTTTTCATACATCGTGTTGCTTAGTGCATTATTCTGCTGGTTTGCACATTGTCCACCATGATTATGAATTTTATCCATAATGTTCTTGCAGTGTCTTCTTTTACATAAAGTACTTCTGCATTTCCATTGTATGTCTTCTTTCCTTCTTTTAGAAAATATTGTTCCCTTTACTGTGCTGATATAATGTGTAATATACTGTCTTCATCTTATTTGCTTTTCTACCCATTGTTTTTTCCATTATAACTATGCCTAGTTTCTGCATAGGACACTTAAATGGTGAAATATGTTAAAATAATTGATTTAAGGTGGTGCTGAAAGTAGTAAATAATACTGTTTTCTCACTGAATATTCTTAGAATATGAAAAAAAGAAAAGGCAGGACCTGCAGATGCCGTAAGAGAAAGAAGCAGCCTCCAGCATCTGTGTATGGAGGTACGAATTCTTAAATGTTGTGAGATGAATTTGTACTTAACATTAGTGATGGAACAACTTTTTTTGTTTGTTTTTTGTGAAGTCATTCTGTTTGTAGTAAATATCAGTAAGTGAAATGACAGTTTACATGTTTGGAAATTGGAACTTTTTACTTTTTTGAATTTTGGTGTTACCATCAAACTAGTTAGAGAGTTTCATCACACAGTGTCAAATGAAAGAAGGTAGCTGACCAGCCATAAGTGGAGTTGCTATGAGTTTCAAAAAGTTTTATTGTACATTTTTATTGCTTTGTGTAAATTCTGTATTTTTATCATTTGTATTGCTATTGTATAGATAAATCCTCATCAAGCATGCATATAAATATGTTCTCTTACTTTCCTAATAAAATTCACTTTGAACATTATATAAGAAATACACTCCTTGCTCCAGGCATCCATTATTTTAACAATATTTTAATCTAAGCAGCATTATCAGATATTCCATGGGGAACCATTCTCAGTAAGAATCAAACTTCTATTACTCTACAAACCAAACTTAATTGCATCTCCAGATCTTTACTTTATTTTCAGCTTTCAGCTTAAATACTTATACCATTTCGCATTTGCCTTTGATGTAATAAGCTATTTTCATACAGTTTCTCAATTTCTCTTAATTGCATATCTCCCCATTTTATTATGTCATTTATTTTGCCTGGCTTTTTAATTTTTCATCCAACTTATTTTCTTTTCATTTTCCATCATTGCATGCTAATGTTTGTTATATTGCATAGGTGTTTGCAGTGCTATACATGCCTCCTTATGAAACTCTTTCGTCAGACTGACCTATCAACATGTCTTGCATTCACATTCTAAACCTCTTCAAACCACTAGTTCTCTTACAGTCCAAACTTAGTGCATTTTAAGCATATGTAAGAAAAAGGAGAATGGAAAATGCCTACCTGCACCATTGGACTAATCATTTACGTTTCTTGTTTATTTTCTGTCACCCATTAGCAGCACCAGCAGGGGTCAAGGAGATTCTGCATTTCTTTAACCACTGATCCGATGTTGTTCAGTTTCATCTGATTCAACACATGGGGTTGTAGGATCTGATCAGATCTGTCCTCTGCACCATCTCCGAAGCTTCATGGATCCAGGGTTCTGACTCCTTCCTTGCCCATAATTTCCTTCACTCCACCTTAGTACCTCAGATTGAGTTTGCTTCACCAAATTGAAAATTTATAGAAATAACCCATTCAAGGCCAGTTACTAACTTGACAGGAAATACGTAGGAGAGAATCACAGTTTGAAAAGGACTGTTCTCAGAGAGAGTGTAAATGAGATCCATTCAATCCCCACAAACCAATAGGTGATTTGGAAGTGGGCAGAAGGGAGGGAGGTTGAACTGGACAAAATCTGGCAACACGGCTCCTTCGTTATGTTAAATACATAACTTTCATATCCAGTGTTGTCTATTTTCATCTGATTCAACACATGGGACAGATTCCCACACTGTTTTTACCTGTGTGGTATCAAGGAAGAATGGTTGTGCCATTGGAGGAACGTGATCTGAATTGTACATCCACTTTATAATGAGACACAAAGGTGTGAACATTTGACGAGGTAGCAGCAGCACAAATATCATTAATGGGAAGTCTTCATAAAAGCTGCTGAAGTGGCTGTTGCTCTTGTAGAATGAGCTTTGGGCTTCAATTGCAGGGATAGGCCCTTTTTAGTGTATACATAGGAAATGCAGTCTGATTGTTTGTTTCTTTTGGCTTTTCCCGGTTAGGGGTCGAATGATTGGCAGTAGATTTTTATATGCTGGCTTGCCGGGCCTAACGCACAACCTTCAACGAAGGAACGCCCATTCACGCATGTCGACACACAGAAGACG
Organism: Protopterus annectens; assembly: GCF_019279795.1. Taxonomy (NCBI): domain Eukaryota; kingdom Metazoa; phylum Chordata; order Ceratodontiformes; family Protopteridae; genus Protopterus; species Protopterus annectens. Next base: position 1,750,821,028 of record NC_056735.1, read on the forward strand.
CTCTAACTGAGAATCGAACGGGCAACGTCTAACTGTGAGGCGACAATGCTACTGCAGCACCACCACTGATAACCATCTTAAATAGTAACCTTGGAAACTGTTTTGCCCAGTTTTGGTCTAGAAAAGACAATGAACAATTTATCAGATTTCCTTAAGTGTTTTGTTCTATGAAGGTAAAATATGAGCTGGGGATGAACATCCAACATATGCAGAATATAATCACCTTTGTTTGAGAATCTGGGGGAAAAAACACTGTTAGGATGATTCATTGATCCGAATTTGCTTTGGATGCCACTTTAGGAAGAAAAGATGAGTTAGTCCATAAGGAAACTTTGCCTTTGTGGAAGATCAGGTAAGAGAGGTTGCAAGAAAGGGCCTGTATCTCTGAAATGCATATGTTTGATGTAAAGCCACAAGAAAAATTGTTTTCCAAGAAAGGAACTTCAAATCTGCTGATCCTGCTGATTTGCAGGTAGGCTGAATTAATGCTTGGAGCAAAATAATAAGATCTCGTGGAGGGGCTGGGTCTCTTGATTGGCTGTCATAGGAGGAGTGCTCCCCTCAGAAAGGCTTTAGAGACTTTTAGTGATGCTGTGGAGTGCAATTCTGACCTGTGTCAAAACCTGAGATTTCAGCCATTTGTGCTTTGGTGAAACTGGAACCACTAGGGAAAAGCAAAAAGTCCATTATGGAAGGGATGGGAACTGAAAATGGATCCATTCCTTTTGATATACTTTAGCAAATGGAAAAGGTTTTCTATCCATAGTTAAATTTTTTTTGTTGATTGTTTTTGGGAGGTTGAAATAATCTGAACAACCAGTGCTGGAAGCGTGGCATCTATGGCCAAAGTCAGAACTGGAGGAACCAAGTAGTTCGTTTCATGACTTTCTGGCCTGGTCATTTGGATACTGATCCAACATTCATGGGATCAGAGAAACAATTTGTACATTTCTCATTCCTATAGAATCTTCGATTATAGGTTATCTGATGATTCTCTGCTACTTTGTGATAACACCAAACATTCCCAGAAGTAGTTGTCTCTAAATGTTGTATATAGCTGAATAAGGTGCCCTCTTGAATATCTGTACGAGACACTGTACAAGTTTGTGTATTTTACTCTTTCATAATAATAAAAATTTTTACATCCATGGATGTCCTTGGTATATTTCTCCTGTCCTCCTTTCAGTTTTACTTATGGTTTGTTTTCTTGTAGGGCGTCCATATTGTTGCTCCATACTCTGATTTGGGTCTAATGTAACTAACAATCAATGATTTCATCATTTCTGATTTGCTAAACTTTATATATCATTTCAAGCAACCAATAGTTCTATAGCTATCTTAACCAATTGGTTTATATGATTATTAAAGCTCAAACCAGGAGCTACCCATATACTGATATCCTTAAATTAATCTAAAGTTTCAATTAGTGTGTGCTTTATTAAATATTCACCTTTCAATTTAAGTCTCCCAAATCTCATCTACTTAGTTTTTGATGTATTTATCCGCATATTATTTTGCTGTGTCCAGATTATCAATTTATTCAAGTTCTTTTACAGACGTTCCCTAAACATGTTATCAGTTTACCCATTTTTAAGGCATCTGCATACATACTGTAGAACATCTCAGATGAAAAAGATAAATCCGAATGATGCAGTCTAAACAAATATGGGTCCAGGACAGAGTCCTGTGGGGACATCCTGACTATAACTTCGAATTGCACCTGTCCAATTGCTTTATAAAACTAGCCATGTCCTGTTTGTAAGCCATGCAACTGTCCATCTTAAGTGTACATCTGTGCCTAATTGTTGTAATTTATTTATTGGTGTTTTGTGTACCTTATCAAAAGCTGAAGTTAAATCTATATAAATTGCATCACAGCATGATTTTTCATTTATAGCTACCATTGTTATTATAAAACATCATGTTACAGGTGGTATTAGATCTATTTTCACCATATGTATGGTGATAAATGGTTTAAAGTTCCAACCCTTCCATTTCTGACAATAATTTATCCAATATAACTGTCTCCAGGATTTTTCCACAACAAGAAAAAAAAAGTTAAGTTGTGTGTCTGTAGGATGCTGGGTTTGTCCTAATTTCCTTTGTCTTAAAGATGGGTATAACAAATGCATGCATCCAGTCTTGAGAATCTCCCCCATATTTATATGACCTAGTGAGGAACAGATATAAAGATACTGTAAATTCATGCCAAGGTTCTCAGATCATTTCTACTAGTTCATCTCCTCCCTGTTCTTTGCTTGGGTCCAGTTAGTGTAGTTCTTTTTCAGTATAGTCTAATTTGATTACCCACATGTTACTGGGACAAATTATCACCCTCTTTGTGGAGCTAAACTGCTCTGCATAAGATGTTGTAAAGATATATATATAATCTGTTGCATCTAAGATTTTAGAATCTACACACAGTTTATCAATTTGTATGTCTTTTATTTCTACCACAGTTAAGTATCTGTAAAATGTTTCCTATTATGCTCAATATCAGTATGTAAATTTCATGATGTTTTTTTCTTTATCTTGTCTTACATTGTTTAATTTGTGTGTCCCACTTGTTTATTTCAGTTTTCAAAGTCGTAGTTAGACTTGTTTTCCATTTCTTATATTTTTTATTTCTTATTTTAATCAAGTATCATGTTCTTATGGAAATCTATCCTGATGAGTGTCTAGATCCTAATGTTAAACATTTGTTTTTAAATGTTTGCATTTAAATGCTTTCTCTTTCAAAACCTGCCACATTCCTTCTGCAGTTTTTCCACTGAATGCATTACTCCAATTAATTGTACATAATGAATGCTTTGCTTCCATATAATTTATGAATCTTGTGTGTATTGGTTTAGATTACAGTTTGGCAGAAATATCTAGCAACAATTTAACTTTTATAACACCATGATCACTGCACATCAATGGTTGCAAAGCTTGTCATGAAGTAACAGTAATTTAGGAACACAAATTTTAGTATGTTCTGTCCCCTGGTGGGCTTTTTTTACACAGTTTGAAGCAATTATTGTATTATCCTTCCCTCCTGTGTTTCATGCAAGAAATGTAAAAATTCCTGTAGGTCATCAGCACTTGACTTTGATGGTCTCTACACTATAATAATTGTTATATGTTCAAGAGTTATCTTTATTGTTACAGTTGCACAATCCACAGTATTGGTTTTATCATTGAACATGTAGTAGTCACAGGTCTCATAACAATTGTTAACCCCTGTCATAACACCTCCACCTGATATTTTGTTAGAATGACTGTTACAGTAAAAACATTTATACCCTGACAGAACTGGTTTCTAGATGTTGTTCTTTAATCATGTTTCACAGCAAATGACCTCAAACTTTTGGGAACAGTAATCAAGTTTGTTTTTAATGGAAAATTTGCTAATGCTCCTAGCCTTACAACCATCAGAGATGCATCAAATGTTGCTGTCTGTGAACTGTTACATTTTTGACCTAGCAAAAAATCCTGTCTTTTGTTTGTCAAATATTGCAAAATATCTGCTGCAAAAATGTTCTTCCCTTATCTTGACAAGTGCACATCACCCTGTCTAATTATATGTGGCCAAAATTAGCCTTGGATGCTGTACATATTTCCATTTTCAAAAGCATGACATTTTTTTCATGTAGATGTTTACCCCTAAAATATATTTTCATTCACAGTGGCATGACTGTCCTTTCTAGATGTGATTTATGAAAAATACATGCTAACATCTGTACAAACTATGTGCAAGTTCCCTACTAACACTCGGAGAGTCCTTGTGGATGAGATTGTTTGTACCAACTTGAATAAAACAGATCAATACTTACCTGCTTTAAGGCATTCAAAGGCCTTTCTCACATCCTTTATTTTTGTTTCTGGCGAGCATAACCCTATTTGATGTTCATTTATCTTCTTTACAAATGTAAGTATCAGTTCCTCTAATAATTGAATCTGCAATTACAAGAATTTAATTTTCTAACCAGATCTGAAGAATCCTAAACTTCTAATTCAGTAATATCTGCTCTATTAGTTGTTAGATGTCGGGTTCTTCCACTTGCCATCAAGCAGAGGTGCATGTTAAGAAAAAAACAAAGATCTAAGCATCTTCCGGCCTTTAAGTGCCTCTGTCAGATTGGGATGCTTTTTTTGATTAAGGATTTAATGGCTCTTAAGCCTCCTCTTGTTGTTTCTCTGTCCTTTACCTCTTCTCCCATTAGGAGGGTTAGAGAACAATAGTTTTCAGAGGATTAGTCTTCATCTGATGAATATTCCTTGGGATATTCAACTCAAATTACATCTCCTTTAGCATGTCCTTCCCCCAAGGAAGAGTCCAGTGGTGCAGATTATCCAGTGGAAGAAATATCTTTTGAGGAAACTCTTAACAAGATGAGAGAATCCTTTAAAAGTGACTGCTCTCAGGTCTCTGAGGTGCAAAAAGGATATTATAACCTTTTACAAATGGAACTGCCTTCTCCTTCTGCTGTGCCACCTGTATTACGAGCATTTTTTAATAATTTTTCTTCTGCTTCTAAGGTCCCTGATTCACAGGCTCCTGCACCTATTTTATAAGGTGCCTGAAGATTGTAGATTCCATTACAAATGCCCTTCAGCTGATTCTGCTGTGGTATCGTTGCTTCAGGCAAATCTTCTTGGTTATTACCATCCTCTGAGCTTTTGCCTTCAGATAAGGAGAGCAAGATTATGGAAAGACTTGGGAAGAAGGTTCAAACTTCTGCCACTTTAGCTTTCTGTGCCTCAACTATCAAACACACATGTCCATATATTCTTTGGCTCTTCTTTCTCAGGCCTCTCAAGCTATTTCAGAGCTTTCAGATTCTGATAATAAAAAACAGATTATATCCCTTTTAGGAGCTTCTTCTCAAGTGGCTCATCACTCAAACACAGTTATGATGCAGCAGAAGCATCATCTAGAGCAGCTGCTTCTGGCTCTGTCCTTAGAAGGTATTCTTGGTTGAGGCTTCAACCACTGACAGATGACATCAAAGCAAAACAGATTGATGTTCCTCTGGGTAACAATGCTCTTTTTGGTACTGCAGCTGCAGACTTCTTTACTAGAAAAGGGGAAAGGAACTTCAGGACTTGAGACACATTTTTGTGTCCCCTGTCCATAAATGTTATAGAAATTTTCCTTCTAAATAATCTTTTGTTAGGAGACAGACCCGTCCTTCTTCCAGAACTAAGGACTGTTAGAAGACCTCCTCAGCCTAAAACTTCTGTTTCAGGTTCTACTCCTAAACAGCCCTTTCCAGATACCGTGTAGTCTGGGACTACCAACCACTTCCGAATCTTGCTCCTCTTTCTTTTTTTCTAACCCTGTCTCTTCCAACTTGGGCAAGTATAACTCAGGATTCCTGGGTTCTCTCTATTATCCAATATGGATATTTCATGACTTGGAAAAATCTTCCTCCTTTCAGAGGCATTCCTCAGCCTCCTCCAAGCCAGTTGGATTTGTTTCCATAGCTTTTAAAGGATTTACTTAAACAGTTTAGCATGTTCACCTGGACCAAAGGGGAAGGCGGTTTTACTCCAGAATGATTCTTGTGCCCAGAAAGGAAGGTACTTGGAGACTCATTCTGGACCTTTCCCATTTAAACAACTTTATTCTAAAGGTTCCTACTTTCCTCATGCTATCTTTTTACAGACTTTGTTTCCTCTAATTCTTTCTCAGGCCTACATGGCCTCTCTGGACATCAAGGACACATATCTTCACATACCTGTTCATCCTCTTTATAGGAAATTTTTGTTTCTCTGTGGCTTCCTTGTTCTCTGCCTTGTCCTTTCACAAAGTTTGTGGCCCTTATGATTGCTTATTGCAGGATACCTGGATGATCTCCTTTTTCTGGCTCCTATTCCAGAACAGTTACTTAGAAATCTGCCGTTTTTCATCTGTCTCCTGCAAAGGTTGTGATTCACAGTAAATTTCAACAAATCCTTTTTTTCCTTCTCAGAATCCTCTTTTCCTAGGGTGGAGGCTAAGAACAAATGTCATGATGTTTTTTTCTTTATTTAGTTACATTTGTTTACTGGGAAAGTCTGACTTGGAATCAAGCCAATTTTCAGCAGAGTAAAATGGGAGGAAGCCAGAGCACCTGGAAGAAATCTACACAAACGGAGGGAGGACATGCAGACTCTGCAGAGAAGGCAATCCAGCTGAGAATTGAACCAGAGACCCTGTTGCTGTGAGGCAACAACTCTACCGCTGCACCACTGCACCTTTTCTTCCAACAGAAAATATTCTGTCTTTCACTTCCTTCTTCCAGAGTCTTCTGTCTCTTCCATCTCTTAACTGCCAGGGAGTTTCTAAGATTACCAACCGACACAATGTAACACCAGAAACTTGTAAATAATAAACCGTCTCAGCTCCCCAGACACTGCAAACTTTAATAGACCAAAAGAGCAAAAAAATACATAATATTTCTATACATGTGAACAGATAGCTTAGCGCTTTCACCCACATACATAGCAAGTCTGATGATGCCTGACTATGTATGTGGGTGAAAGTGCTAAGTTATCTGTTCACATGTATAGAATTATTATGTGTTTTTTCACACTTTTGGTCTATTAAAGTTTGCAGTGTCTGGGGAGCTGAGCCGGTTTATTATTTACAAATTTCTAAGATTACTGGGGTTTACTTCACATGAGGAAGTTTCAGTGGTACCTAAAATCAGTTTGAATGGAGCATGCTCATCTTCTGGAGTTTGTGCTTCCTCTTCTCCCATGCCTGTAATCAGAGCTTCTTTGGTGGATTCAGCAGTTTTCTCTGAATCCAGGTCTTCCTCTTCATCAGTCTCAACCATCTCAAAAGTTGTTAAGAGATGCCTCAGACACAGATTGGGGGGGCAACCTTTTGCATCAAAAAAAGGTGCAGGGTCTCTGGTCTCCTTCTCAAAGGAAAGAGCATATCAATGTCAAGGAAATAAGGACCCTTATACAAGCTGTACAGACTTTCCAGCCTCCATTTCATCCAGGACCTCTGAAAGTGTTTACGGACAATACCACAGTCCTCTGGTATGTAAACGAGCAGGGAAGGACAAACTCGTATCTTCTTTGCAGACTGGCTGTGGTGGCATGGAACTTAGCAGTTCAGTACAAAGTGACTATCAGACAGTTTACATTTCATCCACTCAAAATTTTTGTGGCAGACACTCTAAGCAGGCCCGGGCAGCCACAGTGGTGCAGCGGTTAGTGTTGTTGCCTCACAGCAAGAGGTTCTCCAGTTCGATCATCGGCTGAGGTGCCCTCTGTGCAGAGTCTATATGTCCTCCCTGTGGTTGCGTGGGTTTCCTCCAGGTGCTCTGGTTTCCTCCTACATCCCAAAGACATGCTGTAGGTGGATTGGACACTCTAAATTGGCCCAAGGCTTGTGTGTGTGTGTGTGTGTGTGTGTGTGTGTGTGTGTGTGTGTGTGTGTGTGTGTGTGTGTGTGTGTCTTCTGTGGAAGGTTGGGCCCCGGGCTGGCAACTCGACACTGTAAAATTCTACTGCCAATCATGAGCAGAGAGGTGATCCACTGTGGCGACTCCTAACCAGGAAAAGAAGAGGAAGACACTCTAAGCAGACCCATGACTCAATCTCATGAATGGATGGATGCTTCACATGGATGTGCTTCTGGATTTGGTCCATTGGTGGAGTATTCCTCTAGTGGATCTTTTTGCCTATCCTCTAAACAGACAGCTTCCTCTTTTTTTGTGCCAGAATCCCAGGTCCTTTTGTTTGGAAGATAGAAGCCCCATCTTTGTCATGGAAGGGGATGCTTCTGTATGCATCCCCCCTTTCCTGTCATTCAGAATGTTCTGCTGTAGATTCAGCAGGACAAACCAAAAATCTTTCTGGTGACTCCCTTTTGGCCAAGACAGCATTGGTTCTGTCTTCTGCATTTAGCCAAGGGCAATCATCACAAGTTACCTCACAGGGTGGACCAGCAGCAGCCTTAGGTCAGCTGGTGCCCTAGGCAAAAGGGCTCCACGGCACCCCCCCACACCACCCAGGTGCCCCCATCCTGGTCTACCTACACCAAATAAATACTGGAAAAGCACCCCGCTACATCGATGCTCTAGGCATCCGCCTAGTTGGCCTATGTGTAGGGCCGGCTATGGGGTGGACCTTCTCACACAGGGCAAGAGATCTTTGCTTCATCCACATCTGTCAACTTTACAACTGACTCTGTGAGTGAAAAACTTTTGATTCCTTTCAGACACTTTTTTTCTGAGGATGTGCTTAGGGTACTGCAGGAGGCCAGAAAACCCAGTACTAGAAGATCCTGTTTATCTAAATGGAAGAAATTTTCTACTTGTTGCATTTCACATAATCTTGATCTGCTGTCTGTTGATATCCCAGTTGTTCGAGGATGTGCTTAGGGTACTGCAGGAGGCCAGAAAACCCAGTACTAGAAGATCCTATTTATCTAAATGGAAGAAATTTTCTACTTGTTGCATTTCACATAATCTTGATCTGCTGTCTGTTGATATCCCAGTTGTTCTTTCCTACTTGTGTGAGTTATGCTTATTCCTCTGTGAAAGTTTGCTTATCAGCCATTTCTGCTTGTCTGCCATTGATTCCCCCTTTAGCTTCTAGACTGGAAGTAAAACTATTTCTTAAAGGTATCCTTCACATTGGTTAGCTCTTTTTAAACCTGCATTTTCAGCTTCCTTAAAGTTTTGTACCTGGAAAACTGTTCTTTTACTAGCCTTAGCCTCTACTATGAGAGTCTCTGAGATTCAAGCTTTAATGGCTTTTCTACCTTTTCTTGGAAACAGGGTGAACTTTGCCCTGTTCCCCAGTGTAGTGCGATCTCAGAGTTGGTATATTTAGTTAGGAGGGGAGTGGGGGACACATCCCCAACATTTGCATGAGTTTGATTTCCATAGTTTTTTTTTTGTGTGTCGTGGTGTCCAAGTGGTTAGTTTCTCTGTACAAAATATTGGTGATTCATTCGTTCATTAGGTTGTGTTCACTGAAGATGTAATTAATAGACCATAAAAAATCACGGTAGTCCACGTTGCAATAAAGGCTGTCTTCCTAAATCCAAAAAGGTTCTCCACCACCACTTCCAAACATCAGAAAAGTATCACAGAACTTTTATTGAACAAATACATGTAGGTTTAGTGCTTTCATCTCCACACTGGAGACCTCATCAGTACCATGTATCAAACTCACTGCAAACCTTATAGACATATAAAATTTAAAATTTAAAATTAAATGTAGTGGTGGTGAACCTTTTTAGATTTAGGAAGACGGCCTTTATTGCAACGTGGACTACCGTGATTTTTTTCACTGAAGATGTATCGCATTTTTGAATTTCAGGTAGGTGTAATTTCGCTTAACCAAAGTAGACCCAAATAATGACATGCATTTGAGTTTCAGACTTATTTCTTTCAGAAAATTCATGTTAACACAATTCTTTTATTTAAGCAGCTTTGTAATTTTATAATAGCAATAATTAAAATCTGTTTCTATTTTAGAGCCTTTGTTCCCCCTTTATTTTAGGCTTTATACAGATTTCTTCAGCTGAAAGACCCACAGGTATGCAAACATCTTGACAGCTGTTGCTGCCAGTAATCATCTCACTCACTATCTCTCACGCACACCTCTGCTTCAGAAAATGCATTCTAACAGAAGTCCTGTTGTTCTAGCAACTTTCTAAGTCTATAAGAGCAATATTTAAAATCCATCCCTATTTTTGGTCCTTTGTTTGTTAAGACTTTGAGAGGTATGGCCGAGAGGTACGGACATCTCTTAAATGATGCTGCTGCTGCTAGGAGAAAGCTCGATCGCTCTCACTTTTACACACACACACACACACACACACACACACACACACACACACACACACACACACACACACACATGCTTTTTTATTTAAATTTTTTTCTTTTTTCTTTTACACTCGCTAAGCAGCACTTAGCATGTGTAAAAGAATGGCAGCCATTTATTTTTTTCTGTCTGAGCTCCATGGCAGCTTGATATGCTGTCTTGAAGTGGTAGACTAGTTTTACAGTGGGCATTACTTGTACATTAATAGCCTGCTGGAGAACTTTTGTTTTCTAATCAGGGTGCTGATGTACAGTTCACCCATTCTCTAAAAGTCGTTAGTGCAACAGAAATATACTCAAATATGTAGTTATGGGAAGTGTCTAACAAACTATACTGTGTGAGACTGAGCCATTTATTTCTTAACCAGGTTGAGAGCACTGCAGCCCACTTATTCTTGGGTGGGCCAAGAGCCTGTAGGCCCCCTTTTGAGGCAAGAGTCAAAAACTGGGAGTAGGACATCATAATGTGATAATAGGCCCTAATCCCATAAATAAATAAATATATATATATATATATATATATATATATATATATATATATATATATATATATATATGTATAAAACCTCCTACCTATGACAGCTATAACTCCATTATCACTGCTTTTCTAGGGTAATGCATGTATTCATCTCACGCATTCTATGTATTTGTGATTGTGATGAGTAGGAGGTTACAGGTTCTATCTCCATAACCATTGCTGTCAGTTTTGGAGTGTGTAATTGAAACAACAGTATGGAGTTTGACACCCCTGAGGTAGCTTTTAAATACAAAAGGTAATTGGCCTTAAGGGTTCAAATGTGTTCTTATGCCTTAATAGCCATGTATTGCAAAGCCCAAATATGTTCAACACTACCCAGTTCCAGAACCGATTACTACATGGTAACTTCCCAGGATTTTGTCCACCTCAGATCAATCCTAGTACCCTTCAGTACAATCTTATTAGCAATAATTGAAAACTTACCAGAATTATTTTGTGTACACACTAGCACTAGAATGGAGGTGGGGGTGGTAAATGGTGACTCTTCAGCACTAACTCATTCCTTTTCAAGCTTTAAATCAAAACCAAGAACACAACTTTTTATGTTTACCCTTAAAAAGATATCCTTTTAAGTATTTTAACTGGTAAGTATCTTTAAGCTGTTATCACTTGTAAGTACAGATGACAAACTTTTTGGTGCATAGATAAAATGCATATAATCCCTTTGCAGAAACTAAACCATCAGCCACAATAATTTAAAGTTGAGTAATAAAGTTTTTTCCTTGAAATAAATATATTTCATAGCCTAGTACCAGCCTATGAACCTATCGGCCCTAGGGGCCTATACAAGCCTAGTCATAACAATTCCCTGGCTATTTCTTCCCACAGTATTTACTTCCCTGGACCCCTGTCTAGCAGGGTGACTGACGTGATCCCCGGGGTGAATTTCTCATTTCCCATCCAATCATCAAGGTTCCTTTTGAAGAGGGCCAAAGAGGCGCTGTGCTTGACATGTATGGGCAGTCTATTCCAGAGTCTGAGGAGTCTCTGGGTCAGGAACCTATCCCTCCAGCATGTTTTGTTGATTGTGATGACAAGGTTTAGATCCCTGGAGCGTGTCTCTCTGAAGGATTGAGATTTCTTTAAGTGTAAGCATGTCCAACAGCTCTTGGTTTGACATGGCCTTGTATCTTAAGCAGAGATCACCTCTGAGTAGATGATCTATGACAGAGTATTGGTGGAGTTTTTTTTAGACGGTTAACACAGAGCATCTGTTTTAGATCTGTGATTCTTTTAGTGAGGTATTTCTGCTGCCTTTCCAGTTGTTGCAGACGTCTTGAGAGGTACATACCAAACAGGGCGTTGTACTCTATAATGAATCTAATGAGGGGATGAGTACAGTGGGACAATGACCTCAGTTTTTCTGGATTAAAAGCCCTTAGTGATGAGGTGTGCCACATAGAAGGATTTCCTGACTGTTGTGGCAATGTGGTTATCGAAGTATCAGTTTTACTTGAATATTAGTTTTCAAGAGTCCAAGCCATCATTGTTGGCATAGATGAGTATTTTAAAATCTTTAGCGTTTACACTGTAGTAAGTTAGAAGCAAAGCAGCGCACCTTAGATATTACTTGAATGAGGGTAGTATGGACAAAACATTATGGTACACTTGAGGTATATGAACAGCTGCAACACTAGAGGTATATGAACAGCTGCAACACTAGAGGTTTATGAACAGCTGCAACACTAGACTTGACATCACTAGGACCTCTCTAAATAGGCACATTTTCAGTCCAACTTTATCTCAAGATGCAAAGGCTCAGAGTTACACTGGACAGGTCTCTAATGTTTAAGGCAGAAACTGCCTAATTCAGTGGATGGCAGTCCCACCCCCTAAGTAAGTGCAGAGATTCTTGAACCAGTGTTTCTGGCAATTACTGGACACAGCTGAATTTGTAGAATACTTGCATATCATAGTTTCTCTGCAAGCGATGAGCATACACACCACTTACCTACTGAATTAAAGCATTGGAGCATGTTTTCTAAGTAAATATGATGACAACAAAAGTTTGCACCAGAAACTGAAAATAGAATGCTTACAAGTGGTAAAAAAAGGTCAGGAAAAGAATTTCTTGACATTTAAAATAAAATATTTTAGCCTCTGGGTACAAGACATATTGTCTGTTATAGTTTCTGACTAGTAAGAAATGGGCTGTTCTGAGTCATTACAGGTAATAGCTCTGTCACAAGGGTATTTTCTTCAGTAACCTTTAACTCAGTAGGATTAACAGCTATATATAAACTTCTGTTGTGCAGTGGATTTTCAGATGGCATAGAAATATCAGCAGGATAGATCCCTGTTTAAATTTAAAAAGTCTTGATATATCCCTGTTTAAATTTAAAAAGTCTTGATAGATCCCTGTTTAAATTTAAAAAGTCTTCTTAGAAAAGGAAAATGGAATTTTTAAAGTCTGCTTACTTGTCCAATTCATATATTTATTTTCCCAAAATGTGTGTGCTACGAAATGCCACTCTCTTTCCCTTCTACCTCCTTTCCTGTGTCTTTCATATCTGCTGTCTGTGCTTTTTGCTCCATAGTTAATCCCTGTCCTGTTCCATTTAGTGTTTCCCCGACGTCTTTCTTAACATTTTCCATACTTGTATCTTTCATTATTGTTCAGGTTCATGCTAATATTTTAAAAAGGAAACTCCTATCTGCTTTTAATGGTTATTGTATTTTAGTATCTTTTTAATGGATTTTGTCATGTAGTCCATACATATAGTGAACAGCTGTATGCTCAGAAGCATCCCTGCTTTATTCCTTTGTTAACTTATCATTTTTCCTATTGAACCCATTTGCCCTAAGCCTGCAGTATAGCAAGGTGTAAATTTCCTTACACTGCAGAGTAAAACTCTCAACTAACTTTTACCATTCTGGTTGTTTCTCACATCAGTAAATGCCATGTATTTCTTTTATCCGTTATAAATTCTGCTGCTTCCTTTAGACTTACTAATAATTGTCTAATATCCTTTCCTCTGTACTACTACTACTACTACTGCTGCTGTCATTTTCTGTAATTCATTTTATTTATGAGATTATGCAGTATCTTGGCTGCAAATTTATAGTCTGTTTAACAGTGTTATAGATCTGCATGCATTTATGTTCTTATTTCTTTAATCATTCAAGGATAATTTAATCACTTCTTTGTACACCAATTTGAATCCTTACTTTTAATACCATTTACCAAGCATATTCATTACTGTTTTATTTAAATTTGTTTACCAATGTGGAGCACTGATCAAACAATGACCATTTGCATGCTCAACCTGGATTACATCGTAAATTAACTAAATGTTGTACGGTATACAAATAATAACCTTTGTTTACATTTGAGTAAGCATAGAAAATCTGACAAGTAGTGTATACATGGGAAATCTAACACACCAAATATAAATGCAGTTACATAAATGGAGTAGAGAATGGTTTAAAAGTTGGAGGAGTATAACTGTTGGAGATATGACAGTAGTAGCAGGCAGAAAAACGAAGTGCATGAAATGCACTGGCTTCTACATAGGTAAAACAAATTGCACTTTTAGGATTAGGATACAGGTGCATATAAGGGACATTAAAAACAAAAACTCCACGAATGCCCTTTATAAACACAGCCTAAACCTTGATCACACATTTCGTTTTGTGGCTTTGCAAGTGATGGGTTTTAGTATGAGAAGAGGAGACTTAAAAGCACAGACTGAATATAAAGAGGCAAAATGGATTGCTGACTTGAGGGCGGATAAAGCACCAGGACTTAATGAGATCTTGCCTATGAAATCCATTATAAGGAGGCGTCGGCTGAGCCGTTGACACTGATTGGGCACACCCCTCCTTTTCTGATACATGATTGGCTGGTAGCAGCTAACAACTTTGTGAATAATACTACATCGGCCACAATAGTGCAGTCTAAATTTTATTGGATAACATTTGTATTTAACTCCGCATTTGATTGGAAAATAATAGATCTGAAGAAGGCGAAAGCCGAAAGCGCTCATCTCCTGTGTTTTAACACTTTTAAGTGTTTTTAGTTTAATAAAACACATTGTGCCATGGTATTACTTCTCGCTTTGTATTTGTTGTTAATTAGGTGGATCATGTATGTGGGAGGTAAAGGTACAATGGATTTGGAGATATTGGTTTAATTGATACGTCTTTTAAATGGACATTTCCCTTCAGACTTTCTTTTAAGTATTGTTTGAACTGTGGTCTGAACATGGAGTACTTTGTGTGATCAGTTAATTCAGGAGGAAGTGACTGTTAACAGTTAAGGGCCAATACAGAGAAGTAATGGCTAGTAGAGTGCAGTCTGAGAGAAGTTGCTGCTTCTGAAGATTCTTTTAGAAGTTGTATCCTGTTACATGTACTGCTGGTGATGGATCCTGGTTTACTTTTTTTTTTCAGAATGCTTCTTTTTGTGTAGTTGTTTTACAAAGGTTTCTTTAATTTTATATAGCTTTATCATATCATTCTCCATACTTGATTTTCTTCTGGAAAGAGAACATATTTCTTCCCTCATGATTTTGCATCTCTTCCAGATATTCATCCATCTTTTTTGTTTCTGGTTTTAGAAAAGACTGGGCACATTTCTCCTCCCTGTAAGTATTGTTCATAGGTTGGTACTGGCTCCCAGTTTGCAGTCATCTGTGAACTTTGTTAGCCAGAGTGCCTTAGTGTTGGCCTGTACTTCAGAGAAGTAGATGCCAAACAAGAACGGTCCCAGGACTGAACCCTGAGGTACTCCACTTGTCACTTTTCTGGTGCTGGATTTGGAGTCTGCTACTTTTACAATGTGGGTTCTGTCAGTAAGCCAGTTGGCAACCCATCGAGTGATGTAGGGATTAATGCCCAGTTTAGTAAGTTTATCTATGATTCCAGAGTGGGGGATGGTGTCGAAGGCCTTGGCGAGGTCCAGATAGGCTGTGTGGACCACCTTACCCTTGTCCACGGCTCTGGAGACTGATTTGAAGAAGTCAGTCAGGTTCAGGAGACAAGATCGGCCCTTCACGAACCCAAACTGCATAATGTCCAGTGTTTGAAGGTTGCCAATGTCTTTGTTTATAAGTTCCATGATAATACATTCCATGGCCTTGTAGATCAGGCTCGTCGGACTGATGGGGCAGTAGTTCCTGGGATCCAAGGTGGATCCCCCCTTGTGGAGTGGGATAACTGTAGCTGTGCGCCAGTCAGTGGGCACGAAGCCTGAGGTGAGGCTATGATTAAACATGACACTTAAGTGAGGTGCCAGTTAATTTTGTAGTTCATGTAGTACACAGCCTGGGATGTCGTCTGGCCCCATGGATGCTGTATTCTTAGCTTTGGAAAGTGCATTTTTTACGTGTGTGGCTGTTATTACTGGAATTTGGCAATCTTTTGGTATTGAGATGGGCCCTTTTGGATGTGAGAGGGGGTCAAGTTTGCACTGAATCGATCTGCCAGGATAATGGCAATATCCTTGGGATCAGTATATTTAATGCCATTCTGTTGTAGCACAGAGCAGATCTGAGCTTTGCCATTTAGATTCTTGACATAGCTATAGAATGCCTTGTGGTTGTCTTTGGAATCTTTGGCAGTTTTGTTTTCGTAACTAGTTTTGGAGGATTTTGAGGGATCTCGGCTTCTTACTGAGGCTGGTAAGGGAGTTTTTTTGCATCCTGGGATTTTCCTCTTTTCTGCAACAGTTTCTTCCTTTTGTTGTAAAGTTTGTTTATGGCAAGGGACCACCAGATTGGCTTCCTTTTTTCGGAGGAGAGCATCTTGGTTCTGTTGGGAATGGCACGATTCATGCCCAAGTGGATGTGCTCGTATAGTGCCTTAGTGTAGGATTCAGCAGTCGAACTTTCAGTTCTCGTCTGCATGGGTGTCATGATGTTTGTCACTTCTGACATGAGTAGCATGAAGTTGGCTTTGTAGAAGTCTTTTACGGAGGTTTCCTTACTGGGGGGGTAGGATGTGGATGTCAAGGGTGATTAGCTTATGGTCAGACCTGACCAACGAGGGGGTGACCATAGGTGTAGAGCATCAATTTCCCATGTTGATAATGACCAGGTCTAGGATATTGGAGCCCCTGGTGGGACTAAGGATTAGTTGATCCAGGGTGTTGGAATTTACAAATTCCAAGAACCGTTGGGCAAAAGTGTTGGTACACAAGTAGTTTTCCCAGTTAATGGCAGGGTAGTTGAAATCACCTAGTATTAGGGTGTTTAGTTGTATCTTAATATTTTCCAGTATGTTTAGAAAGGTGTTGTGAGAATCTTGGGGCATGGTGCTGGATCTGTAGCAAGCTACAATTTGGATTGCAGTCTTACCTAGTGTTAGTTGCACCTGGAGAAGCTACAATTTGGATTGCAGTCTTACCTAGTGTTAGTTGCACCTGGAGAATTTCAGACGCATTGTGTTGGGCAACTAGCATGGTGTTGTGGATATCCGTGGTGAATATGGACACTCCTCCACCTTTAGCTTAGTTTGGTGGCTGAAAAGTCTGGTAAGAGTTGTAGCCTGGTATTGCAGGGGTGCTGTCTGGAGCCTTGAACCAGGTCTCAGTTACTGCACAGATATCGATGTTCTCCATTTTTAGGAGTGCCTCAAGAGAGTGCATTTTGAGGTTTAGACTTCTAGCATTGAGTAGCATTAACTTCAGATTTTGCATGCTTGTACCTGTTACGGTGGTGGTTTTGTCCTTTGAACTTTGCCTAAAATAGGCGCTATAGGGGTGGCAAGAGCCGTAGCCAGTAACCTGAATCCCAGGGGCGACAGGTGCAGACCATCTCTGGCAAAGCATCGTGGTCTGTCGATCATGTCATCCCAGGCAGACAGATACTGGATCCCCTTTGAATGACATCAGAAGCTTAGCCAATTGTTGAAGTCAGTCATTTTGTCCTTGTACTGTGGTATCATTCTGGGCGAAGGCAGGATGCTGCTCAGGGCTAGGGTCATACCTGCCTGGGCCACATGATCCGAGAGCTCTTCCATGTCTCTCTTCATGTAGTCCAGGGATGTACGTCTCAAGTCATTCACTCCAACATGGACAATGACAGAGTCATATTTGTACTTGTTGTGGAGTGACTTGCGTGCATGTGTTATTTGCGGATCCTGGCACCTGACTGGCAGCTGACTGTAATTTTCTCCTTGTTCAGCCTGGTGAGTGGGACGTCAGTGTGCCTGACTGGAAACACTAGAGAATCTCGAGATACCGAAATCTTGAATTTTGGTATCCCAAGACTAAAACGGCAAAATGCCGAAAATGGAAAAGGCCGAGTGTTGAATAACTGACACTTGAAAGGGTGAGACACTAATACCCGACAAACAACGACGCAAACATCCGGAAACATAAGCACCAATTTTAGAATGTCAAAAACAAGACAAGTGCCTTTACTTCAAACAGGTATGGTCCGGAACTCCAGTAAACACCGTAATCCAAACATTCACAGTCCCAGTAATCCAGCCAACACCCGAGTATGACTTCCTCCAACCGCAGTGTGCCAGCAGCACCCCAAATGCAACATGTACACATGGCACAATCCTAATAGCCTCTCAATGCACCACACAGTGACAACAGGGAAACACACCGGCAGATGCCGAGCTACTGCAATAGTTACACCTTCAGAAGCCGAGCAATTGCTGTGAGAAAGTCCAAACAGCCATACATTACCCTGTTCTACAGCACATGTTCAAACTGCCCGTGCCATTTAACTACATGCTGGCGCTTTGGAGACGGCAGACAGCCACATGGCATACATGCCCGTAACGTCTCCACCTTGTCCTGTTCCCATGCTAACACATACAGCAATACAGACAGGTCGGTTTCTCTGCTTCCCAACAGTGATTTCAGTCTGCAGTGCCACGCTTCCACACTGCTCTATGTGTGTGGAAGGAAGAGAGCATTCAAAGCATGCACATTCCAAAATTTTATGGGAAAGAGCAGGGGGAATCTATAGCATGTTGTTCTCATAGCTAACTTACATGCCCTACCAAACACATACCAGTCCCCAAAGTACCGTAGGAGGTCTTTCCCCTCACATGGAAATGAGTCCCTCAACTGATTAAATGCTGTCACCCCCTCTTCTGGTAGGAATGTTAGGGCAACAAGTGACGTAACTGCCTACTGGAATGACATGTCAGTGTTATACCTATGTGCTAACCCTAGCTGCTGTACTTTACACCAGATACTCTGGCCAAAGTGGAAGAGACACCCTTTGGACATCACACCTTATAGGTTCTCTTTGATGCTCCTGATGGCAGCTACCTCAAAGTCTGTTAACACGTACTTCAGCTGAGTGTCACAGCTATGTTCTACCAGCAGTTCCAACACACAGTGCCACATATAGTTATAGGCCTTAAGGGGCTTCTTGCTTATTAAACAGAAGAGTAACGGTACAGACCTATTGAAGCTGCCATACTTAACCAGGCCATGTATACTGTACAGTTGGTGACATATGAGCCCTTTATGGAAGAATGTGCCATCCATTAACCATATAGTGGCTGTACTAAGATCTATCAAGTTCTGTATTGTTGTGAACACCACTACCACTGTGTCTGTAGTGCTATCACTCATCCTCTTACTAGCAAGTGGACCGGACTTTGTGGGGAAGTCAGCTACATTAATCTCATGCTGACACTGGCACCTGTACCTTTAGCCTGCTTCCTTCTCACCCTCCCCACTTGTTGCAACAGTGCCTTCCAATTTGGTAGGTTGGGCACTATATTGCTGGATGTGGATGCCAGGGCATCATCAATGATTGCGCATGGCATGTCACGGGATAACTCAGATTTCACCTTTAAAGTTGTACACGTATGATACCGTTCAATCTCTGAGGGGTCCCCACTATGGTTATGCCCTACTGTTTTGAGCAGCAGTTCCCCCTCAGGCACACATTGTGTGATAGCCCTACATTTACAGTTCTGGGCACATTTCCATTTGCAGCACCAGTACATTTTCTCCTTGTTTACTTTCTCAGACATACCCATCCAACTTTAGTGCAGGGTGTCCCTTTTGTGACTTGGTTGTGGTGTATACTGTGCCAATCGTCCCAGGAGCAATGGCAGGGTTGTCAGTCATGGTTGCAGCGAATGTCAGGGCTGTAGTTAACCGCTTGCTTGCAGCAGTCGTCAGGGTTGTAAATAACCATAGCAGCCTGTCTGTGGCAGTTTTGCTTTTGCAAATGGCGCACTTTTGAGCTGCCGACATTTCTGGATTTCGCTGTTTTAGTCTCGAAATACTGAAATCAGCGATTTCGGTATCTTGAGATTCTCTAGTGAATCCGCCTGACTATAGAGTCACCTATGACTAAAGTGTTGGGTATGTTGTCTTGCCTTAGGGGCTATTGTTGGGTGGCACACTGGTATTGTGAGCTATGTGACACTTTGGTTGTGATTGGTGTTTGTTTGCGTTTCAGCTTTGGTGGTCCTTGTTGCTTGGGCAGGTTACTGTTAAGGGCCTCCACATATGTGGGTTTAGTGCTGTTAAGTGTGGGTGTTGGTGGTGTGGGTTTAGAAGGGCTATGTGTTGCTTTAGGTGTAGTGTGGGTGGTAACCTTCTCTTCTTGACTGTCTAGCACAATCTTGGGTGGAGAGAGCTTTGCTTCCAGTTTGGCTATGTAAGTGCATCTCTCGCAGGTTGTAGTGTTGGGCGGTAGGAGGAGAAGGCTGTCTGTGTACATGAGGCAATTTCTGCATTGCCCCAGTGTGCCTAGATTCACCAGGTGGACAGGAGAAATCACGGGAAGCTGACCCTTGGACATGCCTGGTTTGGTGCCTTTTTTTTTTTTTTTTTTTTGTAAAGTACAAGAGCTGTTTTCCGTTACCTTAGCAAGGTAATTTGCAATTATAGGCTGTAGCATTGTCGCCTCACAGTTAGACGTTGCCCGTTCAATTTTCAGAGCGTCTTCTGTGTGGCGACATGCGTGAATGGGTGTTCCTTCGTTGAAGGTTGTGCGTTAGGCCCGGCAAGCCAGCACGTAAAACTCTACTGCCAGTCATTAGCGGACTGGAGTTCCGCTGTGGCGACCCCTAACCGGGAAAAGCCGAAAGACAAACACAGGCTGTTTAGTGCCTATGATTAATTTCTTCTTATTAACTAGGAGAGTTGAGTGCTTGTATCGTTTTGACTTCCTAGTGCTTTCCAGCAGGTTTTAAAGCAAGTGCTAGTCACAGGGATGCTTAAAGGTAAGATGAAAAAAAAATGGTTTATCCTAAACACTGCAGTGTGCACTAGAGGAGTTAGATGTGAAAGTAGGTAACTTAAGTTTTACCTGTCTAAGAAATTAAGTTTTAGTGGAGAGTCACTATTTTTAAAACAGCCAAATAGATTGAAAGGGGGTGGTCACTTTTGTATTCTGGTACTATGGAATACAGTAAGCTGGCCAGTAAATTTAAATAGTTGAAGGGGAGTGATTTCACAAAATGATAATTTTGTGCTTGCTCACGCAAGCCAGTAAAAATAGAGAGAGTGGGAAAAACATTTCTGTCTGACTCGCAACAGACAGAGCTGTGGTCTTTTCTCAAGTTTTAATATGCAGTTAAAAGCAGAATACAAGTAAAACAAGTCACAGTATTCAAAACAGAAAAAGGCAATAATACAACAAATAAAAAGCAAACTAACCTTTCCCTCACAGCAAAGTGTAGCAGAGTCTGGATGAGCCTTTCTAGTACTTTTTCTGTTGTCTAATTTCCATTCTTTTAACTCTTTCTGCAATAATTCTTTGTGCCCTGACTTTAGAAATCCATACAAGCTTTCTGTGTACCATCTGTTGTCTTTCATTGTCATTTTAGGCTATGCTTAATATTATTCAGTTTTTTCTGTTTAATTCAGCCCACTGTTTCATAGGTGTCCCTTAGAAAGCCAACATTTCTTTGTCACCATCATTCAACTGTAAAAACTCATTACTGTATTTTATTCCATAGGCATTTACATTTTACTCTTTATATTAATAGAGACCACTTCAATGACCATAGAATGTGAAATTTTGGTTTTCGTGTGTACACCCTTGTTCTTATTGCCCCCCCCCTCCAAAATGAAATTTGTTTTCTGACATTGTGCTCTTTACCACCAAACACCACTTTGATGGCCACATAATCTGAGAATCCAGTTTTCACATATTTCTGTTTTGGTTCTTATGAACATGCATTCTGTATTATATTATTTCCTTTAACCACAGTTTTTTTCCTTCAGTGCCCATCATGTCTGTGTCCCCTCCCTAACACTCATCACCAGCCCATAACAAATGTCAAATGTGGTTCAGTTAATGCATAACACTGTAGCCTGTCTTTATGTAAACTGGTACGTATACATTACATATACTGAGTCTTTTTTCACCATTTTCTAAATCTAAACAGTGTTGTGACAGGTACATGAACATCAAATCAAATGAACAAGATATTTATCTGCAAAACCACTCCTGAACATTCTGCAATCCTGGACTAATTTATTTTCATTTGATCTACTCCAGAGTATCACCCCAGACCATTTTTCTTCTTCAAAAGCATTCTATTTGAATTCTGTCTTAGTGAGTCATAAATCTGGTGTCCAGTAGACATATGAAACCAGATTAATGAAACAACCAACTGGACTCCATTATATTGGATTTATATCATGGTTGCGGATATAAAACCATATTGTTTACTACACCAATATGACGTGGTCTGACAGATGGTAAAACCTTTCTTTGATTTTTTTTTTTTTTTAGTTTTCAGAGTAGCTTCTATTTTTTATCACCTTCCATTAATTTTCTTTTTAACTTTCTGCTGTTGTAGTTTGCTTGTCATTACCTTTCTCTTGTTTCCTTGGTGTCTTCCATTTCCTTTATCACATGAAATCTATTTCTTAGTTTTTCCTCAAACGTATTCTTCTTACGCCTGGTTCTACTTTTCACAGATTTCTTCCCTTTCTTCTCTCTTTATTACCTTTTACTAATTGTTGCACTTTCTGTTAATGCGGTTAAAGTTTATCTGTTTACTTTTTATCGTCCACATTACACTGTAGCTGATTTTAATGCTATGATAAACCACATTTCGTGCAATTTTGCCCACAATTACTACTACTGTGACCTCACTGTATGCATGTCACACACATCGGATGAGACGTTAAACTGAGTCCCTGTCTGCTTGCTGCTAGCTAAGGTGGATGTAAAAGATCCCACGGCACCTATCAAAAAGAGTAGAAGATCCCTGATGTCCTGGCCAAATTACCCTGAGGTATAATTACCAACTTGGATCTACCATGAAAAGGGCTACTAGCCTAATGGGATTAACCTAGTCAACAAAGGATAGATAGATATAGTGCAGTCTATTAAAGTGAAGTAAATGAAGAACATCTTGTTTGGCCAATGTGCTTCATCTAAATCTTTGTTTATTTCAAGCAAGTTGCTGTTGGAGGTATGCAGCAACTTATACTTGATATGTAGTGTAGTGCTCTGTTCCTAGTCTGCAGTGCAACCACACATTTGTCTTTTAAGTTTGTGGATTACTGTTTGCAACACTGCAATGATCATATCTGAGGGAACCACCTTACCTCTAATCCAAATCTGTTATTGTTAAATTAACCACTTTCCATAATTAACTTGGGGAGCACTTATTTTTATTTGCCGAATTGTATCAAAAACCTGTTTAATGAAGTGTTTGTTTCAAAACCTTAAATCATATATTTGCTGTGAACCAAAAGGTGCTAAAACTGGGTTTATATCCTTGAACAGTAAATTATTGCCACACTCTGTACCTGCTCTGGATGTACCTTGCTCAGCAGAAAATGGAATTCTTAGTGGTGTGACAATAGGAGGTACTGCCAGCCATGCCAGGAGATGTAGGGCAGTGGATGTATGACTTGTGCCAGCACAGCTAGCTGGAATTTTGTAAATAATTATACATCATTTGTATATCAAACTGATTTGTATAGATGCTTGTCCTGAAATGTATTTGTGAGATTTGTTTGTGTTAAAATGTTTCAACAGTGCACCCTGCTGGAATGAAAAGAAAAATACATGTATTATTGTAACTGAAGTAAATGTGTATGTTTTAATAGATTATACTGGGACAGCAGAGGTTAACCATCTAGCTTAATTTAAGAAAAATAAGGGAAATTTAAATGAGCTGTTAAAGCATTAAAATGGTACCCCACAGTGCTGAATAGAACTAGGGATGGTGGGTCTGGAAGAAGTCTTTGTTCATTAGCCCAGTTAAAAAGAGCGGAAGCCCCAGGCACTGCCATGAACATTTGGATGTGTATTGTAGCCATATATGCTAAATTCCTGTCTCAGCTTCTTAGGGGGATACTGTGAGAACCTAGAGTCAGGTGACCGCATGAGGTCATTCTGCAAGCCATTTTGAATATTATATTTTACAGGGAGTGGAGTATTCTGTTTTGGGAAACCTGACTAGAAAGACTGCTCACGTATTTCATTGTGCCTTGCTCTATTAAGTAAGTTATTAGGGAATAGTAATTCTCTTGGATTCAGTCAGGAATATAGTGAAGCTTAGTTTAGAGATTATTTTTCTTTATTTGTACGAGTCTGTCCGTCAGTGTTATTTCCAATATTTCCTGTGATTTGAATTCTGTGGTTTACTGTAAATATATATTTAGTATTTTCTTGTTCTTTTATTATTTATTATTAAATATATTTAAAAATTTCATTGTGGTTGGTCCTGTTTAGAACATATTTAAGTTTTGAGAGTATTTGCACATATTTATTTGGTGATAACTCTGGCCACTCCTGAAAACTTTGCTGTTTGGTCAACATTATCATTTGTATTAATATTAACTTCACTCAGCATAATTGAATACCTTTTTAAGAGCCTTATAGTAACTGACTGGTGGCAGTGAATCTACCTTATAGTCTGGGCAAAGTTGATAGACTGGGTAGTGTGTGTGTGTGTGTGTGTGTGTGTGTGTGTGTGTGTGTGTAAATTAAATTTCAGTGTGTGTGTGTCAGCTACTTGGGGCAGGGACATGAACCACTGGTTTCACAGTGCCACTGGGGAGCCTTAATGGGAATCTGGGGAGAGGCAGAGAGAGACAGCCAGACCCCAGGCTGAGTGTGTCCCTCTTAAGGGAAATTATACTTGATGCAGAGAGATCTGCATCTGGAAATACTGAGCGTATCCATTTGTATTCCAAGTGGAAGTCCCTCTCCAGTGTCAGTGGTGAGGATTCAGGCTCCTTGATTACTGTCCCAGGGTGGGGACATCACAGCTACATTTTGATTTTGACTGCAAATTCTCCCATTTAGTTCCTTGACTTTGTGCTTGTTCATAGCATCATCATCATCATCTTAGCTCATTCTCAATATTTTCAATTTAAAGCATTTTTGGATCCACTTGGGTTATGGGCATAATCATGATAGCTGTCCAAGCTGATTTGGTTATGTCTGTATGTGCATTGTTTATTAAGCTGCACTCCTGTGGTACATCATTAGTGAGGAGGATAGTCACTTTGTTCCAGCACCATAGAGATTACTTTACAAACTACATTTTCCACATGTAACTCCCTTTCATCATTTGGAAGAATTAATGAATCTAGAAACAAAGTAGTTTAAGAAATGAGAGAACCAGCAAAACAAATTTTCACAAGCCACTGATCTATCTGCAGTGCTGCACCCTGTCACACTCTCCGTACTGTCTTAGAAGTGGTAAAGTGCAGCAGAATTTTCCTGGTGTCCTGGCCTGTTTTTCCCTGTAACAGGCCTCAAGGCTGTTGGGAGTAATTGTGTGAGCAAAAGAAAGTAAATACATTAAAACAAATTCTGAATCATTAATATTGTCTATAAAACTTTAAATTTAAGTATGAACCAGCTTTATTGTCTATGCAACCTACTAGGAAAATGGAGTATTGTAGACTTGCCAGTCTAATCATTTTGACTTACTGTCACTTAACTGTTGGTCAGTAAAGTTTCGCCCTCACTCTGTTAGTGTCAGGCAGCTGGGAAGTATAAACTTGAGCAGCAAGCTCATTTATCTCATGGGGGCGTTTGGTGAGTTCTCTTCTTGCTTGCCTTATGGTGGGAAACCATGGAAATAACTCATGCGGACAGGGCAAAGGCAGTTGTCTTCAAGTGTTTTATGCATGAGTGTGTGTATTCTGATAGCCATGTACACTTGTATTCCTGAGCTGTTAGTCTAAGTAAAAAAAGGCTTCCTGTGTGATGCCTCACTTGTGATGCCTTGATTTCTTTTCACTCCATTTACCAGTGATGGCAATAGCTTCTGTTGGCCATGGCAGAGGAGTGGCTCTATGCCTTATTCTGGTCAAAAAGTCTTTTAGTTGGGTAGGAAAATGTATGAAGAAGAAGGTACACAAGGATGATGTGTAAGGCTAATTGCTACATATTGAGGAAGAAAAAACAAATGCTCAGAAAAAATTTTACAGTGTGTTTTATATAACATAAGGCCAGTACAGGAAAGTTTGAGGCAGGCCATATATTATTTTTGATAAACCAGTCCAATTGCTAAGCTATTGTATTCATTCAGATCTGTGTTTTCAATGATCAAATCTTTACAGGGGAGGAGCTGAGGTCTTCCAAGTCCAGTTGCTCGTCTAGGAATAAAATCTTTTTGGGTTTAGTTAGTGGGCAGATTTATGTTTGTGGTCTGCTTCTGCAGCTGGCTTGTGATAGTTGGTATTGTACTCACTGATGTTAGTCATTGTCTGGCTGCTTTTTCCAGCAGTAGATGTCCCACTTTGCAATATTTGCCTTGCAGTGATGCTCTTCTAATTGGTGGCCGCAAACAGACAAAAGATATTCCTGCACTATAGAAGTGTTCTTTATAAACAGTTATTGTTTTGCTGATTCCTGATTTGGCCTGTCTGAGCACTTTGTTTTGTTATTAATTGAGTGCCTTGTGCACCATCTTAATTTCTATTTACCCCTTTGACAGACTCAGTCGGATGATAAAATGTGTTGTTTTTGTGTTGTCATTGGTCATTTTGGACTCCATTTCCTTCAGTGATTGTATGTAAATCCTATTTGTTTTAACTGGAAGAAAATGTTAGATTACTTTGTTTATTTGTTGTAGATTAATCTCTCTTCGATTTTTTTTGGACAAACATCCCTGTTTGAGAAGAATAGCCAGAAAATTCTAATTGTTATATTTTTATCTCTGGTTTCGTAATGAAGCTGAATTGTTAAAATGGTACTTTGTTCACTAAAGCTACTAAAACCCTCATTCACATTTGGCTAGAAAAAAAGGCATTAAAGAAGCCAGGAGAAAGTAACTGGTATAAAATAAAGTATAGAAGAATTTAATCTGGAATGTGTAAAAGAAACCTTAGAAAAGTCTGAGAGTGGAGATTAGGAGAAAGAAAAAGGTAAACACTTTGTTCGTCCTCTGTCTTAATGGTGATAACATCTCTGAAGGCTTGTACTTCAGGACTTGAAAATTAAATCAAGCTTGTTGATGAGCATAAACTTAGGTTTATTACAGTTTAAAAAAATAACAAAAAAGACATAAAATGTGAGAACATGAAATGCAGTATAATACAAATAGCCCCTTACAACTCTGTTCTGAATTATGCATTTTTCTGATAATTTTTTTTAACTGTTTTGCCCCACAATGAGTCTTTCTCAGGAGGAAGTAAAACAGATTAGCATGTTTTTAGTTATACAGTGAGCCTCTGCATCTGCTGCAAGACCGTGCCTCAGGACTCTTGATTTTATGTTTTCATACATTATGCTTATCCTCATTGGAAGACTTCACAAGAGAAGGGTATAGTGGCTGCTGGGAGATAAATAAGGAAAGTGTACCCTTGTTAGCTTCATGAAAGATAAGGTCCAGGTCTGAATCACTGGTGGACTTTCTGGGGGTGTCCCTTGACTGTTCTAAGTAGCTATGTTTTGGGTAGTCTCAACTTCTTTGTATTTGAAAAGTTGCTGCAGAAAGGGAGTCATCTCAGAAAAGACTTTCACTGGTTAGATATTTGTCAGTGCATGATGCAATTCTGGCAACTGCCGAGATGCTTTGACCAGTGTTGGACTACTGTGAATTTGTGGGATAGCATTTTGAAGTAGTTTGGGTAGCATCACAGGTCTCAGGAGTTCTATTGGTCTCCCATAAGCTTGGCTGGTGTAGACCCTCAGAAAAAGGTTTCCCTATCTCTTTCTTATGTTAGTCCCATAGGTTAAATTTTATCTGTGCAACAGCAGTCTTCTAAGAAAAAAAAATGAGATGACTTTACCCTTTGTCTTGTTATAGAAGAGGAGAAAACAATATATCTGTCGTCTTTCCTGTGAGAGTTTACCCTGTTGGTTATCAGATCTGACTTTGGATCCAAGACTGGCCATATCCTAAAGACTTCTCACCCATAATCCCTCACCAACTAGGATTACCCCAGATCTTGTGTGATGCCTTCCTGGTCAGCATCTTGGTCTTGAACTCTTTGGTATGTATCTTTTTGCGAGTGCTCTTAGCTTAATCTTGTTTCTCATTTACCTCTACCCTAGTGTGGTTAGGTGTTTAATAGTGTTTTTATTTTTGTTTATTTATTTTGTGTGTGTGTAAATTTCCTAGTAGTTTGGTACTGTAGGTTTAGGAAGTGTGTTTTTAATAGTAGGCTTTTCTCACCTTGTGTGGTTTAGGATTTATCTGCTGAGGATAGTTTTTGTGGTTGCACTTTTTAGTCTTAAGTTTAAAAGTTGATGTAGGTTGTTTTGGAGAAGGGTTGTAAGAAATGTGCAGTGTGTGGCCACAAGTTCCTCTCTCAAGACACTCATGACAGATGCGTTTATTGTCTTGGGCTGCTCACCTTGATTCACAGTGTGCTATCAGTGATAACTTTGGTAGTTGTGCAGTGAATGTGGGAAGTGCCAAGTTGGTCCTCAAGGGTCTATAACCAGCCTGCGACTTGTCCTTCGCTTTCATTCCTGCTGGTAAGGTCAACAGAGGTGATTTTTGGTTGTAAGGAGTTATCTAAGGACCCCAAATCCTGGAAAGGTGACCAAAAAGGATCATTTCCCTCTTCTTCCTGTCCACTGGATCTGAAGGTCCCAAGATCTTTGGCACCATCATTGGATCCAACAACTGGGATGTGATCTCCCTCTGTGCCCACTACAGGGAAGGCACCTTCCCCCGTGGTAAGTTTCCAGAGTCCTTTACAGTTGAAAGGAGATTCTTGGGCAGAACATTTTCACCCTTCTTCCTCCACATCCCCAAGAGTTTTCACCAGAGTCCTCTCCTTCTCCAGGTTGGATTCAAGCCTCAGAACTGTTAGCTGGCAGGTGAGCCTCCAAGCCTCCATTGGTGGCTCTTGTAGGCTCTGTTGTTCCATTCATTCAGGAGTTTAAGACCTGCTAACATGGAGCAGCTCATGCAATCCTTCTTACAAGCCCAGATGCACTTAGGACTGATCTCTTTGTCTTCGGATACTCAACCTGAGGCTTTGGATCATTCAAGCTGGTTTCCTCCTTCAAGCCCAATGGTTCCAAGATTACCAGAGCTGGTTGCCTTTCAATCCCTAGGATTGGATCTGATGGCTTGGTCAATTTTGACTCCTACCCTGGCCTTGGTTTCCTCGACTGCGGCAGTTTCAGAGTTGAGTGGACCTCTGAGCCGACATGTTGAGCCATAGATTTCTGGGTCTGGTTCAATACTTTCAGTTTTGCAGAAGTCCTTCCCACTTAATGCCTCTGCTGTCGATAGTTCAGCTTCTGATCTTGGTGTTTGGGCAATATGGAGTGGTCCTGGAGTCCAGTATATCTTTTGGATATCTGTGTTCTGGATATGCAGGCTGTAGGGTGCTAGCTTCAGCCTCAGCCTTTGAGGTTGTAGAGAGGATATTCTCCCATCAGGGAAAGGAATGATAGGCTGCAACTGGCATCTCTACCTCTTTGATGTCCGTACTTGTGGACACCTATTAGTCTACTTTGGGACAGCCCACTCTGGGTGATCTCCAGCTTACCGCACCCTCAGGGCCCTCTGTCTCTTCAGTTTCCCCTGGATTCTGCAGGGTGGGAAATCTTGTGCAAGTGGAGATGCAAGAAGTAGTACATGGATTCTCCAGAGGAATCCCTCACCAGGGATACTAACCTCTTTGAAGGAGAGGGGTCCCCTAAATCCTCCCACAATTATGCCTCTTTGGCATTGCTTTGTCTGCACAGGGTTTGGCCTGATGAAGCCCCATCTCCAGAGGTATCTGTATTTTTGGAGGCCTTCATGGTGGGTTCATCCACATCCTGGGTAGTTCCCCCTCCAAATGCACCTATTGACCTTGTATCCCAGAGTGCATGGAAGGAGCCTGATATGATAAAACCAATTCTAAAGAAACTGAACAAGATTCTGGCCCCTCTCAAGGACTGGCAACACTGGAGTAAGGGTCTTGCTGTTGATGCTATTGTAGTGGTGACTGCCACTAAAAAGGTCATCTCAAAAGAGGGTTCTTCAGTTCATCCCCCGAATAGGTAGTTTTGGGTGTTGGACCAGTTAGGGAAGCACTCCTACACCTTAGCCATGTTTACACTGATTGTTAAACTACCTCAATCAGCATGACAAGACTTCAGCAGGAAAGTGTGTTGGAAGTGTCAAGAGTGGTTAAGATGCAGCAGACTCTGGACATTCAAAAGACTCTGAAGACTCAGTTGTCCACCTTACATTCTATTGCAAACATGTCCATGTGTCAGCCTTCTAACATGGCTGATGGCATGCTGCAAGCCGCTGGCCCTGCATTTCCATGTGTCACCATGCTCGAATGAGACTGTATAATTTTTTGGACTATTTCAAGGCAGTCTCTGTTAATGCTTCCTCTAATGGCATTACACTTTTTGGGCCTGGGTTAAGGACACTTTGACAAGGAGTGAGCAGGATGGACAGACGCTGTATGCCATAGAAGTACATTTTGCTACCTCTCAATGAACTTTCTTTCAGAACCAGAAGGGAGAAAATGTCTCCTCTTCAGAAAAGTGCAGTCTTTTCAGGAAGCTCCTTCAGAAGGCTCCTCCTGTTGGGTGGAGGTAACCACAATGGGTGCTGCCCACATGACAGGGATAGTCTGCAGAACCAGGGCTTTTGTGGAGCTTTTTCCTGGATGCCCTTTCCAAGACCCTGAGGTGTTGACCAGACTGTCTGTCTCTGTGAGTTTGGGAGGCCATTGTCTCGTTTGCACACACACTTGGTCCTGTCTAGAGGTTACACAATTCCATTTTAGATACTCTGAAGGTAAATCCCAGATATCTTCCAGATGTGCCACCCTGTCAGGGAAGGGTTGCAGCATTGAAGCCGCTAGTAAAGTGAGCCATCCAAGAGGTCCCACCAGATCAATGTAGATCTGCAGTCTGTTCAGTGAACTTCTTGGTTCCAAAGAAGATCAAGGATTTCAGGACAATTTTGAATTTAAGCAGGATGAACTGCTTTTTAAAAAAGACCAAGTTCTGGATGGTGAAGGGTGACTGGATGTGCTCGTTTGACCTCAAGAACACCTACCAATATATAAAGATAGTGAGGCATTCCTGGAGTTTTCAGTGCTTCTGGCTGGGAACCAGTCATTATCATTCAGAGCGCTGCCCTGTGGTTGCATCACAGCCCCACCCTGGGTGTTCACCAAGTGTGTGGCAGTTGTAGCAGCCTGGCTCAGGCTGCAAGTGTCACAGGTCTTAACTTCCTTGGACAATTGGCTCCTAACCCTCTCTATTAGGGCATCTTTATTCAGGGCCAGGGATACCTTACTCTAGCTGTGCAATTCCTTGGGAATCACTATCCACTATCAGAAGTCCAGTCCTCACCCCATTCAGACACCTAAAATTCATTGGTTGTCACTTGGGCACAGTCTCTCAGTTTTGCAAAGCTTCCAGAGTATCTACCCTTTGTTGCCAAGCTATTTCCTTGCTGTCTTAAAGAAAGCCTCTGGTGTCACTTGTGCTCAAACTCTTAGGGCACATAGTTGCTGCCATCTGCGTGGTTCCCTTGGCAGGTACCACATGAGGGTTCTGCAGTAGACACTTGAGTTGCAGAGGTCTTATTTGACCAATGGAGTTTCCCATCACGTTGACAAACGTGTCGAGATCATATCAGGTAGTAGTTGGAATCTTCCCTGGTGTCCATCAGGGGACAGTTTGTTCTCCCCACTGCTAGCTGGGCACTGTCACAAAGGATGCCTCTCTTTTCAGGTGGGTGGACTGTCCAAGGAACCTGGTCCAAAATCAAGGCCAGTCTTAACATCAACATCTTGGAGATGAGAGTGATCCTCCTCGCATTGCAGGGCTTTCAGGATGATCTCCCCAAGGGTGTGATCTTCATTCAGATGAACAATATGTCTGTCATCTGGTATCTAAACAAAGAGGGAGGAATCCATTCTTACCCCCTTTGTTGGGAGGCCATGAGAGTTTGGCAATGGGCAATTTTGTCTCAACAGTTTCTGGTTGCAAAGCATATCATGTGGAAATCTAACATTTTAGCAGACAGTCAGAACAGGAGCATTTTTTTCTCTCATTAGTGGTCCCTGATTCTGAGGGTTGCAGCTCAGATTTTTCAGCACTGGGGTCACTCAGTGTTGCGACATTTTGCTTCCCCATCCAAAACCAAGTACAGCGGTTATTATGCCTTAGTTTCTCCTTGGGGACAGTTATTCTGGGATGCTCTTCTATATGCTTGACTTCCAGGACTCCTGTATGTGGTATTCTCTGACCCCATTGATAATAAAGTTTCTCCAGAAGGCTGTCCATTACAGAGCAACTGTGATCTTCATTGCTCTTTTGTGGCCTTGTCAGGTGTGGTTCCTCTTTCTTTGACCTCTTCTGAGGTACCCTACTTGAGTCCTGGATTCCATTCTGGATCTGATTTCTCACCCAGTGGGCCTGGATCTGCCCGACCTTCAGATGCTCAGGTAAACCGCATGGTTTTCACAATTCCACTGATGGCCAGGAATCGCACGTTTTCCGACAGAGTGGTGCATATTTTGTCTTCTCAGAAGATGTCTAAATGCAGAATATGTACGAAATGGAAACATGTCACCTTTTGGGAAAACTTTAAAGGTTTGGACCCTTTCTCAGCTTTGGAGGTGATTCTAGACTTTCTTGCTGACTTGTTTACTCATGATCTAGCTACTCTACAATTGAGGTACAATTGGCAGCAATTTCCAACTTTCAAATTGGCAGAGATAATTTGCCATTAGTGGCTCTAAAAATTTCCGAGGCCTTTCTCAGTGGAAGTTGTTTGTTCTATTCTGTGGTCTGAGATCCTGTTCTGTCATGGGACTTGCTTTTTATGCTTACATGCTTGCTGCACATCCATTTGAGCCTTCCCCTACAGTTGAATTGAAGTTCTCTTGGAAAACCTTATTCTTCATGGCTGTTACCACTGCCAGGCTTGTGTCGGAACTGCAGGCCCTACCTTTGGTATCACCATGATTTCATAAAGCTGGGGTGTTCCTCTGAACGATTTCCATTTTTCTCCCAAAGGTGGCAACAGAGAACAATTTGAATTGGAGCATTCTGTTGCCAGTGCTATTTCTTGAATTTTACAAAAAAAAAAAGATTTACTGCATTGTTTTAACATCCATAGACAATTGAGGTTTTATTGGGACAGTACCAAATCTTTCAGGAAGTCTAATCAAGTTATCTCTTTTTCAGAGGCCTTATTGGGTATGCCAGTGTCTAAGGTTATTCTGTCCAAGTGGTTGTCTGATAGTATTTAATTTGGGTATAGTTTGAAAGGTGAGCCCCTTGCCTTGTAAACTGAATAGTTATTCTGTTAGCTATGGCTTCTTGTACTGCTTTTTCTTTCTCTCCAGAGCTGCTTTGGATGATGATTGTGCTGCTGCTTGGGTGGGTCCTCACATGGTTGTGTCTCAGTACAAACTGGACATTAAGCCGAGGTCTAGGGCCTCCATGGTTCCACTGTATTGTGCAATGTGCTTCTGTAGGACTTCCCTACAGTTTTATATGGCTGTGGACTCTGTCGTACAGGTTGACCCCAGACTGAAAAGATGACATCGGATATTACTTACCATAAAAATAGATTAGTGTTGTCTCTTTCTAGTTCAACCTTTCCTTCCACCTGCCCCCACTGTGTAGGCATGTATCTAGATCATAGGGCAATGAATTGTGGAGAATTGTGCACATTCTTTGTTGAGGTCCTAATTGTTTTCTTTTGGGAACATGAGATAGAAGCTTCTGCAGAGAAGGACAAACTCAGTCTGAGGTAAACATAGCTGGGCAAGGAATTATGGGTAGAGGAGGCGGAACTCTTGGGCTGAAACCTTTAGACTACAGACCTTGTTGGATCAGTGTCAGATCCTATAACCCACAGGTTGAACCAGATAGAAAGAGACAACAAGGATCTATCATTATGGTGAGTATATATAACTTTTGTCTAATTTAAGTTGCCCTGAGTATGGATGCTGATTTGCATGATAAGCAGTCCCTCTTAACTGCCTCCCTAAACCCCCTCAGTCTTAGGATATTTCTTTTGGGAAGACTTGATATGTTGTGTGAATTCATAATTCACTCTGCCCCCAATTCCCCATCAAACTACCAATAGCCTCCAGCTTATTCCCTCCTCCTAACTTCCAAGTACCTCAATAGCTCCTTTCTGGTCAATTCTGGATGTATGCCTCTGCTGCATAGGTATTCTGGCTTCTTTAAAAGTACGCTAGTTCTA